>NC_087343.1:192770714-193073482 GCF_030014295.1 Loxodonta africana
ATACATTTGATATCCTCTTTCATTTACTCAAATGGGACCATTTCACACACATTCTTCTGTACTTTGCTTTTTTTCTCTTAATAACATATCTCAGAGATCTTTCCATGTCAGCACATTGAAATCCCTTTGTTCTTGTTAATGACTGTAGGCTAAGGATGTTTCATCATCTTTCTCAATCAGTCCCCTATTGTTGTTCTTCTAGCTTTCAGTCTTCTGCCACTAAAAACATGCTGCAGTGAACTTCCTTGTGGGTGTGTGTTTTCACATACACATATACATACCTTTCATATATTTCACAAGTATGCTTGTACAGTATAAGAATCTTCTATTTTAGAAGCTTTCGCCAGAGGGTATACGAATCCTCAAATTTAATAGTTTTTGCCAAATTATCTTCCAAAACTTTTCCACCAGTCTACTCTCCTTCCAAGGAGGACTGGTAGAACAGCGGTTAAGCACTTGGCTGCTGGCCAAAAGGTTGGTGATTCGAACCCAGCAGCTGCTCCATGGGAGAAAGATGTGGCAGTCTGCTCTTGTAAAGATTACAGCCTTGGAAACCCTATGGGCAGCTCTACTCTGTCCTACAGGGTCTGTATGAGTCAGAATCGACTCGACAGCAGTGCGTTTTTAGGTTTTTTTACTCTCCCTCCTGGAGTCTCTGGATGGTACAAATGGTTAATGAGCTCAACTGCTAATCAAAAAGTTGGAGGTTTGAGTCCACTCAGAGGTGTCTTGGAAGGAAGGCCTGGTGATCTACTTCTGAAAACTTGGTTATTGAAAACCCTACAGAGCACAGTTCTATTCTGACACATGTGGGGTTGCCACGAATCTGTATTGACTCCACGGTAACTGGGTTTTCATACTCCTTCCACAGTGCCTAGTGCTCGGCTACTAACTGAAAAATTGGCAGTTTGAATCCATTCAGACGCACCTCAGAAGAAAGGCCTGGCAATCCACTTCCCCCAAATCACAGCCATTCCAAACCTTATGGAGTGCACTTCTTCTCTGAAGCATAGGGCCACCATGAGTTGCAATCAACTTGAGGGTAACTGGTTTCCACAGCACCTAAGAGTGTGTTCCTTTCCACATTGCCATCATCAGATTTTAACAAATGTTGAAAATTTAACCAACCTGATAGATCAAAAATGGCTCCTCATCTTTGTCTGAACTTGCATTTCTTTCACTAGGTGAGATTGGAGCCTCTTTTTGTGTATTTGTTGACTATTTGGCCTTTGGTTCCTTCCTGGCAAACTCCTTGTTTGGTGGTTCACTTGTCCTTTGTGCCTACCGATGTGCCTGGCCTCTTTACAAGGCTAGGGATTTAGTCTTTCTCACTTGTTTGGTATTTTCTTCAGTTTGTCCTTGGCCTTTTGGTTTTGTTTATGGTGTAACTTCTTTTTCAATCCTACAGAATTTCTTCCTTTTGCTTTACTCAAATTTATCACAAACTCCAGAAGGCATAAAGGAAAATATTGATTCATTTGACTACATAAAAATAAAGGCTTCTCCCACTCTAAACTCATGTTTTCTTCTGGTACTTTTATGACTTAGTTTTTTATGTTAAATTTTTGACCCATCTGGAATTTGTCTCAGTGTAAAGAATAAGGGGGAATCCAACTTCAGTTCTTTTGTAGTGGCAGTTGTTCTAACATCACTCGTTAATTCTCCCTCCTCCGGTTTAGTGGATCACCTCTTTCAGAGGCTGAGTTCGTGTCCATTGATCTGACAATTATTTTTTATACCAAATTATTTCAATTATGTGATTTTATATTCTAATACCTGTATGACCTATTCTCTCTTATTTTTAAGAAACTTCTTACCCATTTTTGCATATTTTGTGTTTGCAAATAAATATTAATATATTTTTTAGGTTCAGAATAAATCCTGTTACTTTTTTAATTTGTATTGCATGAATTTACATATTTTGAGGAGAAGCTACAAATTTAAAATATTGAGTCTTTCAATCTAAAAACAGGATTTAACTTTACATCTGTTCAAGTCTGTTTTCATACCTCTCAGATGAGCTTTAAAATTACCTTTACAGTTCTTGTTAGATATATTCCAAGATATTTTCCCTACTTTACGTTGATCTTGTAATTTTCTTCAATTGTATTTACTAACTGGTAATTATTTATATTTAATTAAAGATGCTTTTGAATGTCATAGACTTATTTGTCACTATGCATTTACTGGAAACCCTGGTGGCCTAGTGGTTAAGAGTTCGGCTGTTAACTAAAAGGTCGGCAGTTTGAATCTACCAGGCGCTCCTTGGAAACAATGTGGGGCAGTTCTACTCTGCCCTATAGGGTCGCTAGGAGTCGGAATTGACTCAAAGGTAATGTTTTTTTTTTTTTTTTTATAATGCATATACTGACTTTTCTTATTGTTTCTAATAATTTTTATTTAAATTTGATCCTTTAGATTTTCTAGTTATATAATGTACCATTTGTCAATAATGTTAATATTGCTTCCTCCTTTCTGACATTTAGTTTTTTTTTTTTTTCATTTCTGCTTTCCAATTTTTAGACTCGTTATCTTGTTTTCTTTTCTAATTACATTGGCTAATATATATATATTTTTTATCTTGTTTTCTTGTCTAAATACATTGGCTAATTTTTTTTTTATCTTGTTTTGTTGTCTAATTACATTGGCCAATACTTTCAGATGTATTATTTCTACCATTTCACATTTAAATTATCATGGATGTTTAGTTTTTTTTTTTTTTTTCCAAATGTCCTTTCTGCTTCTATGGAGACAATCACATGGTTTTTTGTCTTTGGCTTAGTAATATGGTAAATTATACTAACATATTTCTAAATATTACGCTATTCTTGCATGCCATCATTTGATCTTTCTTTTAGTATAGTGCTGAATTTTATTTACTAATATATTTACATTTTTGCTTTAATAATATTGTGGGTTTTTTTTTGTATTATCTTTGTAAGGTCTGATGTTATTATGCTGCCTTTGTAAAAAAGAAGGTGTATACCTTTTTCCTTTTCCATGCTCTAGAAAATTTGAAAGACTGGAGACATAATCTGTTCCTCAGAGTTTTTTTTTTATCCTTCTTTCTTTTTTTTTTGTTCTTTATTTTTTTTTAATAATTTTTATTGAGCTTTAAGTGAAGGTTTACAAATCAAGTCAGTCTGTCACGTATAAGCTTATATACACCTTACTCCATACTCCCACTTATTCTCCCCCTAATGAGTCAGCCCTTCCAGTCTCTCCTTTCGTGACAATTTTGCCAGCTTCTAACCCTCTCTACCCTCCCATCCCCCCTCCAGACAGGAGATGCCAACACAGTCTCAAGTGTCCACCTGATACAAATAGCTCAATCTTCATCAGCATCTCTCTCCTACCCATTGTCCAGTCCCTTCCATGTCTGAGGAGTTGTCTTCGGGAATGGTTCCTGTCCTGGGCCAACAGAAGGTTTGGGGACCATGACCGCCGGGATTCCTCTAGTCTCAGTCAGACCATTAAGTCTGGTCTTTTATGAGAATTTGGTGTCTGCATCCCACTGACCTCCTGCTCCCTCAGGGGTTCTCTGTTGTGCTCCCTGTCAGGGCAGTCATCGATTGTGGCCGGGTGGAGTTTTTTTTAAAAAACAGAATTAACCTATAAAACTACCTGGCTTAGTGTTTTGGGGAGGGTGGGGTAGTTTTCAGGAAAAATGTAAAGATCTAATAAACAAATTCCATTTGCACCCAGCTACCTCTCCATAGCTTTGAAATAGTACATTTTGAAGTGTGCTCCCTGTCATTCTCGTAATTGTTACTCCCTTCAGCAATTTCTCTCCAGTGGCCCCATTCAGTCAGTAAGCATTACAGAGTAGCCACCATTTCCCAGACTTGGGCAGGGGATGTGGGTGACTCATGGAAGTACAAGACGTGGGCCATAATCTAATGTTCCTAGGATGCTGGCACACAGCTGAAACTGCCATTTATGAGAATCTGATTTTAAAGCAGTATCATTTATCATTGAATATTAATAGAGCTCGGGGCTCTGTATTTACAGATTACCCTTTAGACATATATATTCGTCATCCTTGGATGTAAAGTATGATATCATACTCTAGACTGAACACGCTGAGGCAACAAATTGTCTTTCCTTGTTGTGGTTGAGTCAGGCCCTGGTTTCTGAGGCTGGTCTGCAGAGTAGAGCCGTGTCGGTCTGTGGAAGAGGCGGGTGGAACCCATCACACCTGCCTTACTCCCTGGCTCTGCCACTGGCTCCCTGCGTGAGTTCCTTCTCTTTACCTCACTGGGCTTTACGTTTCTTGTCTGTAAGAATGAGATGCTAATCTTGTTTTGTGGCACTTAGATGTGATGACATAAGTGAAGCATTGAAACATAGTTGGCTACTGTACATATTTCATATAAGTGGAATCATAAATATTTGTCTTTTTGTGATTGACTTATTTCACTCAGTTTAATTTTCAAGGCTCATCCACATCGTGGCACGTATCAGGACTTCATTTCTTTTTATGGCAGAATAATATTCCGTTGTCTGTATGTATAGAAACCCTGGTGGCTTAGTGGTTAAGTGCTAACAGCTGCTAACCAAAGGGTCGGCAGTTCAAATCCACCAGGTGCTCCTTGGAAACTCTATGGGGCAGTTTTACTCTGGCCTATAGGGTCGCTATGAGTCGGAATCGACTTGACGGCACTGGGTTTGGTTTTTTGGTTTGGTGTGTATGTACCACAAAAATATCTATAATAAGCAAGTGTATTTTTATTGGTTGCTGCTGAGTCAATTCCAACTCATGGGGACCGGATGTGTTACAGGGTAGAACCGCTCCATAGGATTTTCTTGGCTATAATCCAAAGAAAGCAGATCTCCAGTCTTTTCTTTCACAGTAGCACTGGGTAGATTTGAACTGTCAACCTTTAGGTTAGCAGTGGAGCACAAACCGTTTGAGTCGCCTAGGGGCCTTAGTGTGTAGAGACCGAAATTTATAAGGTGCAGGCGAGAAGGAGGTGGAAAAGGGACTCACTGCTTAGGGGACACTGAGCTTCTGTTAGGGTGATGGAAAAATTTGAAAATGGATAATGATGATGGCTGAACAACTTGATAAACATAGTTAATGCCACTCAATTGTACATGTAAAGAATGTTAAAATGTTTTGTTACATGTATATTTACCATAATAAAAACAAACAAAAATCATAGTTGACACCCAACAAACAGAACTTTATCTGCTTGTTTTTGGTATCTCACAAAATACCTGTTCAGTACTAGGCTGTGAAGTAGACACTCATGGAATACTTGTTTAGATCTTGTCACCTCTCTTCTGGATTATTTTTAGAGCCCTGGACTGATCTTCGTGCCCCCCATATTCACCCCTGCCAGTTCAGTTTCCATCCAAACTCAAGCTGAACCGTTTCAATGAACACCTGTTATTAGCTCCCTGGTACTCTCAATAAACTCTTTCTTCTGACACTCATGCTCCTTCTTGAGATTGCCTCTGTTTACCTCCCAAGCCTCATTTTTACCATCATGTACCACTCACGCTTCCTGACCTTCGCACAGTGTGATGGCTAAGATTGTGTGTTTACTTGGCTGGGCCATGATTCTCAGTGTTTATATGTGATCACCTCTATGCTAGGATAGCCAGTCAGTTGAAACCGAGTTTCCTTGGGCATGTAGCTTGCATCCAAATATAAGTGGACCTTCTGGCTTTTGCCCTCTCTGGATCCCGCAGCTGCCTCTTGTTCGTCTGACCTCTGGGTCTTGGGACTTGAGCTAGCAGCTTACCTGCCAATCTTGGGATTTGTCAATCTTCACAGCCTGTGAGCAAGAGTCCTGCTCTCCAACCTTCCGATCTTAGGTTTACCAGCCCCTACGGCTATGTCAATCAAGAGAAGCCTCTATCCTGATCCATGGACCTGGGACGTTCCAGTCTTTACAATCGCGTGAGCTGCTTCCTTGATATAAATCTCTCTCTCTGTATATATTTATATGCTTTACTGGTTTTGCTTCTCTAGAGAACCCAGCCTAAGACACACAGGCTAGCTCTCTCTGCCTGGATGGCTCTGCCTCCCTACCTGTTCTTCAAGACTTTGTTCAGACAACACCTCCTCTGTAAGGCTCTCCACCTCTCTTCTGCCCCTCCCTCCAGGCTGGCTTAGGCACATCTCCCCAGTGCTCTCCTCATCACCATGAGCCTAGCCTTGTCTTGCAACATTCTTCCCCATCTGTAGTCTCCTGAGTCTCAGGAGAGCAGGTGCCTGTCATCCCTGCGTCCCATGTGCCTGGCCCTGGGCCTCCTGGGGAGTAGGTGTTCAGCCTGTCTTTGTTGTCAGGTGGATGAGGAACCTTCAGGTTACCTGGTAAAGTATGAATGATTTTCTCCAGGAGGGGCCCTGGGGAAATAGGTCTTTAAATGTAAAAATAAGGCCAGGAAAATCAATTGAATTTCTTGGCTGCAGGAGTTGAGAGAAAGGCGTGACTTCCCTGAGCACCCTGGGCACGGCACTCTAATGGGGAGTTGGAGGCACCTTTCATTTAAATGTGTGTTTTAAGCGGTACTCACGATTGAGCTCACCAAACCATTCAGCTGCCCACTGCTCATGACATTCAGGAACCAGTGCACTTGAAAAGCCCTGGGCCTCCTTGCACAGCTCCTTTCTTCTTTTTAGGTAATAATGAGCTAGTTGGGCAGCTTTGCCAATGAATTCACAGTTAAATACCTGTGCTTCAAGATGCTTTCTTCAATAAACGGAGGGGGAAGAAGGCCAGAAATAAGACAGGGTGGTGAATATTGAAGAAGCATCTTCTGGGGCCCAGGCACTGTGCTTGCTGCACTCACTGCCCCCTTTGACCTTTATAACTGCCCATGATGGGGATTTTACTGCAATCCCTTCCTTTTTACAGAAGGAAAAACGGAGGATGTGAGAGAAATGACTTGTCCAAGGTCACACAGCTTAGACTGGAGGCATCTGTGCATCTTCTAAGAAATCAATTTGTTTTTAATCTTTTGGACTCTGTGAATCTTTAGCCATGAACTTATAGAAAGCCTTGAGCCAATTGATTGCCCATTGACTGCAAGTATATATATATAAAGAACAGTAGCCATTGAGTTGATTCCAACTCATGGCCACACTATGTGTGTCACAGGAGAAAACTGTGCTCTGCAGGGTTTTCAGTGGCTGAGTTTTTGGAAGTAGATTGCCAGGCCTTTCTGCTGAGGCATCTCTGGGTAGACTTGAACCTCCAAACTTTCAGTTAGCAGTGGAGAACATTAATTGTTTGTACCACCCAGGGATTGCAAGTATGGGGCACCATTATTGCACCTGCCTCCAATTTATGCCTACATTTGTTCCTTCCATTTATATCATTACAGTTTTTCTCATGTTGAAAATGGGTATCATGATAATAATACCTGTCACAAAGGTTTGCCAGGAAGACAAAATGGAGAAGCCACTTAAAGTGCTCGGCCCAGAGCTTGGCACATTGCAGACACTCCATGAAAGTTAGCTCTCAGTAAATCTTGCAGCTGGTAAGTTGCCTTAAATCATTTCTGGAAGAAGACGTGGGTGTCATAAAGTATAATATGAATGAAACTAGTTAGATGGCATTTATTTACTTAGCTCAGATTTATCGAGCATTATTGCAGCCAAGCCCGGCCAGATGTAGGGGCTACCGAGACGAATCCTCTAGGCCTCGGCTCTCAGGGAGCAAACAGTTCAGTCAAAACCCAGATCTGGCTCGGGAGAATTTCAAACCTGGGTTCTCAGCAGACTTGTGGTTTTCCTCCCCGGAGCCTGTGCTAAGAACGTTCCGCACTTGCTGCATTTCCTGTCCTGCTTCATTTTCCCTGTCCAGAAAGTGGCCCTGGCCTGAACCCCGTTTCCAACCCCATGGTTTGTCAGGAGCCCTGCAAAGAGGAGCATTACATACAGAAAATGACCCACTCATCCTGCTGGGGCTGCTGGGAAGAAGCGGACAGAGGTCACAGTTTAACAAACACACAGACCGGAACCTGAACTGCAAACACCGTAGGGAGCTCTGTTGTGCGAAGGTGATTTCATTAGGTTCCATGCCCTTGCTTTCATGCTTGTTGGAGGTGTCCCTTTGTGGCCCCTCACACTGGCGGTGTGTGTAGCCCTGTCTATTGGGTGGTTTCTCATTTTTGTACAATCAGATGATTTATAACAGATGTGGGCTTTCATTGTTTGGAGTCAATGAGTGGGTGAAATGCAAGGGCCTGATTTCTGCCCCAGTGAAACCATGGGCAAGTTAATTAAGGCTGTGACTCACGAGACCATCCTGATGAAATTAAGAAGCACAGCCAGGCATCTGCCTCTTTTAGTGGCAGGAAGTAAAGCTGTTGGCTCTATAAGGGACTGCGTAAGGCATGTATTTAAATAATTGTTGTTGTTTGCTGCCATCCATCGAGTTGATCCCCTGACACATCGCTACCCCATGCACAATAGAGTGAAATGCCGTCTTGTGCTGTGCCATCCCTATGACGGGTTACAGATTGGACCGTTGTGCTCCACAGGGTTTTCACTGGCTGGTTTTCAGAAGTGGATCACCAAGCCTTTCTTCCTAGCCTTAGTCTGGAAGTTCCACTGAAGCCCATTCAGCATCATAGCAACATACAAGCCTCCACTGAGAGATGGGTGATGGCTGCACATAAGGTGCATTGGCCAGGAATGGAACCCGGGTCTCCTGCATGGCAGCCAAGAATTCTACCACTGAACCACCGCTGCCCCCCATACCTTGGTAGCCTTTCATTTTCTTAATAATAAATTAAAATCATAATCACTGAAACAGTAAACAAACTGCATGACCTGTCTGCTTCAAGCCCATTTGCCTGCATGTGGGACAGATTTGAAGAAGCAATCATTACCTGTGCAAATAGCTGAGGCTTGTGTGACAGCTTATTTCACTGAGTTTCATGTGATTCAAATGGTCCCGGAATAACCCTGGTAAGATATGTGAGGGTTTTCTTGTCTGTACCAGTTTTCCAAAATGCTAGAGATTGACAAGGTTGCTGTGGAAGCTCCAGAGCTCTGCCCAACAGCTCAGGTGGGAGAAAGGCCCTGGTGTGTTCAGCAAATGTCAGAAAGAGGCTGGAGCCTGATGTGGCTCGGGGAGCCTGACCTGGCTGGGTGAGCCTGGGAAATCTCCTCGCCTCCCTGGGTCTCAGTTTTTTCAACAGTAAAATGGGAATAATAACATCTCCCTCAAACAGTTGTTGTGATGACTTAATCAAGAATGCGTGTGAAGCACAATGCCTGGCTTGTAGCATGTGTTCAATAAATGCTAAGTCCTTCTCTGCACCCTCAAATCTCTCCATTCTAGTAGAAGGCCTGTACCAATTTGGAGATTGTTATTTGTTTCCTGAGGACTTGAAGAACTTACTGGTGAAGATCAAAGACTCCAGCCTTCGGTATGGACTACACCTCAACATAAAAAAAGGAAACAAAAATCCTCACAACTGGACAAATAAGCAACATCATGATAAACCAAGAAAAGATTAAAGTTATCAAGAATTTGATTTTACTTGGATCTAAAAGCAACACCAATAGAAGCAACAGTCAAGAAGTCAAATGACACATACTGCTTTGAGCAAATCTGCTGCAAAAGACCTCTTTAAAGTGTTAAAAAGCAAAGATGTCACTCTGGGGACTAAGGTGCACCTGACCCAAGCCATGGTATTTTCGATCACCTCATATGCATGAGAAAGCTGAACAATGAATAAAGAAGAGTGAAGAATTAATGCTTTTGAATTGTGATGTTCGTGAAGAATATCGAATATACCAGGGACTGCCAGAAGAATGAACAAATCTGTTTTGGAAGAAGTACAGCCAGAGTGCTCCTTAGAGGTGAGGATGGTAAGACTTTGTCTCACATACTTTGGACAGGTTATCAGGAAGGACCAGTCCATGGAGAAGGATATCATGCTTGGTAGAGTAGAGGGTCAGTGAAAAAGAGCAAGACCTTTAATGAGATGGATTGACACAGTGGCTGCAACAATGGGCTCAAGCATAACAATGATTGTGAGGATGGCGCAGGACTGGGCAGTGTTTGGTTCTGTTGTACATAAGGTCGCTATGAGTTGGAAATGACTCTGTGGCACTTAACAACAACAACAACTATAGTTTCCCAGGGCTGCCATAACAATGGACCACAGTGGATGGCTTAAAACAACAGAAATTTATTCTCTCCCAGTTCTGGAGGCAAGAAGTTGAACTCAGCGTGTCGGCAGGGCCGTGCTCTCTTGGAGGATTCTTGGGAAAGATCCTGCTTTCCCTCTTCTAGCTTCTGGTAGCCCCAGGCACTCCTTGGTTTGTGGCAGCATCACTTCAGTCTCTGCCTCTGTCTTCACATGGCTGTCTTCCCTCTGTGTGTGTCTCTTCTCTAGTAAAAGGACACCAACCAGATTGGATTAAGGCCCACCTTACTCCAGTATGACCTCATGTTAACTCAACTAACTACATCTGCAAAGACTCTGTTTCCAAATAAGGTTATCTTCACAGTTACCAGGGGTTAGGACCCGAACATATCTTTTTGTGGGATACAGTTCAGTCCATACCAGAGCTGTTTTGTGGACACGCACTCTAGCACCTTTAATCCTCACCCTTCCCTGGACAGTAATTTGACCACAGGTGCTCTTAGTGCCACCTGTGAGTTTGCTTTCCACTCAACCCATGCTGGCCATACTTCCTGCCCCACCTCGGACCTGGTCACCTCTCTCCTAGAACAGATGGAGGTCAATCTTTGTTTCAGCCTTTGCCGGCAATCTGACCTTGGACCCATCTCCTCTTGGAACTGTATTTCCTATAAAATAATGAAAAGCCCAAGTTTACAGGGCTGTTGGTTTAAAATGAGCAATGAAAGAAGGCATAGTTTTGTATCAGCTGCTCCCAATTAAAAATTGGGAAATTTCACTTAAGGTCAGGGATGTCTGTCTTTTCTTGAAAAAGTCAGGAGATCAGGCCAAAGTAGGGCCTCCTTCTGCCCTTGACAACAATTGTTTGAAGCCGAGTAGCTGAGATGGAACACGCACCCTCCACTTCTCTACAGTCCCCAATACACATGCTGCCTTACGTCTGGCTCTTGTCCCTCATTATGTTGCTTTTTTATAGTCAGTGATCAGAAAAGACTGGCTCTAGGTGCACATGGTTGGGTCTCTATTTTGCATTTGCGTTTGCCTTGTCAGCTTATAAAGATGTCACCATTGTGAACTAGCCTCAGTGTCTCCATCCTGTAAGAGGTTCCCTGTCAAATGTCTTAATTTTCTCTAGTCCAAGTTGAATGATGACTTGAACTTTCAAAATGAAAAATACTTCAGGAGACCTGAGATTTATCTCCTGCAATAGCAGGGCCCCCAGACCCTCATTTCTTCTTTCTAATGATTATGCCAATAGCACATTAAATTGCGAAATGAGCTATTGCTTTGGAATGTTCCAATTTAAATTGTGCTTTTTCTCTTTCAAGGGCTCCACAAATATTAATGAATTCCTGGCTCCACGTCCCGTGATCACACTTCCACACCACCCCTCCTCCCCTTGGGAGCTACACTTTCTGGGTTCTGAAAGAGACTCTTGAATTATCGCTCCCATAAAGTTTGAGGCCACAGATGTTTCATTTTCCTTTGCCTTTCAAAAGGCAATTTACTTAGAGGGATTCACAGGGACCCTGGAGAATGGACTTCTTTAATGGGTTTTGGGGGCTTCCGTAGGGAGCTGACCAAACAATGTGATAATGCAATTATTTTGGTTTGGGGGTGGAAGAGAACCTTTGTATTCTCAACAGCTGTTGCAGTAACAGCTACTCTGGAGACAGTGAAGTGAGTGGAAAGCACATAGCCTTTGGTTCCACCTGAGTTGAAACCAGGGCTTTGAATCAGTTAGTTGCTGTTCAAAGTCCTGCTGAGAACTTAACAGTTCTAACAAGTTCCCAGGTGATGCTAATGCAGCTGGTTAGGGACCAATTCTGAGAACAGTTAGTAGAGCCCAACCCAAAACTCATTGTCGTTGATTCCGACTCCTAGGGTCCCTATAGGATAGAGTAGAACTGTTCCATAGGGTTTCCAAGACTAAATCTTTACGGAAGCAGGCTGCCACATCTTTCTCCTGAGGTACAGCGGATGGGTTCAAACCACTGACCTTTTGGTTGGCAGTTGGGTGCTTTAATCACTGAGGCACCAGGGCTCCTTACTATTAGAGCAGTGGTTCTCAAAATTTATTATACTTAAGAATCACCTAGAGGTCTTGTTAAACTGTAGATTCTGATTTGATATGTCTGGGGTGGAAATGAAAATTCTCAGCAGGGGTTTGAATAAGAATGAGCCCCTTCAAAGCCCTGGTTCAAACTCTAGCTACTCCGATCATTATTTGAATAGCCTTGGCCAAGTTACTTCCCTGGATCTCGTTTTCTTTACCTGTAAAACAGAAAAAATGATAGGATCTACCTTACAGTGTTAATTAAAAAAATTATATAATCACGAAATATTAAAATAACTAAACTGTGTTTGGGGACATTGGTGGGTTGGTGGTAGAATTCTTACCTTCCATGCAGGAGAACTGGGTTTGATTCCTGGCCAATGCACCTTGTGCTCAGCTACTACTTGTCTATCCGTGGAGACTTGTGTATTGCTATGATGCTGAACTGATCCCAGCAGAGCTTCCAGACTACCATGGACTAGGAAAAAGGCTTGGAGATCGACTTCCAAAATCAGCCAGTATAAACCTTCTGGATCATAACTGTCTAATCCACAACAGATCATGGGGATAGCACAGGATTGGGCAGCATTTTGTTCTGTTGTGTGTGGGGCTGCCACGAGCTGGGTCTGACTTGATGGCAGCTAACAACAACAGCAACAACAAACTGTTTAATTTTTTTTTTTAACTTTTATTGTGCTTTAAGTGAAAGTTTACAAATCAAGTCAGTCTCTCATACAAAAATTTATATACACTTTGCCATATACTCCTAGTTGCTCTCGCCCTAATGTGACAGCACATTCCTTACCTCCACTATTTTTGTGTCCGTTTGGCCAGCTTCTGATCCCCTCTGCCCTCTCATCTCCCCTCCAGACAGGAGCTGCCCACATAGTCTCATGTGTCTACTTGAGCCAAGGAGCTCACTCTTCACCAGTATCATTTTCTATCCCATTATCCTTTTTTTTTTTTATCCAGTCCAATCGCTGTCTGAAGAGTTGGCTTGGGAAATGGTTCCTGTCTTGGCCTAACAGAAGGTCTGGGGACCATGACCTCTGGGGTCCTTCTAGTCTCAGTCAGACCATTAAGTCTGGTCTTTTTATGAGGATTTGGGGTCTGCATCCCACTGCTCTCCTGCTCCCTCAGAGGTTCTTTGTTGTTTTCCCTGTCAAGGCAGTCATCAGTTGTAGCCGGGCACCATCTAGTCCTTCTGATCTCAGGCTGATGTAGTTTCTGGTTTCTGTGGCCCTTTCTGTCTCTTGGGCTCATAATTACCTTGTGTCTTTGGTGTTCTTCATTCTCCTTTGCTCCAGGTGAGTTGAGACCAATTGATGCATCTTAGATGGCCGCTTGCTAGCGTCTAAGACCCCAGATGCCACTCTCCAAAGTGGGATGCAGAATATTTCTTAATAGATTTTATTATTCTAATTGACTTAGATGTCCCCTGAAACCGTGGTCCCCAAACCCCTGCCCCTGCTAAGCTGGCCTTCGAAGCATTCAGTTTATTCAGGAAACTTCTTGGCTTTTGGTTTAGTCCAGTTGTGCTGACCTTTCCTGTATTGTGTGTTGTCTTTCCCTTCACCTAAAATAATTATTATCTACTCTCTGTCACTGTCATATTAGTGAAAACCCCTCTCCCTCTCTCTCTCCCTCACTCCCTCCCCAATCTCGTGACCATCAAAGAATATTTTCTTCTCTGTTTAAACTATTTTTCGAGTTCTTATAATAGTGGTCTCATACAATTTGTCCTTTTGCAACTGACTAATTTCACTCAGCATAATGCCTTCCAGATTCCTCCATGTTATGAAATGTTTCAGGGATTCATCGTTGTTCTTTATTGATGCATAGTATTCCATTGTATGAATATACCAAATTTATTTATCCATTCATCTGTTGATGGGCACCTTGGTTGCTTCCATCTTTTTGCTAAACAGTGCTGCAATGAACATGGGTGTGCATATATCTGTTCGTGTAAAGGCTCTTATTTCTTTAGGATATATTCCAAGGAGTGGGATTGCTGGATCCTAAGATAGTTCTATTTCTAGCTTTTTAAAGAAGCACGAAATAGATTTCCAAAGTGGTTGTACCATTTTGCATTCCCACCAGCTGTGTATAAGTGTTCCAGCCTCTCCGCAACCTCTCCAACATTTGTTATTTTGTGTTTTTTGGATTAATGCCAGCCTTGTTGGAGTGAGATGGAATCTCATTGTAGTTTTGATTTGCATTTCCCTAATGGCTAATGGGAAACCCTGGTGGCGTAGTGGTTAAGTGCTACGGCTGCTAACCAAGAGGGCAGCAGTTCGAATCTGCCAGGTACTCTTTGGAAACTCTATGGGGCAGTTCTACTCTGACCTATAGGGTCGCTATAAGTTGGAATCGACTCGATAGCAGTGGGTTTGGTTTGGTTTTTGGAATGGCTAATGATCGTGAGTATTTCCTCATGTATCTGTTACTCCCTGAATGTCTTCTTTAATGAAGTGCCTGTTCATATCTTTTGTGCATTTTTTAATTGGGTTATTTGTCTTTCTGTAGTTGAGTTTTTGCAGTATCATGTAGATTTTTGAGATCAGACGCTGATTAGAAATGTCATAGCTAAAAAGTTTTTGCCGATCTGTAGGTAATCTTTTTACTCTTTTGGTGAAGTCTTTGGACGAGCATAGATGTTTGATTTTTAGGAGCTCCCAGTTGTCTAGTTTCTCTTCTGCACTGTTAATACTGTTTTATATACTGTTTATGCCATGTATTAGGGCTCCAAGCATTGTTGCTGTGTTTAATAATTTTTTTAATGTTTATCTTAAGCCTTCCTAATGCAATCATCTTGGACTATGGGAGCATGGCCCATCAACAAAGTCAATTCCCTCTACAGTAATTGACCGCACTAACAACTGAGGAATTAAACAAAACTGTGGGTAGCCAACAAGGCCATCAACAGATGATCATTATCTGGATCTTTCCTGCCACTTAAGGGTTGACATTTCCTTCTGGGAGCTAGTGATCATTGTAACTCCCATTTTATGGATGAAGAAACAGGCTTAGAGATGTGACAGAACATGTCCAAAGTCATACAGACAGAAAAGGGTAGAGCTGCAACTAAAGAGAGTGTCTGTTCTTGTAATCTACACTGGTTCCCGACCACCTCAGGCCAGGAGTGATGACTGTCTTCAGCCTCATTCAAGTATTTCATAACCCAAAGGGAATTATGCCTTTCAAACAGACCAACCAGAGGTCTTTCTTCTGGTCACTGTGGTTATCTTCTATTCAGGTAGGCATGTGAGTCTGATGAATCCCAAACAGGAAAATTCATTCATTAATATTTAATGAATGCAGTCTGTTTGGCAGGGGAAAAAATATCAAAGCATGGGAACCATAGGGTGGGTAGACGCAGCAAGATTTGGGAACTGAAGCACATCCTTTCCTTCTAGATCCTTGGTGAGAATGAAGAATGGGATGGATCTCTTTGTGCCCCAGCTTTGGGCCAGATGCTGTGCTCAGCATTTTCACACAATGCCCTCATTTCATCCTCACATCAGTGGGTCAAGGTAGTTACTACGATCCCAATTTCCAGAAGAAAAAACTGAGGCCCCAGGAATGTACTAACAGAGCCAGGAGGTGACTGGAATCCAGTCACAGGCACTCTGACTTCAAAGCCAAGGCCCTTGTCACATCCCTGTTTTTCTGGTTTTATCAGGATAGAACAGACTGGTGGGAAGGTATTCGCTCTGAGGTCACAGTGAAGCATATATATCTGCCATGAGAATACCTGAGGGTAGATCTTATTTAAAGGTGAAATGGTGAGCACCTTGACTGGAACACTAAACTGTAAACCAAGAGGAGCAAGTGGATTGGGAGCCAGCCTTTACTCACTCACACTTGTAGTCTGATGGGGATTTGTTGTTGTTGTTAGGTGCTGTTGAGTCGATTCCGGCTCATAGCGACCTTATGTACAGCAGAACCAAACACTGTCTGGTCTTGAGCCCATTGTTGCAGCCATTGTGTCAATCCTTCTTTTTCATTGACCCTCTGCTTTACTAAGCATGATATCCTTCTCTGGGGATTGATCTCTTCTGATAACATGTCTAAAGTATGTGAGATGTAGTCTCACCATCCTTGCTTTGAAGGAGCACTCTGGCTGTACTTCTTCCAAAAGAGATTTGTTCATTCTTTTGGCAGTCCATGGTATATTCAGTATTCTTCACCATTACCACAATTCAAAGGCATCAGTTCTTCTTTGGTCTTCCTTCTTGATCGTCCAGCTTTGGCAAGCATACGAGGTGATTGAAAACACCATGGCTTGGGTCAGGCGCACCTTAGTCTTCAAGGTGACATCTTTGCCTTTTAAACATTTTAAAGAGATCTTTTGCAGTAGATTTGTCCAATGCAATGTATCCTTTGATTTCTTTTCTTTTTTTTAATTTTTATTGTGCTTTAAGTGAAAGTTTACAAATCAACTCAGTCTCTCACACAAAAACTTATATACACTTTGCTATATACTCCCAATTGCTCTCCCCCTAATGAGACAGCCCACTCCCTCCTTCCAGTCTCTCTTTTCCTGTCCATTTCACCAGCTTCTAACTCCCTGTACCCTCTCATCTCTCCTCCAGGCAAGAGATGCCAACATAGTCTCAAGTGTCCATCTGATCCAAGAAGCTCACTCACCAGCATCCCTCTCCAACCCATTGTCCAGCCCAATCCCTGTCTGAAGAGTTACCTTTGGGAATGGTTTCTGTCCTGGGTCAACAGAAGGTCTGGAGGCCATGACCACTGGGGTTCTTCTAGTCTCAGTCAGACCATTAAGTCTTGTCTTTTTATGAGAATTTGAGGTCTGTATCCCATTGCTCTCCTGCTCCTTCAGGGGTTCTCTGTCGTGTTCCCTGTCAGGGCAGTCATCGGTTGTATCTGGGCACCATCCAGTTCTTCTGGTCTCAGGCTGATGTAGTCTCTGGTTTCTGTGGCCCTTTCTGTCTCTTGGGCTTGTAATTATCTTGTGTCCTTGGTGTTCTTCATTCTCCTTTGCTCCAGGTGGATTGAGACCAATTGATGCATCTTAAATGGCCACTTACTTCCTTTAATGTCTTGACTGCTGCTTCCATGGTCGTTGATTGTGGATCCAAGTAAAATGAAATCCTTGACAACTTCAGCCTTTTCTCTGTTTATCGAGATGTTGCTTATTGATCCAGTTGTGAGGATTTTTATTTATGTTGAGTTGTAACCCGTAGTGAAGGCTGTAGTCTTTGATCTTCATCTGTAAGTGCTTCAAGTCCTCCACACCCTCAACAAGCAAGGTTATGTCATCTGCATATCACAGGTTGTTAATGAGTCTTCCTCCAATCCTGATGTCCAGTTCTTTTACATATAGTCCAGCTTCTCAGATTATTTTCTCATCATACAGTTTGAATAGGTGTGGTGAAAGGATACAACCCTGAAGCACACCTTTCCTGACTTTAAGCCATGCAGTATCCCCTTGTTCTCTTTGAACGACTGCCTCTTGATCTATGTACAGGTTTCTCATGAGCACAGTTAAGTGTCCTGGAATTCCCAGTCTTCACAATGTTAACCATAATTTGTTATGATATACGCAGTCAAATGCCTTTGCATAGTCAATAAAACACAGTTAAACATGTTTCTGGTTTTCTCTTCTTTCAGCCGGAATCTATCTGACATCAGCAATGATTTCCCTAGTACCATGCCCGCTTCTGAATCTGGCTTGAATTTCTGGCAGCTCCCTGTCGAGGTACTGCTGTAGCTGCTTTTGAATAATCTTCAGCAAAATTTTACTTGTGTGTGATATTGATGATTTTGTTCGATAATTTCCGTATACTGTTGGATCACCTTTCTTTGGAATAGGCATAAATATGGGTCTCTTCCAGTTGGCTAGCCACGTAGCTGTCTTCCAAATTTCTTGGCATAGATGAGTGAGCACTTCCAGTGTTGCGTCCATTTATTGAAACATCTCAATTGGTATCCTGTCAGTTCCTGGAGCCTTGTTTTTTGCCCTTGCCTTCAGAGAAGTTTGGACCTCTTCCTTCAGTACAATGGGTTCCTGATCATATGCTACCTCTTGAAATGGTTGAATGTTGACCAATTTTTTTTGGTATAGTGACTCTGTATATTCCTACCATCTTCTTTTGATGCTTCCTGCATCGTTTAATATTTTCCCTGTAGAATCCTTCAACATAGCAACTCAAGGCTTGAATTTTTGATTCAGTTCTTTCAGCTTGAGAAATGCGGAGCATGTTCTTCCCTTTTGATTTTCTGTCTCCAAGTCTTTGCACATGTCATTATAATATTTTACTTTGTCTTCTTGAGCCACCCTTTCAAGTCTTTCATTCCTCATTTCATTTTTTGCTTTAGCTACTTGATGGAAACCCTGGTGGTGTAGTGGTTGAGAGCTACAGCTGCTAACCAAAAGGTCAGCAGTTTGAATCCACCAGGCACTCCTTGGAAACCCTATGGAGCAGTTCTACGCTGTTCTATAGGGTCGCTGTGAGTTGGAATCAACTTGACAGCAATGGGTAATTTACTCGATGTTCAAGGGCAAGTTTCAGAGGCTGTTCTGACATCCGTCTTGGTCTTGTCAATGATCTCTTGCTTTCTTCATGTATGATGTCCTTGATGTTGTTCCACAACTTGTCTGGTCTTTGGTCATTAGTGTTCAATGTATCAAATCTATTCTTGAGATGGTCTCTAAATTCAGGTGGGATATACTCAAGGTCATGTTTTGGCTCTCGTGGACTTGTTCTAATTTTTTTCAGTTTCAACTTGAACTTGCATATGAGTAATTGATAATCTGTTTCACAATTGGCCCCGGCTTAGTTCTGACTGATAATATTGAGCTTTTCCATCATCTCTTTCCACAGATGTAGTCAATTTGATTTCTGTGTATTCTATCTGGTGAGGCCCACGTGTATAGTTGCTGTTTATGTTGTAAAAAGTATTTGCAATGAAGTCTTTGGTCTTGCAAAATTCTATCATGCGATCCCTGGCATTGCTTCTATCACCAAGGCCATATTTTGTAATTACCAATCCTTCCTCTTTGTTTCCAACTTTCGCATTCCAATCACCAGTAATTATCAGTGCATCCTGATTGCATGTTTGATCAATTTTAGATGACAGAAGTTGGTAAAAATCTTCAATTTTTTAATTTTGACCTTAGTGTTTGATGTGTAAATTTGAATAAGAGTTGAATTAACTGGTCTTCCTTGTAGGCATATGGATATTATCCTATCACTGACAGCAGTGTACTTCAGGATAGATCCTGAAATGTTCTTTTTTGACTATCAATGTGACATCATTCCTTTTCAAGTTGTCATTCCTGCCATAGCAGACCATATGATTGATTCTGAATGGCCAATACCAGTCCATTTCAGCTCACTAATGCCCAAGGTATCAATGCTTATGCATTCCATTTCATTTTTGATGATTTCCAATTTTCCTAGATTCATATTTCATACATTCCATATTCTGATTATCAATGGATATTTGCAGCTGTTTCTTCTCATTTTCAGTCAGGTCATATCAGCAAATGAAAGTTCTGAAAGCTTGACTCCATCCACTTCACTTTAAGGTCAACTCTACTCTGAGGTACTAGCTTTTCCCCAGTTGTATTTTGAGTGCCTTCCAACCTGAGTGGCTCATCCTCTGGCACTATATCTGACAATGTCCTGCTGCTATTCATTAGGTTTTCACTGGCAGGTCCTTCTTCCTAGTCTGTCTTAGTCTGGACTCTAAGCTGAAACTGTCTACCATGGGTGACCCTGCTGGTATTTGAATACCGGTGGCATAGCTTCCAGCATCACAGCAACATGCAAGCCCCCACAGTATGACAGATTGACAGACATGTGGGGGAACTTTTCTGGGTCTGTCTTTTTTTGTGTTAGGGAGAGTTTTAAGGTCTCTGGGTGACACTTATGGTTTGTGCTTGGCTATTAACTGAAAAGTTGGCAGTTCAAATCCACCCATTGGTGCCACAGAAGAAAGACCGGGTGATCTACTCCCAAAAATCAGCCTCCAAAAACTCTATGGGTTACAGCGGTCTGATCCCTAGCCAATTGTGAGAATGGTTCAGAACTGGGCGGCGTTTTCTTCCATGGCGCTTGGGATCTCCATGAGTTGGGGCCAACTTGAAGGCAGCTAATAACAACAATCCCAGAGAAGGATCCCCCCACTGCAATGCAAGGAACAGTCAGTCCAAAGTGTACTCACCACCACCAGGGGGAAAAGTGTGATGTAGATGGTAGGAGAGTGTGTTTGTTCCTAACTTCTAGTGACAGGCTCCCCAGGGATGGCTGAGGTCAGAAGGCCACAAGGGAGGAGAGGGACAGACCCAAGAAGAGATGACCCCATTCCTCCAGTGCAGAAAGAGTAAGGCCCACGCCTTCTCCCTGACACATGAGGCAAGAAGTAACAGAAGGGGAGTGGTGGGCCCTGGGTTCTGGGGAACAGGAAGGGAAAAGTTAAGGGTTAGAGCCTACAGTCTCCCTTTAAGACACAGTATTCTGAAAAATAAGACACATAATGCCTTCTTCTTTAGGGAGAACAAGGAAGGGGGACGCCCAGGGCCACCCTTAGGTTTGATGATTTGTTAGGACTCAGCAAATAGTTGTACTCACAGCTATGATTTATTACAGTGAAAAGATGCAAAGTAAAATCAGAAAAGGGAAAACGCGCATGGGACAAAGTCTGGGAAAACCAGGCACAAGCTTCTAGAGCCCTCTCCTCATGGAGTCACATGCGTGTGCTTAATTCCCCAGCAATGAATTGTGACAACGTGTGTGAAATGTTGTCTATCGTAGAAGACTCATTGCTCAGGGTTTTTACTGGGTGCTGGTCAATAGCAAATGCTGCCTGACACCCAGCGAAATTCTAGAAGGAAACCAGGTGGTCAGTATAAACCATATTGTTTATACAAATGGTTTGGGCACAGTGAGCCACTGTTACCAGTTCTGGAATTGGTGGGAACTCTTCCAATACCCAAGTTTCCAGATGCCAACTGAGGCTCAACCTTGGAAGCAGACCTGTTCAAGAATGGCAGTTAGGCCTGCTCTGTTCCCTCTTTTCTGTGGAAATGTCCTCCAAGACTCCGTTAGGTAAGAGTGTGCATATGTGTCTGTGTGTGTGTGTGTGTGTGTGCAGGGTGGGAGGGGTGAGTAGGTAGAAGATTGGGTAGAAATTCTTTCCTTCTCATGGACAAAGGGAGCAAATTGAGGAGGGGGCAGAAATGCTGTCTCGCCCAACTGTGGCTGACTCGTGTCCAGAGGCGATACATCTGTGTGTGTGAGATTGTGGTATTGGCAGGCATGCTTTCCTACCCTTGCAGGAATTATAGGAAGATGCGGAGCAGTTTATCTGGTTTGGAAACCCCTGCTGGCATGCCTAGCGGAGCCACACATTGGAACTTAGAGAAGATGATTTCTAATTTTCTAAACCAATTTTGCTGACCTGATTCTTTTTTATCAACTTTTCTGCCAGGAAAGAGGATTGAGGAATGAAACTAGCTTAATGGAATAAGCTATTTGGACTGTGGGGCTCCCATCTCCATGGAGATGCCTGTGCAGGCTGTGTTCAGACAAGCAGGTTGGCTGGGATGGTGTGAGGCCTCTGTGATCCTTGGACTGTAGCTGGTACCCATACAGATGGCCCTCTGAGTTCTGCTCTGGACGTGACTCTGGGTGTGGCGATTGTGGACTGTGAGTCCTTTGAAGTGCACCCATGTGCTCTTTGTGCCAGGTTCTGGCCATGAGCTGGGCACGGGCCGCTGAGGTACAGTGCCTTCCTGAGGTGTACATGGTCTTGGTGGGCTGGCTGACTGGTTGAGAAGCCATTAATGCAGAGCAACGTGTGACCGAGGTTAGTATCCAGAGCTGAGGGAGCTGCAGAGAAGCTTCATTTAGAGGAAAAGGTCGTGTATGGGGAACACCCTCCAAGGGAAGAGAGGGAGGCGAGGGGATCCTAGGCAGTAGAAAAGCACACCAGTAGGAAAGAGCCTAGAAGTTTCTGGAGCCAGGACTGTACTGTGTGTGAATGTGTGTGTGTGTGGAGTGTGAGTTCATGTGTGTGTACGAGTGTGTGTGTATGTGTGTGTGTGTGTGAGAGAGAGTTCTTGGGGCAGTATCGATTGGTGAGTCTTAACAGGTAGGCAGGGGCTCTCTGAAGCGCAGTGCCAGGAAAAGAAAATGTGTTTTGAATCCGGATAGACTTTGCTTCTAGGTCTTGCTCCCCTGCTGATAGGCTGGTAATCCTGGCAATGTACTCAACCTCTCCAACCCTCACTTTCACCGTCTGAAAACCAGGAATATCAACAGTACTTTATAGGCTTCTGGGTAGGACTGAGTGAGTAATACATATAGTACCAAAAGGAGTATCTGAGAGTCACAGGATGTTAGCTCCTTGCCCTCTTTTTAAAAGCCAGAAAAAGGGCTTTGGACCTTATCTTTCTCTAAGTACAGGCTCCAGGTCCCTTGCATCCAAACCTCCTGAATGTGTGTTGGAAATGCTGCTCTCTGGGTGTTGTGGCAGATCAAGAGGTTCAGAGTCTCAGGGCACAGGGCTCAGGACTCCACATTTTATCAGACTCCTTAGATGCTCATTCAACTTGTGCCAGGAGATGGGAAGTTTCAGCCCCACAATGTCATGCTGAAAGGAGTAATTAGGAAGATCCCTTTGGGGGCCAGCAGGGAGAATGGACTGGGTGGCGGGAGGCGGAAGAGGTGAGTGGAGATGGTCCATACCACAGATGCTTTCTGTCCCACTTACACTGATCACTAGAGAACTCTTTAGAGGGTAGGATGCTCAGGCCCTGGGAAAGCCCAGAGACAGAGAGTACAGCCTGCATTTGAGGGGCCGTCAGTCTGTTGGGGAGGACAGGTCACAGGTAACAGCAACACAGGGCAGCACCCAGTGGTCCTTGTGCTCAGGAAGTAATAGAACAGATTCAGTGATGCACAACTATGACAATAGCAACAAATGATGGCGACAAGAAGCCTAGTTTATCGCTTTAACATTCACATGGATGGTACTTTTGCATTATCTATCTTGTTTGTGGTTCATGACAGTTTTGTGTGGTGAGTGTAATGATTCAGAGCCATTTTACTGATGGCAAAATTGAGGCCTGTCTAAGTTCTCAGGTGGTCCAGGCTTGCTATGTTAGCATGTTCTATGTGACCATAGACAGTTGGAGTGGCAACATGTGTGGAAAAAGAGATGGAGCAGAAGGAATCAAGATTTACGCTGGGATGGGTGTGCATGGGAACAAGAAGCAAGGAGGTGGAAATGGACTTAGGATGATGGCAGGATTTTAATGGGTGTTTTTCCGCTTGGACTTCCAATATCATCCTTCTCATAATGCTGCAACACACTTTTAATAAAAAAACATGCTCTAACAGAGACAGGCAGCGTAATATATGGTTAGGCAGCTGGGCTTTTGAGTTAGATATGACAAAGTTCAAATCCTCACTCTGCCCCTCACTTATGCAAAGCTATTTCATCTGCCTCTGATACACCATCTGTAGAATGGGCACATCATTAGTACCTACCTACGTGAAATGACATAATACATGTAAGCACTCCATGTGGCTAACTAAGGTCATTAATACAAAGTGTTGAGCATCTGCCGTGGACCAGGCCTCAAACAGGTGTTTTCCATACACTTCCTCATTTACACTTACAATGGCCAGTGTGAGGTAGCTATCAGTGCCATCCCATTTTAGAGACAAGTAAGTTGAGGCTTGGAAAGGGCACAAACTTGCCCAGTGTCACACAGTGAGTAAGTGGCAGAGCTGGGCTTCCAGCCTAGATACTGTCTGCTTCATTCACTGCTTGGTGCTAGGGAAGGTCTAAGAAAATCACAGTGTTGTCTGGGTAAGACTTAAAGAAGCTGCAATCCTATCACACTTCCTGCTCAAGTCATCTCGTCAGGGTCTTTGGGGCAGAGCCAGGAACAAGGCTCCAGGTGGCCTAATTCTGTCTCTGGAGGTTCCGGCTGCCACATCCAAAAGATGAATGTCTGTTGGGCATTCTGTTTTTACCTCCCCACAAAGTTTTATTTCCCCAATGTGAGTGCTTCTATTGCTCTGAGGTTTCCGGGGTTCGCATTCTTCGTAAAAATGGGAGGTGTATAGGCATTGTGGTGCCAAGAGGCGGCAGTACATGAATGTTGATGAGGTTTGTGTTTCCTGGTACTACAAAGACCCTGGCTTGGCAGATAGTGGGAGAATCCTTGTTTCTCTCCATTTCCTTCCTTATTCCTGGGGTTTTCACATCTATGGGGACATGTTCCCCTAGACTAAGTTCACAGAACGTATTGTGCGTAACATCTTGCTTCATTGCACTATTGCAAGCAAATGGTGCTCCAGGAATGGAAACAATACTTCTTTCCTGCTATAGGAGGGATTAGGCTTGAGGGTTTTAGAATCAGATATTCCAGCATTCCAGTCAGACTCTGCTACTTAAATAACCATGTGCTACAGACAAGTTACTAAACCCCTCTGTGCATCAGTTTTCATAGCTGTAAAATGGGGGCAATAATGAAGCTTATAGGACTATCATGAGGATTAAAGCACTTGACACAATACCTTGCACGTTATTGGACAAACAGTTAAACTCTTGACTACTAGCTGAAAGTGAAGTCCCAGCATGTAGCATTATCTCTGTCACCTTGTGAGTGCTCAGTTAATATTTAGAGTATAAGTAAACTAAATTAGTAAAAGTAAACCACCACCTATCTGTCAGTTTGTCGTACTTTGGTGGCTTGTGTGTTGCCACTGGTATTTCAAATACCACCAGAGTCACCCATTGTGGGCAGGTTTCAACAAAGGTTCCAGACAAAGACAGACTGGGAAGAAAGGCCTGGTGATTTACTTCCAAAAATTAGCCAATGAAACCCTATAGGTCACACAGAATATTGTTCAATAGAATGCTGAAGAATGAGCCTGCTAGGTTGGAAGGCACTCAAAATGCACAGCGGCTGTAACAATGGACTCCAGCACACCGATGACCATGAAGATGGTACAGGTCCAGGCAACGTTTCTTTGTGTAGTACCTGGGGTTGCTATGAATTGGAGCCAACTCGATGGCAACTAACAACAACACCAAGTAAACATCTAGTCTATGATTTATGAGGAGCATAGCTTAGGCTAAGAGACCAGGTCCTACTTCGTAGAGTTGGAATCCTGACTGCATCGCTTATTAGCTGTGTGACCTTGAGAAAATTATGCGGTCTCTTTGTGCCTTAGTCTCCTCATCTAAACAATGAAGATACAATAGTACTGACCTCAGGGGGCTGTTGTAAGGCTTACATGAGTAAATAAATGAGTAACACTTAGTGCTTAGTGAATGGAAGTATAAGGCGTGATTCCACACCGCCTCTCGGGAGGGGAAGCAGATGGGTGAGGTTCAGTATCCTGCACTGAGGAGAGTGCCTTAGTGAGCAGTGAGCAGATGGGGGTGTGGTGAAATACTGCATGGAGACTTTTGAGGAAGATGTTGGGAAGAGGATATATTCTAACTGGACCCGGGATGAACAGCAGGTCCCTGGGTGGCCCAGTTTTTCACTTGGCTACTGAACCAAACGATTAGTGGTACAAACCCACCCAGCAGCGCCACAGAAGAAGGGCCTGGTGATCCCATGAAGATTATAGCTTATGGAGCAGTTCTACTTTATAACACATGGGATTGCCATGGGCCAGAATCTGCTTGATGGCAGCGGGTTTGGGTTTTTGGTTTGTGACTGACTGGGAAGTGGAAATTCAAATTCCAGGCTGAGGGACAAATACCTGCAAAAACAAAGATGGTGCCTTCCGGGAGTGCAGTGCCTAGAGTATGGAGGCAAGGAGTTAAGCTAGGAAGGGGAAGTCCAGGTTAAATTGGGAAGGGCCTTGTCTGCTCTGCTAAGGTGTTAAGTCTTGGTCCCGTAGGGTGAGGGCTCATTTGTCAGGGAAGCAGCATGATTGGTGGGTTTGTTAGAAAGTCTAGGGTGAACCAGAAGCCGAGAGACTGGAGGCCAGGAGAGCAGTGAGGAGGCTGCTGTGCCACCCAGCAGTAGGTGATGGTGGTCCTAGCCAGGGAAGTCATGTTGAAGACAATGGGGACTGATAAATTAACCACGTCAGAGGCAGAAGCTACTGGAGCTGGGGACTAGCTGGAGGCTGGCTCTGGGAGCAGAGAGGTGAGGATGGCTTCGGAAGCTCAGGCTCCAGAGATGGGCAGGCAGTGCCACCTTCCACCCAGACTGAGGGGGAAGACACCCAAGTTGGATCTGGACATGGTGAGTTCAAGGTGCCTGTGAGACACCTCGGTGCATTGTCTCTTTCTTCTTTTTACTAATTGTGGGACCTTAGGCAAGTCATTTAACATCTCAGAGCTTCAATTTCCCCACCAGCAAAATGGGGATAATAATTGCACTTGTTTCATATGGTTGTGGTGTTACCGGCACCTAGTAAGTTCCCAGTAAAGTTAGTATCCATTGTTACTGTTACCGTTATTATTATCATATGGAGTAATGAATCATGTAGGCGGGGCGTCATTATGACTCCAATGCCAACACATTTTTGCCAGAGTTGTTAACTTCATATTCTGTCTTATATTCTTCTTCTATTGTCTTCCTGATGTAGGCTCAAAAGCTTAAGGAGAACAAAAGCGTAAAGCAACACGATTAAAAAAATGGGCAAAGAATTTGAATAGACATTTCTCCAAAGAGATATAGAAACAACTGATAAGCACATAAAAAGGTGATCAATGCCATTAGTCATTAGGGAAATGCAAATCAAAGCCATAATGAGACACCTCTTCACACCTACTAGGATGGCTATTCTCAGAAAAATGGAAAATAACAAGTATCATGAATTGAATTGTGTCCCTCAAAAATGTGTGTATCAATTTGGCTAGGCCATGATTCCCAGTATCGTGTGATTGTCTACCATTTTGTCATCTGATGTGGTTGGTTTTCCTATGTGTTGTAAATTCTACCTCTATGATGTTAATGAGGTGGGATAGGTGGCAGTTATGTTAATGAGGCAAGACTCAGTCTATAAGATTGGATTGTATCTTGACCCAATCTCTTTTGAGATATATAAGAGAGAAGCAAGCAGAGAGTCAGGGGAACCTCGTACCACCAGAAAGCAGAGCTGGGAGCAGAGCATGTCTTTTGGACCTGGGGTTCCTGCACAATAAAACAAAACAAAACACAGAAACCACCTTAAGGAGCAATCTTGGGCAGGTCTTAGCTGATGCTAATCCAAACCCTGTTTCTTTTTTTTCAGGTTAAGGTCTTTTTCTTGGCACATGTGTGATGGACTGGTGGTGGGTAGAGTTGGTGGGGTTGAGAGCAACCCATTGCCACTGAGTTGATTCCAACTCATAGTGACCCTATAAAAAACCAAAAACCAAACCTGTTGCCTTCGAGTCGATTCCAACTTATAGCGACCCTATAGAACAGAGTAGGACTGCCCCATAGGGTTTCCAAGGAGCGCCTGGTGGATTCGAACTGCCAACCTTTTGGTTTGCAGCTGTAACTCTTAACCACTACAGCACCAGGGTTTCCACAGTGACCCTATAGGGGAGAGTAAAAGTGCCCCATAGGGTCTCCAAGTGTGTAATCTTTATGGAAGCAGACTGTCTCATCTTTCTCCCGTGGAGCTGCTGGTGGGTTCGAACCACTGACCCTTCAGTTAGCAGTCCAGTGCCTAATCACTGTGCCACCTAGGCTTCTTCAGGGTTGAGAGTAGAAGATGGAAAAGAACAGAGGACACAGTGCAGATATTTCAGTGCTCCATCCACACACAAACAAAATGTAGTTTCCAGCAGGTTGAATGTCTGTCCCTGTCTGGGGGAAGAATATGGGTCGGGGTGGGAGGAGGTCTCAGGCCAACATTTCAGTTCAGTGAACGTCTATTGGCGCTCGCTCCAGGTGAGTCCTGGTGGGTGCTGGGCACCGAGGGAAGGAATGAGACCTTTGCCCGAGGCACCCCCGCAGAAGGAGAGTCAGAGGTGGGAGTTGGGAAGGGCTCCGTCACAGTGTGCTTAGTTGGAGTAGATGCAGCAGGCCCTGGGGACAGAGCAGGGAGGGGCTGCCCTGGAAGCCTGAGGGGACGTTCTCCCTGAAGACGGAGGACTCACAGGAATTCTAGGTCCAGGCCAAGGCCTGGAAAAGTGAAACAGCAGGATGGCTGGAGGGCAAAGTGTGGGCCTGGGAGTGGGGAGAGGAGGATGGAGGGTGACAGAGGCCAGGATGGCCTGGGAGGTCAGGTGGAGTGTGGATTTTAACCGGAAAGCACGAGGGAGGCACCTTTTGTGGGCGGGACAAGGATGATTTTGGCCTCCTAAGCTCATCGTGGGCAGTGGTGGCTCAGTGCTGGAACTCTCACCTTCCATGCGGGAGATCCAGATTTGATTCCTGGCCAAGGCAGCTCATGTGCAGCCACCACTCGTCTGTCAGAGAAGGCTTCTGTATGGCTGTGACACTGAACAGGTTTCTAGACTAAGACGGACTAGGAAAAAGGCCTAGGGATCTACTTCCAAAAATCAACCGATGATAACCCTATGGATTACACTGGTCCAATCCACAACTGACCGTGGCGCTGGCACAGACCAGGCAGCATTTCCTTCCGTTGTACATGAGGTCAGCACGAGCTGGGGGCTGACTCTACCGTAGCTAACAACAAGGAACTCTGTGGAGCCCGGGCCCTGCTTGCCTCGCCAGCCCCTCCCCAGCGCTCTCTCCTCTTTCCCTTCTTCCTCACAACCAGAAGGCTCCTTCAGGCCCTCCTCCCATTGTAGGTTTTTGGGGAGGCTGCTGTCCACCTCTGGCCTGGGGTTTTCCAGTGCCTGGCTCCTTAGTCCCCCTGCCCCCTTCCCTGATGCCCTGTTCCAGGATCCTCTTCAGTCCTTACTTTGTAATTATTTATTTGGTTATTTGCTTGTTCAATGTCTGACTCTTTCCCTACTGGAAGCTCTCTGAAGCAATGATCGTGTCACCATGTCAGTCTCACAGAAGGCCCTTTGGTAAACATATGCTGAATGAATCGATAAGGGAATGAATGAGTGAGTGGGTGAACAGGCAGGCAGGTGGGGAACAGGGAGGGTGTTTTCATGTGGTGAGGATAAAATCGCTAATGAAACACTCAAATCCAATAACGGAGTGCCAACAAGTTGTTTATTTCTAGTCCCAAGTTGTTATATTCAAGAGGTAAAACCAAGGGCTTTAGAGCGTCTCTGAGGAGTGAGGTTATATAAAGCGAGTCGGTAAATATTGACGCGGAGGCAGGCTTTCGTGTTCACGCGCTCCCTGAGGGAGTGGGGGTTTCTCCTCCTGGAGCTCCAAGCCTCTTCTCCCTGTCAGGAGCTTTGCTGCAGGGACCCAGCCCCGTGAGAGGGGAGACGCAAGCTCTGGGTGGCCATTCTCAGGCTTTCAGGAAATTTTGGCCTGGGAACCAAGTCCGAAAGCTCCCTCTCCCCTCCCCACCCGACAACAAATGCTGACTCTGTCATCTGAATACAGAAAAGTTCAAATGTCACTGTTCCGCCCAGGACGTGACCCCTTATTCTCTTCTCCACTTCATTCTGCTAACCTAAAAAGACAAACAAACCAGGTGCTATTAAGGTGACTCCAACTCATAGCAACCCCATGAGTGTCAGAGTAGAACTGTGTTTAAGAAGGTTTTCAATAGCTGATTTTTGGGAAATAGGTAGCCAGGCCTTTCTCTCAAGGGGCTTCTGGGTGGACTGGAATCTGCATCCTGTTGGTTAGCAGCCTATTGTGTTAACCGTTTGCCCTACCCAGGGGTTCCGCTCACCTCCTAGACCTTCTCAGACCATTGGCTCCTTCCACCTACTGCCTCAGTCCACCCCAATGCATCAGCCTCCCACTGGCCTCCCTTCCTCCAGCCTTGTCCCCTATACATCTCCCTCCATGCTACCCCTAGAGACATCCCTCCGAAGTGTCATTCTGATCATGTCACTTCCCTGCTTAAAGCCTTCAGTGGTTCCCTGTCATCCTTGAGATAAAGTCCAAGTTCCTTAGCCTGCTCCTTTATTACCTGGCCTCTGCCCACCTACCCAGCTCCCCAGGCCTCTCCCTCACTTGTACCCTCCGGGCCAGCCATGCCAAACCATGTGATGTTTCTGGAATGGGCCCTGTTCTCTCCAGCTTCTGTTCCATGGCAGATGTGATTTCCTTTGCTCCTAACTTCCCCCGTCTCCTCCTCACACTTCCTATTATTCTTCCAAGGAGTCACTGCTGGTGTCAGCTCCACCTTCCCTCACCTCCCCACCCCACCTTGACAGTAGGTTCCAGCAGCCCTCTGTGCCAATGACCTTGCTTATGGTGCCACACCCTATGTTGCATGTAGAGTTGAGGACTTGAGTGGCCAGTGCCCGGTCCACCTGTGTGCTGTCTGATGCCCAAGGTGCTCTGGGAAGGACTGGCCCTGAGGTGCAGAAGTCAGCAAGGTACAGCACAGGGAAGAATACACTTTTTCAGCCTAGGTGGCCTCAGTTCATTCTACTTCTGTGTGATTGAGGATAACAGGCGTATGGCACCCTGACAGGAGTTGGCCTTGCTCAGGCAGGGTCCAAGGTGGTTGCATGTCCCGGGTCCACTCAGCATCAAACTCTTGCTCCTCAGACATAGGGCCCCTGGTCCGGTTTCTGCAGGCAGCTCTCTACCTGATGCAGGCCAGACTCTGGAGCCACCTTGGAGCTCTAAACAGTTCTGATGCCTGGATGGCTGGACCCACCCCCAGAAGCTCTAATGGAACTGGTCAGGGTGGGGTCCTGGCATCAGGGTTGTCTTAAAAGCTCCCCAGGTGATTCTAACAGCATGCAGCCAGGCTGAGAACAACTGAATCACAGTCATGCTGACATGGGTCTCCTGCCTGGTTGCATGTTGTATTCACCCGAGGAATTTCTAAAAACACCCATGTCCTGGACCCACCCACCCCAGACCAATTAAATTAGAATCCGCAGGGTTGGGGGCAACCGCTGGAGTTGAAACCACTGTAGAGAAAAGATTCCTCCCTCTTTTTCTCCCACTCCCACCCCACTTTCCAGAAACGTTTGCTGAAGTCTCACTCTGTGCTACCCCGTCAGGCTCTGGAGACCCTCCTAGGTGGGGGTTGTAAACTCAGAGCTGTTAGGTGTGGAAGTCCCCACACTGTGGGGAAACCTGTCCCACTGACAGGCACACTGGCCCTGCTCCAGCTCCCAGTGCCTCCTCCCCAACCCGCTGCTGACCAGGGCAAGTGTGCGGCCCAGTCTGGTTATGCCCGTGCTGGAGGCCTCATCTGCTTCAGAGGCTGCTAAGATGTCTGGCCTCTACTCAGTCAGGGGCTGGAATGATGCCTGGTCATTAGGACAAGAGGCTTTCTGGGGGCTCCCCCAGGCACTGCACTGGGCCGGGGCAGCTGAGTGGGCCACAGCTCCTTGGCAATCCCTGCACAAGCATGGTCTGCAGCCGCATCTTTGTCCACCACGTGCCTGTTGCCACATCTGTGTTCCCGTGTCGTAGGGGGCTCTCTTGGCCCAGGCCATGTTCTCTGCCAGGTGAGGCAATGCTAGCAGGATCATGAAGCCCCTTTTAACAGGAAGAGTCACCACTAGGGCAAAAGGCTACCTGCTGGGCAGAGCTGTGAGTGCCAGGCTGCTGGCTGGGCTCTGGGCATTTTTTTTTTTTCAATTGAGGTGAAATTCATATAACATAAAATGAACCTTTTTTAAAGTGAATAATTCAGTGGCATTGAGTACATTCACCGTGTTGTGGAACCACTGCTTCTAACTAGTTCTAAAACATATTAATCATCCTCAAAGGAAGCGATATAAAACCATTAAGCAGTCACTCCCCATTTCCTCCTCCCCCAGCCCCTGGTGGGGCCAGTCAAACCGAGAAGTGGCTCTGAAAATGAACAATTTCCTCCTTTCTGATAAATACTCATGGTGTCCGCCAGTTTGATGTTGTATTATTTTTTTTTTAAATCTTGCTTGTAGATTATTGTTGGGAGCTTGGCATTTACTCTGAGTGCATTGGAGACCATTGGATGCTTTTGAGCAGAGAAGAGATGTTACTGACTTGGGTTTTAAAAGACTTTCTCTGGCTGTTGTTGAGTGCACTGTAGGGGGCCCAGGGGTCACTAGTTAGAAGGTGGCTGCAATACCGCAGGTGAGAGCCGATGATGGCTTGGACCATGGTGCGAAGCAATGGCCAGGTTGTGTGCATATTTTGAAGGAGCAATGATAGGTTCTGCTGGTAGAGCGGATGTAGAATGGGAGAAGAAGACAGAGTCAAGGACAACTGCAAGAAGTTTGGCTGAGTGACTGCAGAGATGGAATTGACCTTTCCTGAGATGGGGAGGATACCATAGGAGGTTCTGGGTGGGAGCAAAGCAGGAGCTCAGCTTGGGAATGTTGTGTTTCAGGTGCCTATTAGATGTCAAAGTAGAGGTGAAATAAGCAGTTGGAAATAATCTGAGATTGGAATTAAGTAGTGGGGATGGGAGTGGTGGAGATGAAAGGCAGTAAACACTCTAAGTAATGGCTTAATGATCACCCCCTCCCCACCACACACACACCTCCAGTTAGCAGGAAAAATAAAATGACAGGGAAAAATCACGCGTTGGGTCACAAAGAAGCTCTAAAGAGTATCTTACAAAAGGGGTAAACTGAGGCCCAAATCTCACCCCAACAAGCCTGGCATTAATCCAAGAAACACAAAGTAATAAATGTTGGAGAGGTTGTGGGAAGAATGGAGCACTTATACACTGCTGGTAAAAAAAAATAAATTTTATTTATTTATTTATTTTTTTGCTGATAGGAATGTAAAATGGTACAACCACTTTGGAAATTGATTTGGTGCTTCCTTAAAAAGCTAGGAATAGAACTACCATACAATCCAGCAATCCCACTCCTTGTAATATATCCTAGAGAAATAAGAGCCTTCATACAAACAGATATATGCACACTCATGTTTGTTGCAGCACTCTTTACAATACCAAAAAGATGGAAGCAACCAAAATGTGCATCAATGGGTGAATAAATAAATTATGGTATATTCACATAATGGAATACTATGCTACAAGTGAGAACAATGATGAATCCGTGAAAACATCTCATAACATGGAGAAATCTGGAAGGCATTATGCTGCGTGAAATTAGTCAGTTGCAAAAGGACAAATATTGTTATGAGACCACTATTATAAGAACTCAAGAAAAAGTTTAAACGGAAGAAAGTATTCTTTGGTGGTTATGAGGATGGGGAGGAAGGGAGAGGGGTATTTACTAATTAGATAGTAGACAAGAACTATTTTAGGTGAAGGGAAAGACAGCACACAATACAGGGGAGGTCAGCACAACTGGACTAAACCAAAAGCAAAGAAGTTACCTAAATACAACCGAATGCTTCAGAGGCCAGAGTAGCAGGGACGGGGGTCTAGGGACCATGGTTTTAGGGACATCTAGGTCAATTGGCATGACAAAATGTATTAAGAAAACTTTCTGCATCCTACTTTGGCAAGTGGCATCTGGGGTCTTAAATGCTAGCAAGCAGCCATCTAAGATGCATAAATTGGTCTCAACCCACCTGGAGCAAAGGAGAATGAAGAACACCAAAGACATAAGGTAAATATGAGCCCAAGAGACAGAAAGGGCCACATAAACCAGCGACTATATCAGCCGGAGACCAGAAGAACTAGATGGTGCCTGGCTACCACTGATGACTGCCCTGACAGGGAACACAACAGAGAATCCCTGATGGAGCAGGAGAACAGTAGGATGCAGATCTCAAATTCTTATAAGAAGAACAGACCTAATGGTCTGACTGAGACTAGAGGGACCCTAGAGGTCATGGTCCCCAGACCCCCTGTTAGCCCAAGACTGGAACCATTCCCAAAGCCAACTCTTCAGACAGGGATTGGACTGGACTATAACACAAAAAATGATACTGGTGAGGGGGGAGCTTCTTGGCTTAAGTAGACACATAAGACTATGTGGGCAGCTCCTGTTTGGAGTCAAGATGAGAAGGCAGAGGGGGACAAGGACTAGTTGAATGGATATGGGAATACAGGGTGGAGAGGAGAAGTGTGCTATCTCACTAGGGGGAGAGCAGCTAGGAGTACATAGCAAGGTCTGTATAAGTTTTTCTATGAGAGATTGACTTAATTTGTAAACTTTCACTTAAAGCGCAATAAATAAATAAGAAAAAAGAATGCAGGTAACTTGCTGAAGGTCACACTGCCAAGTTAGTGACAGTCAAAACAGAGCCAGTTCTTTGGACCCCAGTCCCTTACTCTGTCTAACATATCCTCTGCCTCTGCTCTATGTCCCCAAGGCTGCACCCATGGATTAAAGGTGGGCAAGCTGTGGCTGATGACTCTCAATTCTGTTTTCCCCCAGGTCACCATCCTTGTCAGCCTGGCCCTAGCTTTCCTCGCCTGCATTGTGTTCCTGGTGGTTTACAAAGCCTTCACCTATGATCACAGCTGCCCAGAGGGATTTGTCTATAAGGTAAGGGGCTTGTGCCAGGTGAGTGGCCCAGGTCATTGTCAGCTTCAATTGGAGGGCTTGTCAATGTCTTCTCTTCACTGGCATCCATGGGTAGATCAACCTCCCTATAGACCGTTCAAACTGTAATATGTGTCTGGTAGGAGTCCCTGGATGGTGCAGATGGTTAAGCACTGGGCTACCAATCAAAGGCTGGCAATTCAAACAGACCTGGATGCACCTTGCAAGAAAGGCCTGATGATCTTCTTCTAAAAGGTCACAGTTCTACTCTGCAACACATGGGGTTGCCATGAGTTGGAATCGACTTGACATCAACTGGTTGTTTTTTTGGTTTTATGTGTCTGGTTAGGAGCTCACTTCTTAGCCCTTCAGAGCTGGGTGGAGCAGTCACTTTTATTCACATTCCATTGGCTTCGAAGAGTCTCATGGCCCCTGCCAGGACAGGATGGGAAATGTAGTCCCTGTCTGGGCAGGTGCTCCCTTGCAACCGCTCTGCACGATAGGGGGACAGCCAAAGCTCTGGTGGCCAGCTGACTGTCTACCACACCTGGTCAGCCTTCCATAAATGTCAGAAACTGCTTTACTTGCAGTAATTCATTTACTCTTCACCTCGGACGCAATCATTTTATCCATTAAACCAAAAAGGAAACAGGTTCAGAGACAGGATATGACTTGTCCAAGGTCATTGTCTTGAGTTGGGTTCCCTAGAAGCAGAGCCTGAGATGGGGATTCTCATGCAAATGATTCATTGATAGAGGACCCTCAGGAGGAACCTGGGAGAGAGGGAAGCCGGCTAGGACAGGGAAGAAGCCTCAGAGTGACATGGGCTCCTCTGAAGGCCAGCCTGAGTCTGCTCCCACGGGAAGCTCTGCAGAAGGAAGGACAGCCCAGAGTTAGCTCGCTTGAGACAAGGGGGTCTGGCTTTTATTCCTCTGTATCACTCGTCATTGGCTATTGGCTCCCCTGGGAGAGAGGGGAAGTAACCTCCAAGACGTATCTAGAGGAAGTGGCTCCCTTTAGCTGAAGGCAAGGCCCCAGAGAAGCAATTAGGGGGTGTTTGAACTAGCCTGATAAGAAGGATCTGTTTGGGGCACCCACAACATCCCCAGAGTCATATAGTCAATGAGCAGAGGAGCTTGGCTTTGTATCAGCATCAACATCAGGTTCATCTCTTCCAGCTTCAAGTAAATGGCAGGTTTGAGGATAATGATGGTGATGGTGATGATGTTGGTGAAGGCCTGCTGTGTGTCTCAGACTGAGAGCCTGACGTGGCTGTGGCTCCCAGAGGGGCTGGCTGTTTTGCACGGCGGGGTGGGTACCGTCACTGAACTACCCTGACTCTGTCTCCTTCTTCCTCAGCACAAGCGCTGTATCCCAGCCTCCCTGGATGCTTACTACTCATCCCAGGACCCCAGCTCCAGAAGCCGCTTCTACACGGTCATCAGCCACTACAGCATGGCCAAGCAGAGCACTGCCCGGGCCATCGGGCCATGGCTGTCGGCAGCCGCTGTCATTCATGAGCCCAAGCCGCCCAAGACCCAGGGCCACTAGAGGCCCACCCCAGCCAGAATGGGGGAGGGGGAGGGGCCCCGCTGGCTAAGCCAAGCTCCAGTTACAACACTGTACTCCTGGGATACGGGGGTGGGGGAGGGCAGGGTGGGGCGGGGGGGAGGAACTCACCGAAGCTATCGTGCACTGGAGTTGTCTGAATCAGTATTTTTTTTTGTCCCTTGGTATTGTTGATTTGTTCCAGAGTCAGGCTCATGTACAAAGGCATGTTTCGTGTTGATTGTTCCCACGTAAGATATTTTCAAAGCCACTGCTTATTCTTTGATAGGAAAGTTGAAACGCAGTAAAGGAAAGAAACAAAGTTAATGAACAAAGACATAACGTTAAACTGGCTAAATCTGGAGAAGTTGAAGGGAAGTAAAGAGTGCAGACTCTCTGGGTTTAGATGAGGAATTGCAGCTTCCTTGTGGGCTTTGGAGGGTCCAGAACACATGGGTGACACAGACTTGGCTCTTTGGTTCTCTGATGGTATACAGGATAGAGATATGGGAAGTTAGAAATGGTCGAGCTAGAGAGAAGGCCTGATTTGAGCACTGGTAAGCCCAGGACACACAACCCAGAGGAAATGTATAGACCTGTGGTTCGTTGTGCGAGGTTAGCGCAAATCTGCAGGGACGTCCTCACTGGGGCTGGGGCAGACTTCTGGCCTAGCAACTGAGAGTGCACGCTGGGGTGATATGCTTTGTATGAGCAAATGTTGAGAAGTGGGCAGATTTGCTTTTGTCTTTTCCTTTTTTTCTAGATCGACACCTGCATAATGCCCATGTTTATGAGCTGGCAGGGGTAGAAAGGGAGAGAAGCGGGGAGATGCCACAAGCGGAGGGAAGGCATGGAACAGGCATGCAACATGCAACCAAGCTATAAACAAGGCACCAAATTAAAAAAAAAAAATGTTTCCCAAAGTGCTAGTAACAATAGTAACCACCATCAGAGTAAGACTCATACCCAGAAACCTCAAGTGACTACCAAGAAGACTTTAAGAACTGGGCTGCAACAATGTCAGATCACTTCTAAAGGAATCTGAAAAAACGGGACTGTTTTTTGCTCACTCAGTTGTGTTGACAGGAGACATCTGTCCAAACTTCCCAACCTGGTTGTAGAAGCTTCTAGAAGCTCTGAAAAGGTGGCAGCATCCAGCACTGGCCAGGCCTCCCCGTGCCCTGGAAGCACACCAGGCACTCCCATGTTGCTCTCATACAACATTTCAGGGAGGCACATGCTGTGAGGTGTCAGCTGAGTCCCAATAGGACCAGAACTGGCTGGGACAATTGGTTATTTGAAATGAGGCACTGTTTCACCATGAGTCTCTGACAGGCCATTTAAAAGGGCATTTTTGTGGCTTGCTATGTTGCCGAAATCATACACAACAGCTGGGTAATAAGACTAGTATAGCTCAAACTATCCTGCCAAACGCTATCATCTGATTTTTCCTCACTTCTCCTCTACCGTCCCATCACCTCGAGTCACCTGTAAATTCATTTGTCATCTGAGGCGGAATAACAAATTGTCCTAGCAAAACCGCTGAGCGCTTTATAATTTTGTGGTGTATTTTTGTCAGTAGGTAGCAGAGGCTGAAGTATTTTTTGGTGTAATTCTTGAAATTTTTCTGACAGGAAACAAATAAAGATAGATGTGTCTGAGAGCCTTGATCTCCCTTCGTTATTTTCTTTATCATCTTCTCAGTGAGCCTGATGGGGAGGATGTTGGGGCGGGAGGGGAGGGACGGGTCCCCAGAGGGTAGGGCTGGGCTCAGAGGGCAGAGGACCCTGTTAGGCTGGGCCTGGGGCTGGGCTATGGGGGAGCCCCATCCTCAGGCAAATGGGGCTTGAACTGATGCTGACACCATAAGCGAGGGCCAAGGAATGCGCCTGGCTACTTTCCTGAAGCCCGGGGTCCTCCTTCCTGGGAGCACCCACTGAGGTCCTTCTAAGGGGCGGGGCCTGTGCTGGGTCAGTGATGAGTGACACATGTGCACTGCTCTGGAGTCCTGAGGGGGAGTCAGACGTGGAAACAGCATAAAAGAAGAGCCAGATGATGTCGTTGGTGTAAAGCAGCTGGTCATTGAGGATGAAGATAATGAGTGATGAGTGGGGCCGTCTTCATAATTAGCTCATATTATAACCTCGGCAGAGTCCCTGAGTGGTGCAAATGGTTAACATGCTCAGCTGCTAACCGAAAAGTTGGAGGTTTGAGTTCACCTAGAGACACCTCCGTAAAAAGACCTGGTGACTTACCTCTGAAAAATCTGACGCACAAGAGATGACTATGAGTCAGGACTGACTTGATGGCAGTTGGTTACCTGGTTATAATATTGGTGAACAAACAAAAATAATATAAACCAGTTGCTACTCATTTGATTCTGACTCATGGCAACCCCACATATATCAGAGTTGAACTATACTCCATAGAGTTTTCAGTGGCTGTGATTATTAATCCCATTTGGCAGATAAGGAGATTGAGGCTCAGAGATGCAAAGGGACTACCCTAGGGCCATTGCACAGGCACTGGGATTTGAATCCAGGTTTGTGTGACTTCTTTGCTTCCCCTGGACTGCTTCCGCTCTCTACAAGACCCCAAGAATACCACCAAGCTGAGCTCACTTCTCAGAAAGTCAAGTCACAGTTATCAGAGAAGTGAATTCACTTATTTTCAGTCAGGACTCAGTATCAATGGCTCTTGTGAACAATAGTGACTATATGACCCTTAACCCCCCCCTGCCCCACCCACCCCCAAAAAAATCCATTGCCGTCAAGTCGGTTCCAACTCACAGCAACTCTATCGGACAAAGTAGAACTGCCTCATAGGGTTTCCAAGGCTGTAATCTTTATGAAGCAGACTGCTACATCTTTCTCCCATGGAGTGACTGGTGGGTTTGAAACCACTAACCCTGTGGTTAGCAGCCAAGCACTCAACAACTGCACCACCAGGGTTCCTATATGCCCTTTGCTACGTGGCAAATGCTAAGTGCTCAGTGTGTCTTAGTTCACATACTTCTCACAACAATTCCTCGAGGTAGGTACTCTCGTCATCACCATCGCTGTCATCAGCTAAGCATCGTCACCATCATCATCCCCATTTCAAAATGTAGAAATGGAGGCAAAGAGCAGTGAAGCCGTTTGTCCAAGGCCATGTGGATGGTAAGTGGCACCAGCGCTTAAACACTGTGCCATTCAGCGGTAACCCTCATCTCTGCATTTTGCTTTGGTGTTTGTAGTTGCATTCACAAACCTAATGTAGCTGAGATGGCCAGCCATGCAAGGAAGAGTCTTGACTCTGGGCAGAGTTGAGAGCTGAGGCTCCAAGTTGAGTGTTCTACCAGGGGCTGTGACAGGATGCATGGTGGGTAGGGAAGGGAAGGGGCCGGCAGCTGGACCATGGCTCCTCCCCTTTGGGACCTCACAGGCTGCTGAAGAGACAAGGTGAGTGCTGAGCATTGGACAACCCCACCCATATCTGTCAAGCCCTGATGTTCCAACTTCTCTGTAGGGGACAGTGTGCTGGAAAGGACAGGGCAGCCATCTGGGCTAGCACCCCACTTACAGAGCCAGGCAGGTCCATATGGCCAACACATAAACACCCGATTTTTTTCAATCACACGAAGTCAACTAAAGACCTAGTGAACACATGTTCAAACATTCTGTCATAAATGGATTTGCCACTCCATTGCCTCAAAAAATAAACCAAAGCTATCTTTTCTCTGGAATGAACAGGCTATGGGTGTGCGAATGGCAATAAGGGAGAGGGGAAAGGATAGGAAATGGGTCACAGATATTTCTCTTTTTAGAAGGGACGCTGGGGCCATGTGTTATTCCCTCTGGAGTCACAATTGTAACATCTGAAAAAACAAGGAGACATAGCTCCTCCCATGAATACAGTGAGTGGGAGATCAGATAGAAGAGTTTGACCAAGGCACGACCAAGGTTGTGGGAAATCTCCAGTTTTTTGGAAGATGCATGTCTTGGTTTCTTAGGGCTGCTGTAACAAAATACCACAAACTGGTTGGTTTAAAACAAGAGGAATGTATTCTGTTATGTTCTGGAGTCTAGAAGTTCAAATTCAGGCATCGGCAGGGCTGTGCTCTCTATGAAGGCTCTAGGGAAAGACCCTCCCTTGCCTCTCCTGGCTTCTAGTGGTTCCCGGCAACCCTTGGCTTGTATAGATGTATCACTCCAATCTCTTTCTCTGTTGTCACATGGCCATGTTCTTTGTGTGTGTTGCTTTGTGTCTGTTTTTTTTTTTTTTTTTTTCCATAAGGACACCCCTTATTATTGGATTAGGATCTGCCCTACTTCAGTGTGACCCCATGTTAACTGATAACATCTTCAAAGACTCTATTTCCAAACAAGGTCACATTCACAGGTACTGGGGGTTAAGACTTCAGTATATCTTATTTGGGTACAAAATTAAACCTATAACACTGGAGTTTCACAGAGCCCTGCAGGCTGACAGAGTCAGGAGATGATTGTGAAAATAGCACACTGGTTTGCAGAACAAGCTCTGTTGTGACTTTTACATATTTTTTAATCTACTCACCAACATTGTGGTCATCTCTCTTAAGAGGCTTATAATCCATGCGGGAGATAAGACAGGACTAGAGCTGTGCAGGAGGTGTGATGGAGAGACGGCCGGTGTGTCTTAGAAATACTGAGGGGGGAGATTGCATCAGCCATGGGTTCTTGGAGGAGCTGGCTTTAGAGCTAGGCCTTGAAGGTCAGGTTGCATCTTGATGGGAAAAATTACAGAGGGTGAGGAAAAGACACCATGGAGCCGTCTTTCCAGGCAATGGGAACAGCAACATAAAGTTGCAGAGGGGAGGAAGCCCATGGCTTCTCACAAATGCTGGTGGCATGTCCCTCCATGCCAGTGCTGGACATAAAAGTCAAACAATGCACGGAAGCTGCCCCTGCTCCCCTGGCTGCAGGGGAGATGAGTGAACAGACTATTGCGTGGATTTCGGGGAGAAGCAGTGATGGAGCCCACTGTAATCCTAGCAGTCCATCAGGTCAGAAGACATTAAGGGAGCCATACATTTTTCTGGAAAATTGAAAGACTACCTGGTGGGACTGCTATTGATCAATTTATCACCCCTTTGCCTCCACAATGTACTCTAATCCCATTGGGGAGTCATGTGGAAGAAGAAGATATAAATCCCCAATAATTTTTCCCAGAAGCACATACACTGTCTGTAAAAAATCATGCTCCTAAACAACTGAGGGGGAAAAGGCTGGTCTCCATGGCAACATCAATGCTGTTTCCCATAGATCAGACTACGTCTAGCACGGCAGGACGTTTATCTGTTTTTTTTTTTTTTGGTCAGAAATGATCTGTTTCTGGGAACACAGACCCAGAGTTCAATTAGTCGAAGTTGCCCTCAAAGATGGCTGCCCACTCTCTGGACACTGTCTGCCTCTCTTCTCTGTCTGTGTCTCTCCATCTGTCTTTGTCTTTCTGTCTCTGTCTCCTTCAAAGGAGCAACATCCAGATGCTGTAGGCTGACCTGATGTGATTTGTTTTTTTCAATTTAAGGTTCCTGGTGAGCAGTGGAGGTCCCTGAGTGGTGCAAACAGTTTGTACTCAACAACTAACCTAAGGGTTGGCGGTTTGAACCCACCCATGGTGCCATGGAATATAGGTCTGGTGACCCACTTCCATAAAGATTACAATCAAGAAAACCCTATGGAGCATGGTTCTACTCTGAAATACATGGGGTACCCATGAGTTGGCATCAACTCAATGACAATGGGTTTGGTGTTTTTGGTTTGGTGAACACTGGGCCTAGGTCTGGGCTGGGTGTGGGAAGGCATACAGCAGAAATGGGAGACAGTGTCTCTGGGAGAAGATGAGGGAGCCTAAGGCTCGGCTCCTTCCTTGCTCTGTGATCTCGGTCAGCTCTCTTCCCCTCTCTAAGTATCAGCTTCCTCATCTTTAAGATGGGGACCATAATCATACCTACCTTTTTGTGAGAATTCAATGAAATAATGTGTTCAAAGTTTTATCCAGACCAGACACTCAACAAATTGTAGCAATTGTACACAGGGTAAATCTTTAATTCTGCTTCAATTTCCTCATCTGTAAATTGGAATTATTTATAGTAACCTCTCTCAGCCATGAGGTTGCTGTGTGTTAAAATAAGGTTGGTGGTTCAAACTCACCTAGAGGTACCCCAGAAGAAAGTCCTAGTGATCTGCTTCTGAAAGGTCAGTCACTGAAAACCGTATGGAGCACAGTTCTACTCTGAGACTAACGGGGTCACCATGAGTCAGAATCAAATTGGCAGGAACTGGCCACGGTGAAGGCCATGGTTGCGGAAGTCCTTTTCCTCCTGCCTACTTTTAGGAAACTTACATGAACCACCCCTTTCCTCCCAGGCCACCCTTACATCATCCTCCACCTATAACCCAAAATAAAGCCATACACCAACCCATTTTCCCCATGTCTACTGACACTTTTTTTTTTTCTACTGACAGTTTTAACTTAGACACTTAGTTGTAAAAATATATCATTTTAATGATACATCAATGTAAAATATTGCTTTGGGATCTCCCTCACATTTCCCAAAACTATTTTGATTGAACTTTTTACATGCATTAAAAAAAAAAATGTGAACTACAGATTTTATTCAAATTTTACCAGTTTTTGCACTAATGCCTTTTTTCTCTTTTAGGATCCAACCCAGAACCCCACATTGTGTTTAGTCATCTTATCCCTTTAGTCTTCTCTAATTTGTGACAGTTCCTGATTCTTACCTTGTCTTTCATGACCTTGACATTGAAGGGCACTGGTTCGGTATCTTGTAGACTGTCCCTCAGTTTGGGTCTGTCTGATGTTTCACCATGGTTAGACTGAGGACCTAGAGTTTGGGAAAGACTTCTACAAAGGTGGTGTCCCCTTCTTACCAGCATCAGGTCAGGGAGTACCTGATACTGATATGTTTTATTACTGGTGATATTAGTCTTCATTCCTTGGCTACAGTGATATCTGCAAGGTTTCCCCACAGTAATGTTAAGGTTTTTCTTTTTGTGATTCAAAGTTTGGGGGAAGGTACTTTGGAGATATGCAAACTTCCTGTTTCTCCTTAAATTTTCATACTACTTTTACCATTCACCAGTGGATCTTGGCTGCCGCAATCACTAATGTAGTGTTCTACTTGTAGGAGTCCCTGAGTGATGCAAACGGTTAACTCCCTCAATGCCAACCAAAAGGTTGGAAGTTCAAGTCCACCCAGAGGTACCTTAGAAGAAAGGTCTGGTGATCTACTTCCAAAAACTCAGCATTGAAAATCCTGTGGAGCACAGTTCTACTCGGACACACATGGTCTTAACATGAGTTGGAGATGACTTGACAGCAACTGACTTGATTCTAACAGTAATTTTCTACTTCCCCATTTCTTCTCCACTTATTCATTAGCCTTTGTAAGAAAAAGTTGTCCCTTCTCATTTATTTATTTATTCAATCATTTATTTATATCAGTATGGACTCATGGATATTTATTTTATTCTTTGGATTATAATCCAATACTAAATTTATTTTGTTGCTCAAACTCTTTCATTGTTGGTCACTTGGAGCTCTTTCAGGTTGGCAGGTGTGTCCTTTTAACATGCCCCATTTTTTTTTATTGTACTTTAGATGAAGGTTTACAGAGCAAACTAGCTTCTCATTTAGTACACATATTGTTTTATGACACTGGTTAACAACCCCATGACATGTCAACACTCTCACTTCTCAATCTTGGGTTCCCTATTACCAGCTGTCCTGTTCCCTCCTGCCTTCTAGTCCTTGCCCCTGGGCTGGTGCACCCCTTTAGTTTCATTTTGTTTTATGGGCCTGTCTAATCTTTGGCTGAAGGGTGAACCTCAGGAGTGACCTAATTACTGAGCTGAAAGGGTGTCCGAGGGCTCCGCCCCTTTTTTTTAGGCACTTTTTTATTTTCTGGTACCACAAGGAGCTCCACAATCGTCTTGTATTTTTCCTCTCCCAGTCCTGGAATCAACCACTTCTCCAAGGAGCCCTGGCTCATTTTAGTGGAGAATGGTATTTAGAAACCAAAGTTTGCACACTAGGTGTGCTTATTGCTTCTGGGGTGTCTTTGCTTCTAGTCTCTCTCGGAGGCCAGAACCAGGAAATTATGGATGTATGTGAGACCATGTGTACACACATATCTATATTTACTTTTGGACCTACCTATCTGTATATATGTTAAAATCGAGCATGCATGAGGTTTTTTCTGATACCCCTGACTCCAATCCAGAAACACAGGGCTCATTCTAGCGTTTCCTCTTTGCTCATTTGTAATTTCTTTCTCCAATAGTAAGAAGTCTGACTATGTTATCTAGAATATATTTACTTATTTATTCTACTCAAGTATACATGTAAACTCATTTCAGATATGTGCATTTTTTGACATTTAGAATTTCTGACATCACTAGAGACACTTTTTGAGTCATCTAACATTACCTTTTACAGTTTACCATCTTCGCTTCTGTTTAATTGTAAAGACTTATACGTAAGATCACTTCTCATTTTCTGGAGCATAGGGCTTTGGGGGGGAACAAAGCATTGTGTTCTATTTCAGCTGCATTTCTCAAGGTCTCACCACCCTGAGAGAAGTGACGCAGTCTCATTGACAAGAACATCTTAAATGTCATAGACCTCTACCTCATCTGCTTGTGGAGGATCCCAGCCCACTCCAAGAACAGGTGTGAGTCTTGCCAAGCTCTGCGGCTCCACTGGGCTTGGTGAATGCCCAGATGTTTTCAGACTCTGATGGGCAGTGCCACAGAGGACCTGGAGTCCTTGCAGCTGCCTCTGTCTCTGGCAGAGTCAGAAGGGAAAAGTATGGCTCTGTCCATTGAATTTCTTTCTGTTATCAGGGTCCCACTGCAGGACCTCATGCTTGGGCCTCCAAAGTCCATTCTACAGAGTTTAAACCCAAGCAGTTTTCTTTGTTCTTTTTATTGTATCCACAGCACCCCTACCTCCTCCATGCTCTACATGGGACCCAGACATGAGACAAATGAGTAATAGCCATCATGCTTGGGCTGTAAGAGAGTGGCTTACCCGCCCTCACTGCTTTTATCTGTACCCATGGCACATGCTGCTAATCAGTCACATCACTATTTCCCACAAAGACCAGTTCTGCCTTTGGGAGACCCTGGGTGGTGCAAACAGTTAAAGAGCTCGGCTACTAACTGAAAGGTTGAAGATTTCAGTCCATCAAGAGGTGCCTCAGGAGAAAGGTCTGGTGATCTATTTCTGAAACATCAGCTACTGAAAACCCTATGGTGTACAGTTTTACTCTGACACATATGGCGTCACAATGAGTGACAGTTCTTTTTTTTTTTTTTATCCTGCCATTGAGGGCCCATTACAGTCTGCACCCCAGCTGCTTCTATCCCCACACCTCTGCCATTGACCACGCTCCTCCTCACCACTCACACATCAGTTCCACTCAGCTGGGCCTTCACAGTGTCTACGACCTAGAATGCCCTTTGTGCTGAGATAATACTTTGAATACTAAGATTTCATTGTTTTCTCCTTCCATCTTCCCATCCCACCAAAATGAAATAGGTAATTGCCTCTGTGCTCATTGCCTGGGAATGGGATATGACAGGGAGGAAAGCAGATAATACCTTCCTGACTTTCTTGCTTTAGTTTCTAAAATAGACACCACAGTGGGGTAGATAATTTCTGGGTGCAGATGGAATGTCTTGAAGAAACACGAAGGGAGAAGGATTCGTTCTATTCCAAAAAATGATGCCCTGAGCTGAAGGTGGGGGCATAGAGCAGAGAGGTCTGTGGATGGTGGAGAGGAGGGGAACCCTGCCTGGTGCTCACCAGATGCCCCTGCAGGGGCATCAAGGCCTCAGAGATGGAAGGCTGCAAGTGTGTCCAGGAGGATGCATAACCTCCCAGAAGATTCCAGCAGTCCTAGGAGCAGAAGAGAGCACTTGACATAAAGGGGCAACAGAGACAGGCACATTTTCTCTCTACTAGGTGCCTTACGTTCTGGAACCAAGTCCCTTAATGGACTGAGGTTATTTCTCCTGCTGGCCCAGCAAGATGGGGGCACAAAGCAGGATTTATTTGAATTTAGGGGGAAAAAGGAGATTTTACCTACTTTTTATGCCATGTATATCTTTTTGGTTCTTCCTTCCATTTTCATCTCTTCCTTATCCCACTGTTCTCTCTACTGTCCACCCCTTGGTACAGGCATTCTCAGACTGAGTTTGCTCTTTCTCTGGGCTGCCATAGCATCTTCTATAGCTCTCTATTGTATCACCAATCTTTTTTTTTTTTTTAGCGAGTCACTGAATTTATTTCTCTTCAGAACTCTTTTTTTTTTTAATTTTATCGTTTTAGGGGGAAGTTTACAGTGCAAGTTAGTTTTTCATTCAAAAAATTTATACACAAATTGTTTGGTGACATTGGTTGTAATCCCTGCAGTGTGTTAGCACTCTCCCCCTTTCCTTTTCCAACCCAGGTTTTCCCTGTCCATTTGCCCAGTTTTTCTGTTCCTTCCAGCCTTCTCGTCTTTGCTTTTGGGCGGGTGTTGCCCACTTGGTCTCATAGACTTGATCGAATTAAGAAGTACATTCCTCACCTGTGTTATTATTTGTTTTGTAGGCCTGTCTAATCTTCGGCTGAAAGGTGGACTTCGGGAGTCGCTTCAGTTTTGAGTCATCAGGGTGTCTGGAGGCTGTAGTCTCAGGGGTTCCTCCAGTCTCTGTCAGACCAGTAAGCCTGGTCTTTTTTTATGAATTTGAATTTTGTTCTACATTTTTCTCCTGCTCTGCCCCGGACCCTCTATTGTGATTCCTATCAGAGCAGTCAGTAATGGTAGCCGGGTACCATGTAGTTCTTCTGGGCTCAGGCTGGAGGAGGCTGTGGTAGTTGCAGTCCATTAGTCCTTTGGACCAATATTTTCCTTGTGTCATTGGTTTTCTTCATTCTCCTTTGCTCTGAATGTGCTGGGACCAATAGATGTGTCTTATATGGCTACTCGTAAGCTTTTTTTCTTTTTTTTAATCGTGCTTAAGGTGCAAGTTACAGGCCAAATTAGTTCCTCATTAAATAATTAATACACAAATTGTTTTGTGACATTGGTCGCCAACCCCACGATGTGTCAATACTCTCCACTTCTCGACCTCAGGTTTCCCTTTTCCATTCATCCATTTTTCCTGTCCCTTCCTTCTCATCTTTGCTTTTGGGCTGGTGTGCCCATTTAATATCATATATGTGGTTGAACTACATGTGTTATTGTTTGTTTTATAGGCCTGTCTAATCTTTGGCTGAAGGGTGAACTTCAGGAGTGACTTCAGTACTGAGTTAAAAGATGTCTGGGGACCATACTCATGGGGTTTCTCCAGTCTCTGTCAGACCAGTAAGTCTGGTCTTTTTTCTGTAAGTTTGAATTTTCTTCTACATTTTTCTTTTCACTCTGTCTGAGATCCTCTATTGTGATCCCTGTCAGAGCAGTCAGTTGTGCTGGACTCAGCCTGGTGGAGGCTGTGTTAGCTGTGGTTCATTAGTCCTTTGGGCTAGTCTTTTCCTCATAATTTTGATTTTCTTCATTCTCTTTTGCTCCAGATGGGGTGGGACTAGTAGATGTATCTTAGGTGGCCATGCACAAGTTTTAAGACCCCAGATGCTACCTACCAAAGTAGGATGTAGAACATTTTCTTTATTAACTATGTTATGCCAGTTGACCTAGAGGTCCCCCAAGACCATGATCCCATCCCGCATCTCCAGTAACTCGGTCCCTCAGGGTGTTTGGATGTGTCTAGGAAGCTTCTGTGACTTTGCCTTGGTTAAGTTGTGCTGAATCCCCCTGTACTGTGTGTTGTCTTTACGTTGACCAAAGCTCTTATCTACTGTCTAGTTAGTGATTTTCCCTCCCCATTCTTCTCCTCCCTCATAACCATCAAAGGTTGTTTTTTCTGAGTGTAAACCTTTTCTTGGATTTTTATAATAGTGGTCTCATACAATATTTGTCCTTTTGTAATTATTTCACTCAGCATGATGCCCTCCAATTCATCCATGGTGTGATATGCTTCGTGGATTCATCATTTTTCTTCATCATCATGTAGTATTTCATTGAGTGTATGTACCACAATTTGTTTATTCATTCTTCTTTTGCTGGGCACTTATGTTGTTTCCATCTTTTTGCTATTGTGAAAAATGCTGCAATGAACATGGGTGATGGCTTATATTTCTCTAGGCTATACTGCTAGAAGTGGTATTGCTGGATCATATATTTCTATTTCAAGCATTTTAAGGAGATACCATATCGTTTTCCATAGTGGTTATATCATTTTACATTCCCACCAGCAGTGCATAAGAGTTCTAATCTCCCCGCAACCTCTCCAGCATTTGTTATTTGTGTTTTTTTTTTTTATTATTATTATTAATGCCAGTATTGTCAGGGTGAGATGGCATATCTAATCGCAGTTTTAGTTTGCCTTTATCTAACGGCTAATGATTGTGAGCATTTCCTCATGTGAATGTAAGCCATCTGAATGTCTTCTTTAGTGAAGTGGCTGTTCATATCCTTTGCCCACTTTTTAATTGGTTTATTTGTCTTTTTGTTACTGAGGTGTTGAAGTATTCTATGGATTTTAGAGATTAGACTCTTGTTGGATATGTCCTAGCCAAAAATTTTTCCCAGTCTGTAGGTTTTCTTTTTACTCTTTTGGTGAAGTCTTTTGATGAGCTAAGTGTTTAATTTTTAGGAGCTCCCGGTTATCTAGCTTATCTTCTGGCGTTTGTGCTTTCTTATGGTTTGCATTGTATTTATACCACGTATTCAGGCCCCTAGTGCTGACCATATTTTTTCTTCCATGATCATTATTATTTTAGGTTTTCTATTTAGGTCTTGATCCTTTTTGAGTTAGTTTTTGTGTATGGTGTGAGGTATGGGTCCTGTTTCATTTTTTTTACAAATGGACATCCAGTTTTTCCAGCAGCATTTGTTAAAATGACTATCTTTTCCTGTATCGCTGATCTTGTAATTGCTTATTCATTCAAAAGATTATTGTTGTTAGCTGCCGTCTGTCTCATGGCAACCCCCTGTACCATGAAACAAAACGATGCCTGATCCTGCTTCGCCTTCATTGGCTGTGGATCAGACTGTTGTGATCCATAGGGTTTTCACCGGCTGATTTTTGGAAGTACATCACCAGACCTTCCTACTAGTCCATCTTAGTCCGAAAGCTCCACCGAAGCCTGTTCAACATCATAGCAACACACAAGTCTCCAATGACAAATGGGTGGTAGCTGTGCATGCGGGGCATTGACCGGGAATTGAACCCAGGTCTCCTGCATGGAAGGTGAGAATTCTATCACTGAGCCACCAATGCCCCACATTCACTAGGATGTGTTATCTTTATTTCATTATATAGATGAAGAAATGGAGGGTCTGAGAGGCCAAGTGACTGAGATTCGAACCTGGTCTGCCAATGCAATACCTGGGCATGTTCCTCTGGCGTTTGCGTGGAGTAAGTCTATGCCTGCCTGCCTGTCCACATCATCCTCATTGTGTCCTCCTGCCGTCTGGCTTGGAGGCCCCCAGCCCTGCTCTCCTGCAGGGTGACAGCATTCCAGGAAGTCTCTGCTGTGCTGGCTTCTCCCCCTGCAGCTTTAAACAAACACATTTGATTAGGCGGATGAGCCTCTGTGTGTGGGTAATTTATTCCCTTCTATGCAAATTGTCCGACTAATTAAGAAAGAAAAAACAACACAGTTCAGATCAGCGAGCTCTTGAAAGAGAAAACGAAGACATTGTCAGCAAATTGGTAGCATCTGGAGAGTACCGGGGGTTTGGTATCCTTCACACCTGGGTCTGATTCTGCTGCTCTGTCTGTGGACCTTGGGCTCAGCACAACCCCTCCCGGAGCCCCCCTTCCTCCTCTGTGAGAGAAGACGTGAATCCCTCCGTCACAGGGTCGCTGCAAAGATTGTTTGAGAAAGTATTGGAGTGTTTTGAAAACGCCAAGATGCTCTGGAAATAGGGAAAGAGTGTTCCTTTACATTAAATTGCAGAAAAACAAGCAAGTGGCCCCTGTGTCCTCTTAAGGACTCCAGAGCAAATGGTTGTATGGCTAGAAACTTGTGGAGTCATGACTCAACTCAGGTCCCCACCTGAGTCAGTTGGACTCCGGAGGCTGCATCCTTTCTCTAAACTGCACGTAACCACTCTTCACTGTGTAGTTGTTATAACAAAGGAATACAAACCAGAGCGAATCTAATCCAGTTCGAGGTTCTCCGAGTGCCTACCAGGCACTGAGCCCCTGCTGGGACATGGGAAGCCAGTGCTCACTCAATGCAGAAGCCCTCCCTGACCTTTGAAGTGCTCCCCTTCCAGTGGTAGGGATTGATGCCAAACACAGCTCCAAAGCGGTGCCTTGTCACTCTTTAAAATGCCCCTTAGTCATTTGAGTAGTGCCCACACTGCCTGGAGCAGCTGCTGAGGCCTAACTCCACGTTGAAGGTGCTTCAGGCTCCTAAAAGACAGGACAAAACCAAAAACCAAGCCAACTGCTGCTGAGTTGACTCCGGCTCCACGCGTGTCAGAGTGGAACTGAGTTCTACTGGGTATCCATGGGGTGACCTTTTGGAATTAGATTACAGGGCTTTCTTCTGAGGTACCTTTGGGCGGTTTTGAACCAATCTTTTGGTTAGTGGTGGCGTGCTTAACTGTTTGTGCCACCCAGGAACTGTGAGAAAGGACATGAAGTTACAAACAGTTCAGAAAGGGCTGTGTGAAGGAAATGCCCATGGCCCTGGCTCAAGGAGTTTCCCAGGCTGGTGAGGGGAGAAAGTCCACAGACAATAACAGGGGCGGATCATGGCATGTGAAGGCCCTAAGCATGGCTAATCTGTGGTGCCCTTTCCTCTGCTTGCTCAGGCATTCCAAGGGGCTATGTGAGTTATATATATACATGTGTGCCGTCGAGTTGATTCCGACTCATAGCGACACTATAAGACTGTGGAATTGTCCCCTAGGGTTTCCAAGGAGTGGCTGATAGATTCAAACTGCCGACCTTTATGTTAGAAGACGAACTCTTAACCACTATGCCACCAGGGCTCCAAGTTATATATATATGCATGTATATACGTATATAGGAAACCCTGGTGGCAGAGCGGTTAAGTGCTATGGCTGCTAACCAAAGGGTTGGCAGTTCAAGTCCACCAGGTGCTCCTTGGAAACTCTGTGGGGCAGTTCTACTCTGTCCTATAGGGTCGCCATGAGTTGGAATCGACTCGATGGCTCTGGGTTTGGTTTTGGTTTATATACATAAGGGAGCCATGATGACACAGTGGTAAGTGCTCAGCTGCTAACGAAAAGGTAAGCAGTTGGAACCCACTAGCTACTCTGTGGGAGAAAGATGTGGCAGTCTACTTCCATAAAGATCACAGCCTTGGAAACCCTATGGGGGCAGTTCTGCTCCACCCTCTAGGGTCGCTATGAGTCAGAATCGATTCTATGGCAATACGTTTTTGGTTTTGTTTTTATATGTGTATATGTATATGTGTATGTGTATGTGTATGTGTATGTGTATGTGTATGTGTATGTGTATGTGTATGTGTATGTGTATGTGTATGTGTATGTGTATGTGTATGTGTATATGTATATTCATACTTACATATATATGTGTGTGTCTTAGCTATCCATGATGTGACTTCTTCTTAAAATACAACTATAAATTAGCGATTGAACACAAAATCGTTGTATGCTATTTTTAGTGGAATGAAATGAACTCGTTTATAAAATTTTTAGTGGATTTGGGGTACTAAAATTTTTACTGTATACAGCGTTTTCAACAAAAAGAGTATTTCACATATTCTACAACAAAGAAAATGAGTCAGTGAACTTAGTTGTTTCAGCAATCAAAGTAAAATTTGATCTCCCACAACAAAAAATTGACTTTCCCCAATTTTGCTTTAAATGCTCATACTTCAATTTTGATACTTGTTTCATAATAAAAGCTATAATTATAAATTAACAGATGAAAAAGATGCCATAAAGGACAACTTAGTGATCAGAAAACAAATACTGCAACACATTACTATATTTTATTTTTGGATAGATCTTTCATCTCTAACATGTTACAGTTAAAAACATTTCTTTCTATTCTTTGCTCTTACAAATTCTTCGGTGATTTCGTCACAATTAAGCTGCCAAACAATATCTACTTACATGCATAATAGGGGTAATGAATCAACTATTTCTTGAATCATTGTCATACGCTGACGGTTTTTGAATCCCTTTAGGAATGAAAATGAGCGTTACACTGCGCAGTTTGTGATCGTTAAAGTTAGTAATATGCATAAAGCAATTTCAACATTGGGGAAAACGCATTGCACTTTATCTCCTATTATGGAATCAGACATGCCTACATGAGTAAAATTTGTCTTTCCTGAATCTGAAAATTTCGGTCTCATGTAAGAATGAAATTGTTGAATTTCTTTGTAAAGGTTTGTATTCAAGTCCTTGGGATATGCCTGCACTAATTTCTTGGATGCTGTCTTAATTATTCTGCTATAACAGAAATACCTCAGGTGGATGGCTTTAACAGGTAGAAATTTATTCTCTCACAGTCTAGGAGGCTAGAAGTCTGAATTCAGGGTGCCAGCTTTCTCTTTCTCTCAGGGAAGGCCTTCTGTTTCTGTTGGTTCTGGGGAAAGGTCCTTGTCATCAATCTTTCCCTGGTCTAAGAGCTTCTCAGCACATGGACTCTGGGTCCAAAAGGCGTGCCCTACTTTCTTGGTGGTAGGAGGTCCCTCTCCTCTCTACTTTTTCTCTCTTTTGTATTTCAAAAGACATTGACTCAAGATACAACCTAATCCTGTAGATTGGGCCCTGTTTTATTAACGTAACTGCCTCTAATCCTGATAATCACATCAGATCATAAAATTGTAGACAACCACACAATACTGGGAATCATGGCCTAGCCAAGTTGATACACATTTTGGAAAGATACAATTCAATCATAACAGATGACTTCGTACATTCTTCATCAGGTACATCCACACCTTTGTTGCTTTCTTGGAAGGTGAATTTAGAAACACACTCCTTGTTGCAAAACAGAAACATTTTGCACAATAAATAAATACTGAACTTTGAGTCCTCTTAATGTGCCTAATACCTCATTATTAGCATATAGAGTAATATCAAGCACTATGTCCCAGGCAACAGACAATAAAAAGCAAAACTCACTTGATACATCAATTAAAACTTTTCATGTTAGATAAATATTTCCAGTATTTTTGGATGTTCTTTATGTTAGTGTTATACTGAATTATTACCCATATCAGTGTTAAATGTATGCTAGAATGCGTCTGCGTGTATGCCAAACATACTTTAAATTTAAAGTTATAAGTATTATTTATAAAACTTAGGACATAACTCTGTATGTAAATGCTATACAGTTAAAAAGTACCTTGAGTGAACTAATTGCAATAGTCAGTTTATTTGAGTTCCCGCACGTTTGTGTGCCATCTGGGACTGGAGTTCTCACTGATTGTTTACCAGGATGTGTGCAAGAGCATACCCTATGTTTGTATCATGGCGAAAAGCATTACTAGCGCTCATGGCTGGTGTTTCTGGATCAGCAGACGTGGATATATAAGACGGTTCTTTCAAAATGGATCAGAGACCTGTTATCTATTAATATAATCCATCCTTGTCCAGTAACTGTTCATGTTGGATCCAGTTGCAGGGTGAATGTAGCAACAGTTGGCCTCGACAGCCCACCCCCACTTCTTATTTATTAGAAAGAAATAGTGTACTCCCAAGAGTCCCACTGAGATAAGGAGTTTTAATTATATGGGAGGGGATCGTAGGAGATAGGTGCCAATGAAGGTGTTGAAGTGGTGGGGGCCTGACACCTTAAACAAACTTGCGTGTGGGTGCCCTTGTGACCCTGTGTGAACTTTATTTCTGGCCGGCACATTCTCATGCACTGGAGCTGGTATCAATTTCATTTAGTGCCTTGTTAGTTCCCTTCCAGTGTAGCGCTTGCTTTTCCTTGTGTCCTGTCTAGTTGGCAACTATGGGTCTTTGCTTTGGACAGCTGGTATCCCTGTTTTGTTGTTGTCCTAAGCATATGATTACCTTCCTTATTTGTTAATCTGTCCCTGGACAATAATCATGCTGTCACATGGGCCATCAGACCTGCTGGTGAGTGGAGTTGGGGGCCTCTAAGCCAGATGGCAGGAGGACCTTGAGGAGGGCAATGTGGGTGAGCACAGACTGACTACATGTAAGGGCCAGAGGCACATGCCTGGGCATCGGAGCAGCAGAACGAGCTCAAATCCCAGCCACTTGACTTCCCTGAGCCTCCATTTCTTTATCTATAAAAGGAAATAATAATAATACCTATGCATTCTAATGAATGGCTAAGCAATTATAATATCAGTGATACATTGGAGGGATATATCAGAGGCTTTGGAGGCCCAGAGGAGGAGCTAACTGGTCTGAGAACAGCAACCCAACCTGAGAAGGCAGGGAGAGAAAAAAAGAGAAACTTCATTTGGTCTAGATGAGCTGGAAAACAGCCATGCTCCCTCACATAGCTGCTTGAGCTCTTAAACCCCTCTTCGTAATCATGAGAGTTAGATAAAATAGCATCAGCAATTTGGGTTTGAAATCGGCAAAGGTAGTTGGTGTTTAAGTGCATTTGAAAAGAAAGCAAGGGAAATTCTTTTTTAAAGTCATTATTGTGCTTTCACCAGCGTGAGAAGTGGTGCTTTCAGTTAGTTGTTATTTGACCCTTCTCAGCCACACAGATGAAACCTGGTTGCTTGGGGCCAAAGCCAACCCTGTTCTCTGGGCCCCGTTCACTGAGAAAGGGAGGGAACCGGCTACTGGTAGAGACGCCTCCTTCTAGGGGAGCGCTGCCTTCCAGGTGAAGATGGCCGGGGAAGGAGACTTACAGTCAGCGTTGTTGGAAAGCAACGAGCCCTTCTTGTAGCTTGGGCTTTGGCTGGTAGCACTTTCCTACAGTTCTGGGAGGAAGGCCCCTTCTACAGAGACCTGGAGAGTGTGTATCACCCGAAAGCATACCATGTGATTCCATTTCTCTCTGACATGTCTGCCTTTCACCTAGGCCCACCAGGCTGTTTTCTTGTGGCTGGTTGAATCTCTTGTAAATGAATTTTGCAAAGGAACAAACAGCTTTACTATTATTTTCTCATCCTAACGCGATGAGAGGCGGAGAACTCAGTTCACCATCTCTCCTCCTGAGGAAAGAACACCATATTAGTTTGGAAGAACTATGTTACGAAGCCAGTGTGGATGAGGGCTAGTTTCCCAAGGCAGTGGACTTCAAAAGTTTTTACTCAAATTCCCCCTAAAACAACAATATTTTTAAAAAAAACTATTTTTGATACTTTTCCTTACGCATTGGTAGGTTGAATATTATAACAACCTTAGAAATTCTTTTAAACTGTACATTTAAACAGTCATAAAAGATGTAACATACTATTTATTGTATGTTAAATATATGCTTTAAATATATTTTCTTTGAAATCTTAAAAATTCACAAACAGCTCTTTTGATTACGACAAATGTCTGCCACATAGCCTCAATGGCAGAACCATTTATTTAACCCATCAGCCAAAGCAAACTGTTGGAAAATGTTTGACTTTATCACTTAGTTAAAATAAATGTCCCACTTTGGAATTCTAAGTTAGAGAGATGGATGATGGATAGAGAGATGATTGATGTTGTTGTTGTATGCCATCAACTTGATTCCTGCTCATAGCAACCCTAAAGGACAGAGTAGAACTGCCCCATAGGGTTCCCAAAGCTGTAATCTTTCTGGAAGCAGACTGCCACATCTTTCTCCTGTGGAGCAGCTGGTAGGTTCAAACTGCTTACATTTCGGTTAGCAGCTGAGCATTTAACCACTGCGCCACCAGGGCTCCTAGATGATTGATAGGAAGCATATGTATATATAGACAGATGATACATAAATAGATGATTGATACATGATAGATAATACATTGTTAGATGAATAGTTGAATGGATGAGTTAGGCAGGGAGCCCTGCAAGTTTGCCATCAGGAGAAGTAAGGTGCTGCCCCTTCAGTATTTCTTATCGAAGGTCTTTGCTTTGCTTTGTTCTGGTGACTCTGCCTCTGGACCTGTCTATTCTCAGCCTTCAGGTCTTTGGGCCTGCAGGTCTTTGCTTCTGTGTTAGCTTCCTGTTGTTCTTAGGTGCCATTGAGTTGGCTCCCACTCATAACGACCTTATGTGTAACAGAACAAAATGTTATCCTCGTGACAGTAGGTATGTTTGAGCCCATTGTTGCAGCCACTGAGTCAATCCATCTTGTTAGCTTCCTAGGGCTGCCATAACAAAGTTTGTAACTGGGTGGTTTAAAACAACAAGAATGCATTCTCTCACAGTTCTGGAGGCTGGGATTCTAAGATGAGGGTGTCAGCCATGTGGATCCTTCTGAGGGTTCTGAGAGAGAATCTGTTCTGTTTCTCTTCCTAGCTTCTGGTGACGTCCATCAATCCTTGACATTTCTTGACTTGAAGATGTATCACTCCAACCTCTGCCTCCATCTTCACATGGCCGTCTTCCCTCTGTGTCTCTCGGTGTCTGTTCTTATAAGAACACCAGTTATATTGGATTAGGGTCCACCCTAATGAGCTCATTTTAACTTGATTACAACTGTGAAGACCCTATTTCCAAATAAGATCATGTTCACAGATACTGAGAGTTAGGACACATTTTTCTGAGACAAAATTTAACCCATAGCACCCCCTATGGCACAGCACTATGGTAATTATTAGAATGTGTGAGAAGCAAGCTTTTTCTTTTGCACAGTAGGAGAAGAGTGATTGTGAGGGGAGCTAGGAAGGAGGCCAGGCAGACCCAGCAAGTTACCAGAGGGCCCATTATAGGAGCTAGAGTCACTGAAGGTCGGGAAATTGATTCCCTAAAACATACCCAAGTCTTCATGTACCTGTAAGGGCCTGCTCCCCAGTTTTAAGAATCTGGCTAGTATAAGCAGAAAAGGGGATTGATTAAAGTTTATTAAGTGGTTCACAGGTTCACTGAGGGGGCTTAGGACACCAACCCCAGGCTTAACTTTCTGGGACAGCACCCAAAACCACAGTTGTAGAGGGGCTTCAGGAGGAGGCTAATTGCCAGGGCCGCGATTCACTCCACAGGTGCAGAGTATGAAGAATGGAGAAACAGGCTCCTCTACCTGAGGACAAACCTTCTTAAAGTTAATTTAAAAAATCCATTAGTAATTGGTATGGTGTTAAAATATTCCATATTTGTAAGTTTTCTTTCCCCCAAGAACTTACTATCTAAATTAAGAAAGAAGTCTTCTCTCGATAAGCCCCATCTGGTAGCCTGGTAGTAGTTTGGGATTATTCTGAGCACACACAGCTGATCAGGATCATGTTTATAACCTTTTTAAAAGAAGATAGAGGCATTGGTGATTTGGGAGGTGCTTGCCAAGGCTCCTGTCGTCCTTCTCTGAAGGTTGCAAAAACCTCCCGGCCAGTCACCTGGCCTGGTCTGGGCCCATTTGTCTCCAGGCCATCTTCTTCTCTTTCCATAGGCCACAGGGTTGATTTTTTTCCTTTTTTTTAAAATAAAATCTTAGGAAATTATTGATGGGAGTGTAGAATGATACAACTCTCTTAGAAAATTGTCTGGAAGTTTCTTATAAAACTAAACATGTACCTCCCTGTTGTTAGCTGCTGTTGACTTGGCACCCCACCCCCAAATTCATGGTGACCCCATATATACCAAAATGAAACACTGGTCCGGTGCCATTGTCATGATAAGTTGCGGATTGGATAGTAGAGTTTTCACTGGATGATTTTTAAAAATAGATCTCTGGGTCTTTCTTCCTAGTCTGCCTTGGTCTGGAAGCTCCACCAAAGCCTGTTCAGCAACAAAGCAACATGCAAGTCTCCACTGACAGACGGGTGGTAGGTGTGCATGAGGTGCGCTGGCAAGATTCAGACATGGGTCTCCTGCCTGGAAAGTGAAAATTCTACCACCGAACCACCGATGTCTGTACCGATTATACCTATACCTATTATAACCCAGCGATTGTGCTCCCGAGAAATACAAAAGCATATGCCTGCACCAAGACAGGTAAGAACATTCATAGCAGCATTTCTTACAATAGCCAAACCATTGGAAACAGCCCAGGTACCCATCAGTAGGAGGACGGGTAAACAAATGAGGTAAGTCCACGTGATGGAAGCTACTCAGCAACACAAGCAATAAGCCACTGATATATGTCATAACATGGATGAATATCAAAAACATTATGTCGAGTGAAAGAAACCTTTCCCCCAACGAGTGCTACTCTATGGTTCCATATACATAAGCTTTTGCAACAGGTAAGTCTCTAATGATAGAAATCAGAGCAATGGTTACTTCTGGGGGTTGGTGGGTGTGGGGATTGACTGGGAAGGAGCATGAGGGCAGGCTTTAGGTGATGGAAATATTCTACATCATGGTAGGGGTTTGCGTTTCACAGGGGTATATTTTCATTAAAACTCATAACAGCTACTTTTAAGACTTGTGCATTTTACTAAAAGGAACTATAAACAAATATTCAACACTGTTTAATGATATGCATGCTGAGATGTTTAGGAGGAAATAAACCGATGTTTGCAACTTACTCTGAAGTGCAAAAAGAAAAAAAAATGCATTAGTGGATGGATAGAAGGATGGATAGATGAAGACACGTGATAAAGGAGTAAAGGGCTCACTACATCTAGGTGCTGGGTGAATGGCTGTTCACTGTAGAGTTCTTTTAAGGTAGGCCTGTCTTAAATGCCACTCTACCCAGGGCTTTGCACTATGTCTAGTATGAGCTGCTTCTCGGGCATTTTTTCCTTAAATTTTCATAATATTTTATGACGTGTGCAACACCCTAGGTTCCAGATGAGAAAACAGAGGTTTGGAGAGGTTAAAATCACGTGCACAAATTCAGAGTTGTTTAGACGTAGCCCAAATTTGAGCCCAGGAAGTCTGCCCCTAGCATCCATACTTTGTATCACTGAGCTTTAAGCTTGGCTCACAGCCTACCTTTTTAGAAGTCAGTAGCTATTTTAAGCCCTAGGAAATCAGGCTGGAGAAATAAGATAGCACTGCTGGAGGACGTGGAGAAATTAGAGCCTTGTAAGTTGCTGGTGGAATGTAAAATGGTACAGCTGTTATGGAAAACAGTTTGGCTTTTCCTCAAAAAGTTAAACAGAGAACTACCATATGACCCAATAATTCCGCTCCTGGGTTATACCCAGAGACTTAAAAGCAGGAACTCAAACAGATACTTAGACACCCAGGTTCACTGCAGTGTTATTCACAACAACCAAAAGGTAGAAGTAGCTCAATTGTCCATCAACAGATGAACGGGTAAACAAAATGTAGTATATCCGTACAGTGGTATATTACACAGCCATAAAGAGATATAAGGTTTTGATACATGCCACAACTTGGATGAATCTTCAAGACCTTATGCTGTGTGTTATAAGTCAGACACAGAAGGACAAATACTGTATGATTACCACTTAAAGGAAAAGAATACGGTATCTCCTTTTTCCCTTTCCTTCTTCCTTCCTCTAGTCCCTTCCGCCCCTCAACGTGCACAACCCTGCTGCAGGTAACAGTATGTGGCAGACACAGTACACAAAATATTCATGCATCCCTTCCATGGTGTAGAGTTGTTACAGGAAAGCAGCTGTTGATCCTTGGACTATGTTTCCCAGATTCCCTTGCAGCTAGGTGGGGTTCATGTGGCTGAGTTCTGTGGCCAGTGGAACATGGGAGGAGGTGACGAAAGCCAATTCCCATTGGCCTGGTTCTTAAATGATAAATTCGAAAGACTGGCTCCCTTAACTCTGCAGGTACCTCACTGTTACAATTTTTTTTTTTTTTTTTAGAACAGATTTTGGGTTAAAGAGAACCAAAAAAAAACCAAGCCAAATCTGTTGTCTGTCATCGAGTCAATTCCAACTCGTAGTGGCCCTATGGGGCAGAGTAGACCTGCTCTACAGGGTTTCCAAGGAGTGCCTGGTGAATTCAAACTGCTGACCTTTTGGTTAGCAGCTGAACTGTTAAATACTATGTCACCAGGGCTTCCAGGTTAAAGAAAAGGTGGCGGGAGGGGAGGAAGGAAGTACTGTCAGTAGGGGAGAGGAGGAATTCATTAGAACACTAGCGTTTAAAAGTACCTCTGAGACAGGGAAGTGCTTTGAGGAGATTGGGGACAAGGCATTAAATAACATTGAATAATGCCATGAAAAGGTTATTTCTTTTCTAAATCTCTGTAAATCCTGATTACATTAAGGGGAAAGTTTCGGTTTAGGTCTACTTTATCTTAATACCTTTCTACGTGTTTCCACTTACAGCATGTGATGGTGCCTAGCTAGCAGTTACATTGTTTCAATTCTATTTATTTTTATCATTACTGCTAGGTGTAGCAACATGTTTAGTGGAGCTTCCAGACTAAGACTAGGAAGAAAGGCTTGGCAAAAATCAGCCAAAGAAAAACCTATGGCTCACAATGGTCTAATCTCATTGTGCATGAGGTAGCCATGAGTTGGGGGGAGGTAGCCATGAGTTGGGGGAAGCTAACGACGAGTACGGCAAATGGTACTAATTTCCTATTATAGTCTTGAGATGAAGTTTCCTTTAAAAAAAAAAAAGTTTTAAGCACAAACGTCTGGTCCATTTAAAGATAAGAGTAAAGTAAATGGTAGTAGACATGGTACAAGGAAATAGCCAAAATAAAGGAAGTATTTGAGTGCCCAGAAGTTGGGAAGCATGGGTCAGGAAGATGCTAGGTTATCCCATGGAGTTGGCTCTCAGGAACCAGAGACTGGAAAGGGAATTCACAAAGCCTTCCAAGTTTCGGCTCTGCTTCAGTCCACAAATCTGTGCAATTTGGTCTTTCTCTGAGGGCCAGCTTCATCACAGTAGAAAATGGTCTACAACAGCCCCCAAATTTACAGCCACTAGGGAAGAGGTTGAGTGACTTGCTCTCTGTCTCCATTTCACATTCCTTAGGGTTGGAACTGTTGGCCCAGCAGGGTGAGGTCTTCATCTGTTCACTGATCACTTGTGTCTGGAGAGGCAAGATGACATTGGAGCCCCATGGGTGCCTCTGTTGCAGTCATGTGGCTGGGATCAGAGTAGTTGGGGGCAAGAAAGGGGTCCTGACAAGCCACAGAGCAAAGAATGGATGGATCTGACACAAAAATGGAGGATTCTCTCAGTGAAGAATTCCACCAGAAAAGTCAATAAATGACAGGCTGAGAGAAGAGTAATAGCTCACATTTATGAATTATTGATACAAAGTACTACAGATTGGGTGGTTTATAAGAACAGAAGTTTATTGTCTCACAGTCCTGGAGGCTGGATGTCTGAATTCAGAGTGTCAGCAAGGCCAGGTCTTCTCCAAAGGCTCTAGGGGAAGACCCTCTTTTGCTCTCCCTGCTTCTTGAAGCCCCAGGCCTTTCTTGGTGTTCCTTGGTCTGTGGATGGATCTTCGCGGCTATCCTTCCCTGTATGCCTCTTGGTGTCTCTCCTCCTCCTTTGTAAGAATACCACTCAAATGGGAGTAGGAACTACCCTACTCTGGTATGACCTCATGTTAAAGACATCTGCAAAAACCCTATTTCCAGACAAGGTCACATTCACAGGTATTGGGGTTAAGACTTGAACAAGTCTTTTTTGGGAACACAATTCAACCCATAATACCTGTGATATATAAAGAACTTCTACAAATCAATTAAAGAAGAGAAGACAGATCTCAGTAAGACATGAAATAAGTTCCCTTTTGGTCATCAGTGCAGAAGGTGAAATCCAAATGACTAAGCGAAGCATGAAGACAGGCTCAAACTCACAGTAATGAGAGAAACGGAAATGAGAACAACCGCATGATAACTGATTTACGCCCATTCACCAGGCAAACATGGATAAGCGGATAATTCCAAGCGCTTGCAACGATGTGGGGAGACCCTACTCTCCTTTCTCTGAAACTGGAACAGAAGTCGGCAGAGTCCTTCTGAAAAGTGATCGGCAGCACTTAGCAAAATGAAGCATGCATGTGTCATATGTCTCAGCACATTCCAAGTGTACAGCCCAGATCAGTTCTTACCAAGGTCTGAAAACGAATGTGTACTAGGATGGCTCTTGCCAGGCTCTATGTAGAAGCAGGGAAAGGACTGGAGGCCGTCTGGATGCTCATCACTGAGGCAAGAACAAGTGAAATGTGATGGGTGCCCATCACATTGCCCTAGCCAGAAACCACAAACTAGGTGTACACACAGCTGCATGGATAGGGCTCTGAGCAACAAACTCAAGGGAGAGCAATTGGACATAGAATGAAATTAACAGCATGATACTATTTATTTCAATTAAAGCACACTGCACATAAGCAACATTACTTATTTGATAAGAATCAATGCATATAAGATTGTATATGAGACATATATTTTCCAACTGCCAATCCTTCTTTGTTTCCAACTTTCGAGTTAAAATCACCAGTAATTATCAATGCATCTTGATTGCATGTTTGATCAATTTCAGACTGCAGCAGGTGATAAAAATCTTCTATTTCTTCATCTTTGGCCCTACTGGTTAGTAAGTATACTTGAATAATAGTTGTATTAACCGGTCTTCCTTGTAGGTGTATGGTTATTATCCTATCACTGACAGCATTGTACTTCAGGATAGATCTTGAAATGCTCTTTTTGTCGATGAATGGAACACCATTCCTCTTCACGTTGTCATTCCCAGCATAGTAGACTATATGATTGTCCAATTCAAAATAGCCAATACCAGTCCATTTCAGTTCACTAATGCCTAGGATATCGATGTTTATGCATTTCATTTCATTTTTGATGATTTCTAATTTTCCTAGATTCATACTTCGTACGTTCCAGGTTCCAATTATTAATGTATGTTTGCAGCTGTTTCTTCTTATTTTGAATTTTGCCACAGCAGCAAATGAAGGTCCCGAAAGCTTTACTCCATCCACGTCATTAAGGTCGACTCTACTTTGAGGAGGCAGCTCTTCCCCAGTCATCTTTTGAGTGCCTTCCAACCTGGGGGGCTCATCTTCCAGCACTATATCAGACAATGTTCTGCTGCTATTCATAAGGTTTTCACTGGCTAATACTTTTCAGAAGTAGACTGCCAGGTCCTTCTTCCTAGCCTGTCTTAGTCTGGAAGCTCAGCTGAAACCTGTCCTCCATGGGTGACCCTGCTGGTATCTGAATACTGGTGGCATAGCTTCCAGCATCCCAGTAACATGAAAGCCCCCACAGTACGGCAAACTGACAGACAATGCTGGAGATCGAATGATAGAATTTTGCAAGACCAACGACTTCTTCATTGCAAATACCTTCTTTCACCAACATAAACGGCGACTACACACATGGACCTCGCCAGATGGAGCACACAGAAATCAAATAGACTACATCTGTGGAAAGAGACGATGGAAAAGCTCAATATCATCAGTCAGAGCAAGGCCAGGGGCCAACTGTGGAACAGGCCATCAATTGCTCATATGCAAGTTCAAGCTGAAACTGAAGAAAATCAGAGCAAGTCCACGAGAGCCAAAATATGACCTTGAGTGTATTCCACCTGAATTTAGAGACCATCCGAAGAATAGATTTGATGCATTGAATACTGGTGATCAAAGACTGGACAAGTTGTAGAATGACATGAAGGACATCATACATGAAGAAAGCAAGAGGTCATTGAAAAGACAGGAAAGAAAGAAACGACCAAGATGGATGTCGGAGGAGGCTCTGACACTTGCTCTCAAATGTCGAGCAACTAAAGCAAAAGGGAGAATTGATGAAGTGAAAGAACTGAACAGAAGATTTCAAAGGGCAGCTCGAGAAGACAAAGCAAAGTATTATAATGACGTGTGCAAAGAGCTGGAAATGCAAAACCAAAAGGGAAGAACATGCTTGGCGTTTCTCAAGCTGAAAGAACTGAAGAAAAAATTCAAGCCTTGAGTTGCAATAGTGAAGGATTCCATGGGGAAAATATTAAATGACGCAGGAAGCCTCAAAAGAAGATGGAAGGAATACACAGAGTCATTATATCAAAAAGAATTAGTCGATGATCAGCCATTTCAAGAGGTAGCATATGACCAGGAACCGATGGTGCTGAAGGAAGAAGTCCAAGCTGCTCTGAAGGCATTGGTGAAAAACAAGGCTCCAGGAATTGATGGAATATCAGTTGAGACGTTTCAACAAACAGATGCAGCGCTGGAGGTGCTCACCCGTCCATGCCAAGAAATATGGAAGACAGCTTCCTGGCCAACTGACTGGAAAAGATCTATATTTATGCCTATTCTCAAGAAAGGTGATCCCACTGAATGTAGAAATTATAGAATAATATCATTAATATCACATGCAAGCCATATTTTGCTGAAGATCATTCAAAAATGGCTGCAGCAGTATATCAACAGGGAACTGCCAGAAATTCAGGCCAGTTTCAGAAGAGGATGTGGAACCAGGGATGTCATTGCTGATGTCAAATGGATCCTGGCTGAAAGCAGAGAATACCAGAAGGATGTTTACCTGGGCTTTATTGACTATGCAAAGGCATTTGACTGTGGATCCTAACAAATTATGGATAGTGTTGTGAAGAATGGGAATTCCAGAACATTTAATTGTGCTCATGAGGAACCTTTACATTGATCAAGAGGCAGTTGTTCAGACAGAACAAGGGGATACTGATTGGTTTAAAGTCAGGAAAGGTGTGCATCAGGGTTGTATCCTTTCACCATACCTATTCAATCTGTATGCTGAGCAAATAATCAAAGAAGCTGGACTATATGAAGAAGAACAGGGCATCAGGATCGGAGGAAGACTCATTAACAACCTGCATTATACAGATAACACAACCTTGCTTGCTGAAAGTGAAGAGGACTTGAAGCACTTACTAATGAAGATCAAAGACCACAGCTGTCAGTAAGGATTGCACCTCAACATAAAGAAAACAAAAATCCTCACAACTGGACCAATGAGCAACATCATGATTAACGGAGAAATGACTGAAGTTGTCAAGGATTTCATTTTACTTGGATTCACAATCAACAGCCACGGAAGCAGCAGTCAAGAAATCAACAGACGCATAGCATTGAGTAAATCTGCCCCAAAGGACTTCTTTAAAGTGTGGAAGAGCAAAGATGTCACCTTGAAGACTAAGGTGCGCCTGACCCAAGCCATGGCATTTTCAGTTGCATCGTATGCATGTGAAAGCTGGACAATGAATAAGGAACACTGAAGAAGAGTTGACGCCTTTGAATTGTGGTGTTGGCAAAGAATATTGAATACACCATGGACTGCCAGAAGAATGAATAAATCTGTCTTGGAAGAAGTACAACCAGAATGCTCCTTAGGAGCAAGGATGGTGAGACTGTCTTACATACTTTGGACATGTTGTCAGGAAGGATCAGTCTCTGAGAAGGACATCATGCTTGGCAGAGTACAGGGTCAGCGGAAAAGAGGAAGACCCTCAACGAGGTGGATTGACACAGTGGCTGCAACAATGGGCTCAAGCATAACAACGATTGTGAGGATAGCGCAGGACCGGGCAGTGTTTCGTTCTGTTGTGCATAGTGTCACTATGAGTCGGAACCAACTTGACTGCACCTAACAACAACAACAATATGAGACACATTAGAGTGTGTGCCAAGGGGTAGGCTGGGGGACAGTGTTAACAAAGAATAAGGGAGGAAGGAGAATATTTTTTTAAAGAGTAAAAAAGTCTGCTAGGCAATCAAAAGGATGTCTGACCACTGGGTTCACCAATAGAACATGACTCTATGCACATATGTATCAGACATGGGAGAGGGCAGAAATGGAGAAACCAGTTAGAGGGCAATTTTAGTCTGGGTGGAAGAAGATGAGACTTGAACTAAGCCAGTAGCTGTGGAGATAGAGAAGTGCTGACTGATTTAAGAGATATGTAGCAGGGGTAGAAATGATGGGACATGCAGACAGGTGAGGCGAGGGACACAGAAAAGTCTAGAATAGTTCTCGTGTTTCAGGACCCCTAGGTGGACTGTGCTTACATATAGGAAACCCAGGAGGAGAAGATTTGGTGAAAATAACAAGTTCCCTTTTGGTTGTCAATACATGAAGAAATGTGCGTCCGTGATGGAAATCTGTGAATGTTTTATGGCAGACAAGCATTGGGCAACATGTCTGAGCAGATTCCTGCCTACTATTAGGTTTATTGCCATGTTAAATTAGCCATTTTTTTAAATGGTAAGGATGACTTATAAAATGAATTCCTGAACTCAAGAAGAAAGCAAATAATATTCATAGCTCACTGAAGGTGGTATTTTGGGCAGATCAAACGGTCGTACCAAGGTTCAAGGTTGCCATCAAAAGACACACTCACACTCTGTTTGTGGATGGGCTAACGCTTTACTCACACACAGAAGAGACAGTGACAACAGCTTCCACTGTGGGCACTGGTCTCCCGTGGTCAGTGAGTTGCCCCTTGTGGCTGGTGCAAGACAGATATTCCATGTGCCCCCCTCTGGTGCCGCAGTCAAGGGAGACCTTGTTCCCTCCCTGCTGGGAACAGATGTAGAAGTGGATTTGGCCAGGTACATTATGCTGCTGGCACATGAACAAGATAGGGAAAGTTACTGTATGCCCAGGACATAAGAAGTCTTCTCCAGTAAGAAGGGACTGTTAAAGAGAAACACTCAACTCCCTGCCTCCTTATCAGAGAAGGTTCTGGGCCTAATACTTCAGGTTACATGGTTACATGGCCTGAATGGGAAACACAGAGGCAGGCCATCCTCCCATCACAAATTGAATAGGAGGTTCTCATAACACAACACCAGATTTTATTTAAAGAAATAAATACTCATGACAGTGACGAAGATTTTATTTCCCAAACTCTTCATTCAAGTATCAGTTGACAGTTGCAAGGACTGAGAGGTGGAGGCATATCAATTTGACCACAAAGAAGGAATCTCCCCGCCAACAAGAATGGCTTTGAGTAAGATTGAACTCCACAGGGTCTCACTAGATGATGAAGGAAAATTAAGTGAGAGGCAGAAAGGGCACTGACCTCACTGCTGTGAAGCCTGGGCTCCAGTTCTGCCATGAACTCACTGGGGGGCCTTGGGCAGCTCATCTGTCTATATCTCTGAGCGTCATCCATTTCTCCATTTGTAAGTTCAGTCGGTACAATGATAGGGCCTCTGAGCTCTTCCCCTACTTGATCCCAGTATTTTCTGTTCCACTCTAAAATTCTGTGTTCTAAAACTGTGTTCCAGAACAGACACACTCACATTTGTGCCATCCTTTACAAAAGATTTTCCCACTCGTGATTTCCCTAGATCCTTCATCATTCGCCTATAATGTAGGGAGCACAGGGGAGGCCTCCCTTTCTAAGTGGAGAAAGTGAGGTTAGAAAAGTGAAATAATTTACCAAGGCTACCCACTAAGAAGTAGGATGACCAGCTGTCTCAGTTTTCCCAGGACTTTCTCAGTTTTAGCCCTGAAAGTCCCACATCCTGGGAAACCCCTCAGTCTGGGACTGTTGTCCATCCTAGGGAAGAATCAGGAATTTAGAATCATGTCTGACATTTTTCAAATCTTGTGCTCTTGTTAAATATTTAAGCATCTATACACTCTCTTGTCCTCTCTTTCTCAATCTTCCCCCTCTCCTCATCCTACCCATAAGATTCCCAGAAATTCTTGCAGAATCTTTATGAAATCTATCTTAGACTTAAAATAGAATGAAAAAGAATCTGGCTAGTGGTTCACCAAAACTTTAATTTCCCGCTTCCTTCTGGGACCATAGCCCATGACTTTTACATACCTGTCTGGTATGATTCAGTGACTGAGTTCTGACTGATGGAATATGGGCACACCTCTATCCTCTTTTCCCATCCTCCAACTGTAGAGAGAAGGCTCAAAGGACCTGGAGGAAGATATTGATACAAAATGGAAGGAGTCTGGGTCCTTGAGTAGGTCCAGGGAGCTAATGTTGAGGAAGGATCCTGAAACCTCATGCTTCTGTATGTCTTGTGAGCAAAGGCACTGATGGCTTTCTTTTTCAAGGATGCCAGGCTATATTTTCAAGGATGTTTGCATACCAAACAGTCTTGGAAAATAAAGATAGTATCTACTCTGGAGCAGAGGGCAGATTTGCTTACTGCCCCATATAATAATGTCTCCCTCTGAGTAAAATTCAAACGGACTTACCTCCTGTTATAAAAGATTCAGGTTTCTGAAGCTTGGGGGTCCTCATTTGTGATGCAAACCCACTATGTAGCATCTACCTTGGTCACCCTGCATTGCCACCTGGGACTTGGAGGCAGAGAAACCAATCTGAATATGAAGCTCATGCTGCTTGATCTTCCATGAGTGCCAAAGTCCTTTGTCTCTGATCCAGGAGTCTTGTGTCCTCTTCCAGCATCCATAAAATGGTGGCAGGCCAAATTGTTAGCTTACAGGTAAGGTACCATGTTAAACCTTTCACAGTTCTTGGCAACTACACCAGAAATCTGCCTGCCCAAGAATACCCACTTTGAACTGCTACATGAATGAGCAATAGACCTTTATTATGATGATCCACTGAAATGTAGGGGCTGCTTGTTACAGCAGTTGGTCTATCCTGACATAACAAAAATGATCCAGAAGAATTTGCAAACTTGCTCAGCTCTGCCCCAGGTGGGAGGGAATACTCCGTCTAAGGCGGAGACATTTAGTGCCTTTGGACTCAGACCTACCTGAATTCAAGCTCTGGTCCCTCCACCCTGTATCATGCTACCTCTAGCTTCGTCACCACCTTGTTGACAGTGAAGCCCTTGGTCTGCAGGCACTGCTGTGTAAGATTACATCAGGCCAGCAGTGCAGGTAGCACAGAGAGTGAAATCACAGACAGCAGGCAGAAGATCTCGCGCTGCTCCTCTCGTGTCCAAATGTTCATGTAGATCACAAAAAGCTTCAACTGCTGCCACAAACTTACCAAACGTTTTCTTACTTGGCTTTACTGCAGCATGATGAGCACTCCAGTGTGGTGTTGACAGACTTTTCACTGACACTCCAGTATGGCCAATCAGCATATCCTGTCAATGTGTGGAAGCAGCAAAGATAGAAAACATTGCCTCAAGAGTTCCAAAAAATGTCACATAAGATGCCTTCTCAGCAAAAGCGTGCTGACCGCACAGGTTAAGCGAATGGTCCATGTGTCCGTTACAAATACCTTTCTTTTTTCCCTTAAGAAAGGCTTGTATACCTCCACGGATTCCAGCCATACTGGCAGCATTATGGTGACTTTGAGCATGGCACATCATTATGTCCAGTCCCCCACTTTCCAGTTTTTTAAGATTGTCAGAACGGAAATCAGCAGCTGTCTTAGGTTGGGTTCTCTATGGGAGCAAAACAGAGAGAGTGAGATTTATTTCAAGGAAATGGCCCATTGGCTCATGCAGTAGTAGAACCTGGAGGCTTCTCCTGACTCACATGGTTGCAGGGGTTGATGAACCAAAATCGGTGGATCAGATGAAAGACTATGGGAGCAAGTGAATCCCCAAATCTGCAGGTTAGATGGGAGGCTCCTGGCTCACACTCCAGGAACCGGAAATCAGAGGATGATGAGTTGGTTGCAGAATCCAGACAGGGTGAGCTTTGTCAGAACATCTATATGTATTGGGTGCAGGCCACACCTCCAAGGAAACTTCCCTTTCTACTGATTGGCTGCTCACATAAGACCACAAAAAGGATGATGATTACATAATATCTGCCAAACCACTGAGAATCACAGCCTAGACAAGATGACACATAACCTTAACAGTCACAGCTGCTTCTTTCCCCTTTAAAGGGAAAAATTCTATAAAGACTTCTTTCCGTTCAAATTTCTTATTGTTGATTTTTACGTATCTGATCACTTTGGACATCTAGTCAGTATGTGAAATGCCAGGTGTGCTGTAGAACATGATCTCAAAGTACTTCTCAGACTTTCTGTCCATGACAAGCTTCTCGTTCATATGATTTGTCAGGGCACTTCTACACTCATTCAGAGTTTTTGGTGCAAAAGGCTGGTACTTTAAGAATACAGGTGCTCATTTTTTATTTCATCAGGTGCTCTTTCGGCACTTGCTCATATTTGGAAAGCATCTCAACCATCTCAAGAAAGTTCCCTTTATTCAGGGAAGGTTCATCTTCCTGTGGCACAGAATGCCAGATTCTGCTTGACAAGAAAGTGTGATAGCAAGCAAGCTGTGCAAGATGTCCCTCCACCTTTTCTTCTCTGTTCCCATCAGAGCAACAGTTTCACCATCGATGGTGCTGTGCAGCCTCGGTCCTGCTGCCAATGTTTTCCACTTTTCAAGGCAACATAGGTGCTCTTCACCTATCTCGTGGTTATGTACTTTCTGGCACAGTTTCCACCACTTCTGAAACCTGGTCGCCAGTGTGGATGTGGTATTTATAGCACTAACGGCAAACAGTTGGCAGCAAAAGCAGAATAAATTCTTGCTGATGAGTGAGTAAACCATAAGGACTGCAGGCTTTTCTCACCATTTGGCATCACCTTGTAAACAACACCTCCTTTTGCTTTTGCATCTTGCCTTGTTGCAACAAGGGAAGGCCCATCCTTTTTCCGGAAGAATCACTTCCCCTTTTGATGATTTCAATCTGAAAATGATCTGGGACTGGTAACTCCCAGAAAGAAAAGGCCCATAAAATTTGCAAAACTTTCTCCTTAATGTCACCCATCTCATTTGCAGAATCATGGCTAGTCCCTTTCAGCACTCTCTTCTGCTTCACGTCCTACCATTTCTGTTTTTTACTCTTCTACGGAATGCACGCTAGCGTAATAAGTCAGTTTTATCAGTTGGAGACTGATAGGCAATGTCATCTGATGAATACTGACCATCATCTGGTCTTTTGCATATTGAAGCATGGATCCAGCAAGTGTTTTGAGCAATAAAAGCCTTGCCTCTTTTGCTTTCCTCTGCTAGCATTCACTTGGCTTCTTTTTGGCATGATACAATATCACTGCACAATATAAACTAGCAATATATGGGGCAAAAAAAAACCAGTAAGAGAAAGATTGAATATGCTAATTCTATCAAATGTAACTTTCAATGTGTCACTATTTTTTTAATTTTTATTGTGCTATGAGTGGAAGTTTACAAATCGTCAGTCCCTCATACAAAAATTTATATACACCTTGCTATATACTCCTAATTGCTCTCCTCGTAAAGAGACAGCCCACGTCTTCCCTCCACTCTCTCTTTTCATGTTCATTCCACCAGCTTCTAAACCCCTCCGCCCTCTCATCTCCCCTCCAGATAGGAGATGCTAACAAAGTCTCAAGTGTCTACTTGATCCAGGAAGCTCATTCTTCACCAGCATCCTTTTCTATCCCACTGTCCAGTCCAATCCCTGTCTGAAGAGTTGGCTTTGGGAATGGTTCCTATCTTGGCCTAACAGAAGGTCTGGGAGCCATGACCATCGGTGTCCTTCTAGTCTCAGTCAGACCATTAATTCTGGTCTTTTTATGAGGATTTGGGGTCTGCATCCCACTGTTCTCTTGCTCCCTCAGGGGTTCTCTGTTGTGTTCCCTGTCAGGGCAGTCATCAGTTGTAGCTGGGCACCATCTAGCTCTTCTGGTCTCAGGCTGATGTACTGTCTGGTTTCTGTGGTCCTTCCTGTCTCTTGGGCTCATAATTACCTTGTGTCCTTGGTGTTCTTCATTCTCGTTTGATCCAGGTGGGCTGAGACCAAATGATGCATCTTAGATGGCCGCTTGCTAGTGTTTAAGACCCCAGATGCCACTCTTTGAAGTGGGATGCAGAATGTTTTCTTAATAGATTTTATTATTCCAATTGACTTAGATGTCCCCTGAAACCATGGTCCCCAAAACTCCACACCTGCTACGCTGGCCTTTGAAGCATTCAGTTTATTCAGGAAACTTCTTTGCTTTTGGTTTAGTCCAATTGTGCTGACCTCCCCTGTATTGTGTGTTGTCTTTCCCTTCACCTAAAGTAGTTCTTATCTACTATCTAATGAGTACCCTTCTCCCTCTTGTAACCATCAAAGAATATTTTCTTCTCTGTTTAAACTATTTCTTGAGTTTTTGTAATAGTGGCCTTATACAATATTTGTCCTTTTGCAACTGACTAATGTCACTCAGCATAATGCCTTCCTGATTCCTCCATGTTATGAAATGTTTCACAGATTCATCACTGTTCCTTATCAGTGTGTAGTATTCCATTGTGTGAATATACCATAATTTATTTATCCATTCATCCATTGATGGGCACCTTAGTTGCTTCCATCTTTTTGCTATTGTAAACAGTGCTACAGTGAACATGGGTGTGTATATATCTGTTCACGTTAAAGCCTCTTATTTCCCTAGGATATATTCCAAGGAGTGGAATTGCTGGATCGTATGGTAGTTCTATTTCTAACTTTTTAAGGAAGCACAAATGATTTCCAAAGTGGTTGTACCATTTTACATTCCCACCAGCAGTGTATAAGTGTTCCAGTCTCTCCACAAACTCTCCAACATTTATTATTTTGTGTGTTTTTGGATTAATGCCAGCCTTATTGGAGTGAGATGAAATCTCATTGTAGTTCTGACTTGCATTTCTCTAATGGCTAATGATCGTGAGCATTTCCTCATGCATCTGTTAGCTGCCTGAATGTCTTCTTTAGTGATGTTTCTGTTCATATCTTTTGCCCATTTTTTAATTGGGTTATTTGTCTTTTTGTAGTTGAGTTTTTGCAGTATCATGTAGATTTTAGAGATCAGGTCCTGATCAGAAATGTCATAGCTAAAAACTTTTTCCCAGTCTGTGGGTAATCTTTTTACTCTTTTGGTGAAGTCTTTGGATGAGCATAGGTGTTTGATTTTGAGGAGCTCCCAGTTATCTAGTTTTTCTTCTGCATTGTTAGTAATGTTTTGTATACTTGCATGGATATTTTTATAAAAAAATAATCAATTTCTGCTGAAATACTGTACAAAAATTTTATAGACAGTCATTTTGGTGTCACCCCTGACAGTGTTACTTTGTGCAGTCTACAGCCCCCCATATCCTCCTAGTGACACCACTACCAGTAGTCCAAATTCCACATGTCCTCAGGGCCATGTTCTCTCTGAAGGCTTTAGGGTAAGAAAGCCTCTCCCAACTTCTGAAAGCCCCACATATTCCTTGCTTTGTAACTGCAGCATGACTCCATTTGTCCCATGGCCCTTCTTCCTCTGTCTGCCTCTGTGTCTCTTCTATTTTATATATACCACTCATATTGGATTAGAACTCACCTTTCTTCAGTATGATTTCCTGCTAACTGATAGCATCTTCAAATACCCTATTTCCAAACAAGGTCATGTTCACAGGTACCTAGGATTAGGACTTCATCATAGATTTTCAGAGGACACAATTCAGTCCATAAGAGGGATATATTCATAAACAAGACAGACAGAGTGTCTGCACTCTGGGAGCTTACATTTGAGAGGAGATGGGAAACAATCAAAATAAGGAAATAAACCAAACACTATGATAGGAAACAATTAAATGGGCAGGAGGGGACCTACTTTTGGTGGAGGTATTGGAGGGTTATTTAAGTTGAACAAGGAGGAGGTAGTCAGGTGAAGAGCTGAGGGAAGGGTGTCTTAGTGAAAGGGAACAGCAGGAAAGAACTGGAAGGCTTCTGGTAGCTGCAGAAGGTGGAAATCACTGACCCCCACCCTAAAGAGAAGTAATCAGCTTCCCATCTGTGTGCCTGCAGCGTTGTGCTTCCTTCTGTGTGAGCTTGTGACATATGGCAATTATTGATTCATGTCTATGTCTTTCCCATGGAACTCGGAGTGCTTCTGGGTCAGGGACCATCTGTAATATGTGGTTAATAATACCACAAACCTTACAGGGTAGTTGTAGTTGGGAAGATTAAAAGAGATGGGCTAAGTAAAGCATTTAACGGTTTCTGGAACTGTAAATGTTCCATACATGCTAACCATTCTTATTGACAGTAGCCCAGTTTCCACCCAGACAAGTGCTGATACAGAGAAAAGGACTTGGTGGGGTTTATGAGTGCACAGAAATGGGGGAAGCAGGGGAGTGGGTGCAACAGCAAAGCTATCAAAAATGCCCATGGGTTGCCACCAACTAGCTGGGGGTTCCTGCTTCAAGGAAAGTGTGGTTACTCTGCATTCCAGTCCACAAACTCGGGGCGAGAAACATAACTTTATTTTATATAGTTTAAATTGATTTTATGTTTTTAGCCCCCTTCTAGAGTGGTGGACACTTAGTCAAGTGTTTCCCCACTTTTTTTTTTTATTGTCTAATTTCTGAAGGACTCAAATACTCTAAAGGCATCAAGGAGCTGGGTTCTTTGGTCTTTGAGACACTGAATTCCATTTGATGGCTCTTGGTTATCTATCAGGAGCCCTGGTGGTGCAGTGGTTAAGTGCTCAGCTGCTAACCAAAAGGTCAGTGACTCAAACCCACTAGCTGCTCCGAGGGAGAAAGATGTGGCAGTCTGCTTCCATAAAGATCATGGCCTTGGAAACCCTATAAGGCAGTTCTACTCAGTGGGAATGGGTTTGGGTTATTTCTTTTTATGGTTTTCTGTCAACACAGGTCATTTGTTCATTCAATAAATCATTGTTAATCATAACTAGGAGACTTGGGTAGTGCAGGTGGTTAAACTGCTTGGCTGCTAAGTGAAAGGTCAGGGGATCAAGTCCACACAGAGACATCTTGGAACAAAGACTTGGCTATCTAGTTCTGAAAAGTCAGCCATTGAATACTGTATGGGGCACAATTCTACTCTGACCCACATGGGGTCACTATCAGGAGGAACCTACTCACAAAAAAAAAAAAATTTTTTTTTTACTGATAAATCTTAACTGTCAGGCTCTGTCCTAGGTGCTGGCAATACAGACATGAAAGAAGCAAAGTCATTGCTCTGAGAGCTTATACACTAATGGGAGCTGGGAGGGGTTGTGAAGAAGACAGAAAATAGGTATGTGGGGTGATGATAAAGGCTATGGAGAGAAATAAAGCAGGGAAGAGAAAGAAGAGTGACTGGGTGGGGACTATTTTAGACAGAGTGCCCAGGTAGTGTTTGAGCCAAGATCTGAATGAATTAAAGCAGTAAACTCCATGTTCGCCGGGAAGCATTCCAGATCACATATAAAGGCCTGAGGTGGAGTGTGATCTTGACCGTAGGAGGAACAGCCAGGGGTCCAGGTGGCCGGTCCAGAGTGGGTCAGAGGAGAGAGCTGGAGACGAGGTCTGAAGGGTGGGTAGACCATGGAGGGAATTCGCATTGTAGGTTGAGATGAGGAGTTACTGGAGGATTCCGAGCGGGGGAAGAGAGATGCGGTTTAACCTGTGGTTTCAAAGGACCACTCTGACTGCTGTGCAGCAGGGGAAGGGTGGAGGTAAATGAGGAGGTGCTGCAGCAACCTAGGAGAGAGACAGCGTGCCTGGTCCAGGGTATGAGGAGAGTGAGAAGGTAAAAGCAGAAGGAATCAGACGAGTGGGACAACCCCCATGTAGGACAAGCTCAGGCTTCGCTGGGTTGGATGGGGTGTGTGAGAAAGATGGAGAAAGAAGGAGAGAGGGAGGGAGGGAAGAAGGAGGGGGAGGAGGAAGAGAAGGGAGAGGGGGAGAAAGAGGGAGAGGAAACCAAGGCTTCTTCTCCACTTCCCAGGGTGGCCTTGGCGGGAGGAGCCAGAGGCAATGCTGGTGCAGGTGGTGGTGAACCTAGTTCCCTCTAGGCATGCTGTCTCTGTGGGCTCTTTGGCTCTGTGGGTCCGCAGAAGTCCTGTGTTGCTCCTGCAGCCCTTGTCATGGGCACACCTGTGTGAGGCTGTCCAAGGCTTGTTACCAAGACACATGAGATATCAGTTTCTTTACTTCCCTTGGGCTCCTTGGGCAGCGAGGGGCAGATCTTCTCTGCTCTGGGACCCCACAAATGTATCTGGGATGTTGCTACTGTCCTGGGGCCTAGCCTGGAGCCGAGATCACGGCTCTTTCTTTGGGATCCACCAACGACTTCTCGCTTCTCCTCCAATATCCTTTCTCCCTCCAGTCTGGAGAAATCCATTCTGATTTGAGGGGTGACAAGCTACAAAGGAAGAGAAGGTCATATTCATATAAAACCAGTTGCCATTGAGTTGATTCCAATTCATAGCTACCCCCTGGTGTCAGAGTAGAACTGTGCTCCATAGGGTTTACAAGGGCTGATTTTTCTGAAGTAGATTTCCAGGCCTTTCTTCTGAGGTGCTTCTGGGTGGACTCAAACCTCGAACCTTTCAGTTAGCAGCAAAGCATGTTAGCCATTTGTACCACCCAGGGATGTGTAGCCTCATGGTTTCTCCTCAATATTTTGTCTGTGCAATCAGGAGATTTTCTTCCCTTAAGGGTTGAGGTTTTTGAAAGTTGGATGCTAAAGCCAGGGAAAAGCCTCCCTTTTCTCTGCTTTAGGCTTCCATGTACAGCCCCGGGGCAGCCAGCAGAGCAGGGCCTGGCGGCTTGACCTGGACTGGGCTGGGGAGGTGAGGAGGAGGCGAGGATTGGAAAAGTAATATGGGAATTGGGAGGATGGGGATTGGGCATCAATTACTATTTCCAAAAGAGATCCCACTCCAAAAGCACAAGAAGGAATTTGTTTGGACCTGAGACTACATTGTAGAATGACGCTCCTTTTGCCCAGTTGGTTATTAGATGAATACAATTCACTGTTTTGCAATGAGGCTGCTTTGACTTTCCCTTTCAAAAGAAAGTAGACAGCTAACCATCTCCCGGGGGAGGAGCCTACAAAGGTCCGGAAGCTGAACAACATTGTGCTGTAGCTGTTGGTGGAGGTGGTCACCCAGTTGCCAGGTCCCAGTCTGTCCCTGGAAGTGACCCTGAGGCTGCACTTCAGGCCTGGGCTGCCTTTCTGTGCATGCTTGGGGACTGAGGACCTCTTTAGGATAAGGTGCAACTGGTTTACTTCCCTTGGATATCTTTGCTTTTTGGAGTTTCCTAACAGCCCTTCCTGAAGGAGCAATGATACTTTATACTGTGAAAAAGGAAAATACATATATATATAGCAGTGGTAATATATACCAGTGGGCATTGAGTCAACTGACTCATGACGACTCCATAAGTGTCAGAATAGAACTGTGCTCTAGAGGGTTTTTAATGCCTGAGTTCTTGGAAGAAGATCGCCAAGTCTTTCTTCTAAGGAGCTTCTGGGTGGACTTCAACTTCCAACCTTTTGGTTACACCTGAGTGTATTAAGGGTTTGCTCCACCCAGAGATATGTCAGAAGAAAAGTCTGGTGATCTACTTCCAAAAAATCAACCAAACTTGGGGTCACCATGACTCAGAGTTAATTCAAAAGCAAATGGTTGTGGCGGCGATGATGAGGTGCATATGTAAGTAGGGTGGGGGCATTTTCCCTCCTGACCTGCCCACCCAAATCCTAGGCACTGGGGCTTTCTCTTCAACCCAGCACTACATGTCAAGGGCTCACCCTTTGGTTTAGGAATATGGCGGGACGTGGGGAACTTATACATGTCCTTGGTTATTGAAGGAGTCCCTGGCTGGTGCAAATGGTTAATGTGCTTGGTCGCTAAGTGAAAGTTCGAGGTTAGAATTCACCCAGAGGTGCCTTAAAAGAAAGGCCTGACAATATACTTCCAAAAGATCAGCCATTGAAAACCATATGCAGCACAATTCAACTCTGACACACATGGGGTTGCCATGAGTTGAAATCAACTTAACAGCAACAGGTCTGATTTGGGCTTTGGAAAGGGGTTTTCCAGCTGGGGCGGTTTGGATGTGTCTTAGCAAGCCTTAAGGCCTGTGTCTGACCATGATTCAGTCTGTTCAGTGAGTTGTAAGGGTATTCTGCTGGAAGGATTCTGGGAAATATTTTTTCGCTAGTAAGAAGGAGGCACATGAGGATAAATTCATTTGCACGCTATTTATTCTCCTTTCTTTCTGTCTTTGAGCACAGTCAAGTGAGGCTGTGATGCCTGGAGCTACTGCAGTCATCTTGCAATCATGAGGAGAAGGATAAGAGAGTCAAAGAGATATTGATCCAGCTCACTAGCATTGTTGAACTGATACACTAGTCCTTGGCTGCCTACTGCCTGACTTCTGATGAGAGAAAAATACTTGTCCTTAGGACAAGAGCCGGTGGAATTTTCTGTTATTTTTAGCTAAATGTTTCCTAAGTGTCATACTTCTTGGCAGTCAGCTTCACCCCTTCACCCTCATTGTCCCATTAACTTCAACTTCTTGTTCATCCTCTTAGCATTGCATCTCTGTGGTAGGTTGAAGAGTCAGCAAAGGGAAACCTGTTGCCTGAGATATTTTCACTTACCTAACCTTGCATGGAAATCCTGGTGGCATAGTGGTTAAGAGCTATGGTTGCTAACTAAAACGTCGGCAGCTGGAATCCACTAGGTGCTCCTTGGAAACTGTATGGTACAGTTCTATTCTGTCCTATTCGGTCACTATTGAGTTGGAATTGACCCAACAGCAATGGGTTTTTCTTTTTTGGGGGGGTTTAACTTTGTATGGAAGAGGTCCTGGTGGTGCAGAGGTTAAGTGCTCAGCTGCTAACCAAAAAGTCGACAGGTCAAACCCACCAGAAAGATGTGGCGGTCTGCTTCTGTAAAGATTACAGCCTTGGAAACCGTATGATGCAGCTCTATTCTGTCCTATAGGGTCACTATGAGTTGGAGTCAACTTGATGGCCGTGAGTTTGATTGGCTTTTAACCCTATATGGAGAAGCCCAGATAGTGCAATGGTTAAGCACTCGGCTGCTAACTGAAAGGTTGGAGGTTCAAACCCACACAAAGTCTCCACAGAAGAAAGACCTGGTGATCTGCTTCCATAAAGATTACAGCCTAGAAAACCCTATGGGGCAGTTCTACTCTAGCACATGGGATTAATATGAGTTGAAAATCAACTCAACGGCACCTATCATCAACAACAACAACCCTGGATGACCCTCATAAAAGTCTTTTCAGGTTAAAATTATTTCCAAATTGTGGACTCCAGCTATGTGTTCCTTTTTTTAGTTCTTCAAACATGCATCATGCTTATTTCTGCCTCACAGCCTTTGTCCTTATCATTTCCTTTTCCAGTCACATGGCTCCACCTGCATGGAAATAGAGTTCCTCTCTGCCCCCAGGGAACAAGAGGAATGGTTTGGAGAATGATCACTTGTCTTCTCCCAGTGGCTCTGTGCCAGCCCACCTTCGTGGCATTGATCCCAGGTCAACCTAGGTCTGCTGGGTGGAGCAGGTCTGTTTTATGGTTGTATTGTTGGCATGCAAACATGAGACTGTTGTATTTACTCTGCACTGATCAGCACATGATTTGTCAGACATCTCAACAAACTCTGATGGAGTAAACATTAATTATCAGGCGCTATACTGTTGTCACTAGCTGCCGTCGATTCAACCCTTGACTCATGGAGACCTCATACACAACAAAACAAAATGGTGCCTGGTCTTGCTCCACCTGTACTAGGGAATGATACAGGTGCAGAAGTTAAGTGTCAGAGTGACCAAGATCATACTCATCCGTCTGCCAAGACATTCATTTTGCAAACGTTTATTAAGTACCACGCTGGGCCCATTGATGAACAGTTATTGCACCTGCCACATGTAGCCCATAGTCTAGCTATATTTCATGATGGATCTGATATGGTTAGTCTTCACTTATTAATGTGACCCTGTGTGAAAAATTCCACCTCTGACTTTCAGTTTTCTCATCTGTAAAATGGGGATGATGATATGGGATGATTCAACAACCTTACACAGAAGGTACCTAGGGCAATAGGTTTCTCTTGGGTGTTCAGTGACTGGGCTTTTCTTTTGAAGATCAGACTCTTGTAAGAGTTCAGACTGTCTGCTCTGAAATTCTCATCTTAAATCCTAATCGTCGCTGGGGAGAAGAAGAGAAATGGTCAGAGTTCAGACTTCCGCAGTGTCACTTTACACGCACAAAAAGAAAAATAATGCCTCAATCCAGGAATGGGGGAGGATTTAAAAAAAAATCTTTGTGTTCATATAATTAGCATGGAAGAAAAAGGATGACCTGTTCTCTCTGCTATCGACATTTAGACAGGACTGATTTTGGCAATGAGAATGAAAAAAATTCACAAAGATTGAGCTCCAAGGAAGGAGTGGTTTTGTCCCTGACACTTTTTTCTCTTTCTTTCCTCCTTTGTCTCCCTTGGGTCTTCTGGGAGGCAGGTGGTATCATGGAAGGGACTTGGGTTTGAACGTTAGGAGCAACTGGATGCGATTTCTGGTTCTACTGTTCCCTCCATGTGAGAACTTAAGCAGATTTTTTACCTTGTCTGAGCCTCAGTTTCTTCATCTACAAAATGGGGACAATAATGCCCACTTCATGGGCTGAGACATGGAATGAATGTAAAACATCTGACACATAGTAGGTGTCAATATGTGGTAGTTCCACCTCTTCCTTTTCTTCCTTGGGAATCCAGCCTCATGTTAACATGGTAAAAGTGGTCAATTTTTTTTTATTTAAAAATTTTTCGGGCCCTCTTTGTTCCTAATATAATTCTCATCTTGACTCCACAAATTCTCATTCCTGCCTCCTCATTTTTCCTGACTTCTTAGCTGCCTGCCTCTCCCCCGGTTTGGGAGGCCCCATCCCTCTCTGCTGCCACCCATCTGTCAGGTTGTCATATTGTGGTGGCTTGTGTGTTGCTGCGATGTTAGAAGCTATGCCGCTGGTATTTCAAATACCAGTAGGGTCACCCGTGGTGGATGGGTTTTAGTGAATCTTTCAGACTAAGACAGAATAGGAAGAAAGGCCTGGCAATCTACTTCTGAAAATCAGCCAATGAAAATCCTATGGATCAGAACAGAATATTATCCAATATAATGATGAAAGATGAGCACCCTAGGTTGTAAGGCACTCAAAATATGCAGTGGCCACCATGGCCAGATTGAGGCACGTGAGGGCTCTAAACACTGATAACCTGTGGTTCCCCGTCCTCTGCTTACTCACACACTCTAACAACAACAACAAAAAAAAAACCCTGCAGTATGCAGATGACACAACCTTGCTTCCTGAAAGTGAAGAGGACTTGAAGCACTTACTGAGGAAGATCAAAGACCACAACTCTCAGTATGGATTACACCTCAATGTAAAGAAACAAAAATCTTCGCAACTGGACCGATAAACAACATCATGATAAACAGAGAAAAGATTGAAGTTGTCAAGGATTTCATTTTACTTGAATTCGCAATCAACACCTATGGAAGCAACAGTCAAGAAATCAAAAGACACACTGCTCCTTAGAAGCAAGGATGATGAGACTACGTCTCACATACTTTGGACGTGTTATCACGAGGGACAAGTCCCTGGAGAAGGACATCATGCTTGGTAAAGTAGAGGGTCAGTGAAAAAAGTGAGATCCTCAAGGAGATGAATTGTCGCAATGCAACAATGGTCTCAAGCGTAACAACAACAACATGGCAGTGATTCGTTCTATTGTATATAGGGCTGCTATGAGTCAGAACTGACTTGATGGCACCTAACAACAACAACATGTGTACGTGTGTGTGCGTTAGCTATCCATGATGTAACTTCTTTTTAAATGCAACTATAATATTAGTGATTGAACTCAAAAGTGGCATATACCATTTTAGTGGAATGAGATGAACTAGATTATATAATTTTTAGTGGGTGAATGTGGCGAGCATCAGACTCGACAACTCACCCCCACCTCTTGTTTATTAGAAAGAAATAGTATACCACCAAGAGACCTGCCAAGATAAGGAGTTTCAATTACTTGAGAGGGAACTGAGGAGATGGATGTCAAAAAAGGTGTTGAAGTCTAGGGGCCTTATAACTTAAACAATCTTGGGTGTGGGTGCCCTCGTGACCCTGCATGAACTTAATTTCTGACTGGCATGTTCTTATGCACTGGAGCTGGTATCAATTTCATTTAGTGCCCTGCCAGTTCCCTTCCACTCTGGTGCTCGCTTTTCCTTGTGTCCTGTCTGGTTGGAATCTGAGTCTTTGCTTTGGAAAACCGTGCCCCTCTTTTGTTGATGCCCTGAGCACATTCTTACTTTGCTTATTGGGTAATCCATCCCTGGTGGCCACAACAAAAGACTCAAGCATACCAACGATTGTGAGAATGCAAAGGACTAGACAATGTTTCATTCTGTTGTACATGGGGTCACCGTGAGTCAGATCTGACTTCATGGCAATTAACAACAACAATAACAACATCCCTCTCTGGGCCCTGTCTACGTGTTGCCTCTAGTCTCTCCTCTTCACTGCACCAAAGTGATCTTTCCCAACTGTAAATCTGACCCCACGGCACTCCTGCCCAGATGTTCTCAGAGTCCCAGTTTCTCATAAAATGAAGTCCACATATCCTAATCTTGTGTTTCAGGACTGGTCCTTCAGCCTTTCCTCTCTCACTAGAACCATGTGAACCCTGTGCTCCAGCCAAAATGAACAGTACTGCAAGCACACCCCGTTGTTTAACATCCTGGTTCTTTGCACACATTGCTTCTTTATCAGCCGGGTGAACTCCTACTTATTCCTCAAAGCCCAACTTAAGTCTCTCCCCAGGGAAGCTGAGGCAGAATTCCCCCTTTTCTCGTTTTGTCCCTATTATTCGTGTTCAACATCTATCATGACATTTATCTCACTGATTTGATATCATTTGTGTTTTCTATCTGCCCCACCATATAGAAGTTCTTTGGGCACAGAACCTCACTTTGTTCATCATCTATTTGTAAATACATTTGTCATGGATTGAATTGTGTCTCCCCAAAACATCTGTCAACTTGGCTAGGCCATGATTCCCAGTATTGTGTGATTGTCCACAGTTTTGTCATCTGGTGTGATTATCCTATGTGTTGTAAATCCTACCTCTATGAAGTTAATGAGGCAGGATTAGAGGAAGTTATGGTAATGAGGCAGGGCTCAATCTATAAAATTAAAACCAACCAATTAGGTTGTGTCTTAAGCCAATCTTTTGAGATATAAAAGAGAGAAGCAAGCAGAGAGACAGGGGGACCTCATACCACCAAGAAAGTAGTGCCAGGAGAAGAGTCCCTGTGCTGAGAAGCTCCTAGTCCAGGGAAAGATTGATAACAAGGAGCTTCCTCTAGAGCTGACAGAGAGAGAAAGCCTTCCCCTGGAGCTGACTCCCTGAATTTGGACTTCTAGATTACTAGACTGTGAGAGGATAAATTTCTCTTTGTTAAAGCCATCCCCTTGTGGTGTTTCTGTTATTTTCTTTAGCACTAGATAATTAAGACAACATTCAACAGACATTTATTCAGTTTCTCATATACCTGGCCCTAAACTGGGCATGGGGGAGTCAGTGAACCAAGACAGATAAGATTCCTGCTTGAAAGGTGCTTATGTTCCAGCAGCAGAGTTCAGGTAAGTGAACAGTAAATGAGTAAGAAAACGTCTGGTGGTATAAGCACTATGGGAGGTGTCATAGCTTAGTGCTGCCGTAACACACATACCACAAGTGCGTGGCTTTCAAGAATGAGCATTTATATTCTCACAATTCTGGAGGCTAAAAGTCCAAATCAGGGTCTTGGCCGTGCTGATTCTCTCCTTGTTGGCAGCCCTGGGCATTCCTCGGTTCTTTGGCTGTCCTCACATGGTATCTGTCTTCCCCTGCGTGTGTGTGTGTCTGTGTCTAATCTGCTAATTGTATAGCTCAGAAGTGATTAGGTTTAGAACCCACCCTACTTAGGTGTGATCTAATTAAAAGAACAAAGAAAGCTGGATTTCCAGACAGGATCACATCAATAGGTACAGAGGTTAAGATTCTAACACATGTTTTTGGGGAACATAATTCAATTCATAACAGAAGGAAATTAATTAGCAGGAGACAGCAGTGGGGTGGGATGTGCTGGGTATGTATCAGGTGGCCTGGAAAGGTCTCTTGGTATCCACCCTAGACAGAAGGCAGTAGAGTGTTTGCTGAAAGAAAGGAGGAAGGGAGGGAGGATGGGTGCACTTCTCTCTCTTTGAAGCACTTAGCCCTGTGACTAGTAGCAAATTCATTAATGAGGAGTCCATGGGTGCTGCTGTTCCAGGTGAGCACCCTCTTAGTCAATATTTTTCCAGAAAGACATTTCTCAGATTGGATTCAAGTCTGAATAAAGTTGATAAATGCTTATCTTTCTCACCACAACCAGCGTGATTACCCTGTGGCTGGAAAGTCCTGGTGCGTGGGAGCTAGAGGGGAGCCAGTGTGGGCTCAATATCAGGGAAAGCTCCGGAACAATGAGTGCTGTGTAACAGCCTTTTTATAACAGTAATTATCACAAAAATAACCCTCACCATTTGTGTGTGGCTTGCCATTTAAAAAATGCATCTACAGCCAATAACATATTTGAATCTCCCTGCACTCCTGTGAGATTATGGGCCCTTTGTATGGAAAGGAGTCCTTGAGTGGTGCAAACAATTAACACACTTGGCTGTTAATGAACAGCTTAGAGGTGTGAATCCACCCAGAGGCACATCAGAAGAAAGGCCTGATGATCTACTTCCAAAAAATCAGCCATCGAGCCTGTATGGAAGTTGACTTGGCGAATGTTACGTGATAGATGTATTTACAACCACAAGAAAAAGAGCAGCTGCTGAGGCTGCTTATGTCCAACCAAATAATTCATGGGATTTGGTTTCTTGGTTTTGAGGTTTAGGGTCATGGTTTCAGGGGACACACCAGTTAATAGCCTAATATCATGTTCAGTGCTTCTGTTCTACCTTCTAGTTTGTTGCATAATGTCTGGTGTCTTAAAAGCTTGCAAGTAGCCATTCAAGGTACAAAACTGGTCTCTATTTACCTGGAGCAACAAAGGAAAAAGGAGAGTCAGGAACAGAAAGAGGATATGGAATCCTTGGCTAATTGTCTCCGTAAACAACTGCCCCCTTTGTCACAAGACCAGAAGAACTGGATGGTGCTCAGCTACCATGAAACCAAAAAAAAAAAAAAAAAAACAAACCCACTGCCATCAGGTCAATTCCGACTCATAGCAACCCTATAGGACAGAGTAGAACTGCCCCGTAGAGTTTCCAAGGAGCACCTGGCGGATTCGAACTGCCGATCTTTTGGTTAGCAGCCGTAGCACTTAACCACTGCTCCACCAGGGTTTCCCAGCTACCATTACCGAACATTTTAATCAAAGATTCTATAGATGAGTCTTGATCAAGAGGGGGAAAGTGCGGACAGAATTTTGAATTCTCGTAGACTCTAGACTTTCTGGAGTCATGGAGACTGGATGAACCCCTGAAACTATTGCCCTGAGTTAATATTTAAACCTTCAACTAAAAATATCCCCTGAAGTCTTCTTAAAACCAAGCATCAGTTTAGTTTAACTAGTAAAGAATGTCTGCCTAGAGCATTGTGCTGTTTTAAGAGCTGTCTATAAAGGATAAGATTGACAATAGCAATTAGAAAGATTAGAAAGGAACATTAGGGGGCAGTGAATTTATGTTAATGGGGGAGGAACAATTTGGAAAAGGAGGATGAGAATGGTTGCAGAACTCAAAGAATGTAACCAATAAACTAAACTAAAAAAAAAGAAAAGAAAATAAAAGAAAGGAAACCCTATGGAGCACAGTTCTGCTTTGACACATGGGATCACCATGAGTCCGGATCAACTCAATAGAAACTGTTTGTGTGTGTGTGTGTTGGTTTTACATATGAGAAGGGAAACTGAAGCTCACAGGAGTGAAGTGGCTTATCCAAGTTTACACATGTGAATGAAATATTCAACCCAGAGTTCTAATTCCAAAATCTAGATTCCAGAACGAGCTGTCTTGGGAGATGGTAAGCTCTCTATAGGTAGACGTATACAAGGACAGGCTGCGCAACCCCTCAGCAAAGATACAGAGGGAATGCTGGGTGAGAAGTAGGATGTGTGGCCTCTGCCACCCCTTCCTAAGTTCTGGGTTCCTGCTTGTAAGACATTGAACAACACTGCTGGGTGTATAGGAGGTCCTCACCAATGTCAGTTCCCTGGCTTCTTAGAGAAGCAAGCCTACCTCTGGCCATACCATAATTAAGTAACTTATCAAGCCTTTTTGTTGGGTTAGAAAGTTTGTAAAAGCTGGTCCACCCTTGGCCATATGATCCTTGTCTTAGTTATCTAGTGCTGCCATAACAGAAATACCACAAGAGGATGGCTTTAACAAAGAGAAATTTATTTTCTCACAGTCTAGTGGGTTACAAGTCCAAATTCAGGGCATCAGCTCCAGGGGCTCTGGAGGAAGGTCCTTGTTCTCAATCTTACCCTGGTCAAGGAGCTTCTCAGGCACAGGGACCTCGTGTCCAAAGGACACGCTGTGCTCCTGTTGCTGCTTTCTTGGTGGTATGAGGTCTCCAACTCTCTGCTTCCTTCCCTTTCCTTTTACCTCTTGACAGATAAAAGGTGGTGCAGGCCACACCCCAGGGAAACTCCCTTTACCTTGGATCAGGGAGGTGATCTGAGTAAGGGTGGTGTTCTAATCCCACCCTAATCCTCTCAACATAAAATTACAATCACAAAATGCAGGACAACCACACAGTACTGGGAATCATGGCCTAACCAAGTTGATACACACATTTCTGGGGGGACATAATTCAATCCATGACAATCCTGTATTAGCTTCCTAACTAGTAAAGCCAGTTGCCATCAAGCTGACTCTGACTCATGGCGATCCTGTGTATGTCAGAGTAGAGCTGTGCTTCATAGGGTTTTCAACGAGTGACTTTTCAAAAGCAGATCACCAGGTCATTCTTCTGAAGTGCCTCTGAGTATATTCAAACCTTCAACCTTTCAGTTAGCAGCAGAGAGCACTAATCATTTGCACCACCCAGGGACTCCATTAGTTTCCTGTGGCTGCTATAACAAAGTACCATTAAGTGGGTGACTTATAAGAATGGAAGTTTATTGTTTCCTAGTTCTGGAGGCCAGGATTCCCAATGCAGGGAATCGGCAGGGCTTGCTCTCTCCAAGCCTCTAAGGGAAGTTCCTTCCTTGTCTCTCCCAGCTTCTGGTAGCCCCAGACATCCGTGACTTATAGATGCATCATCACATAGCCAGCTGTTATGGGTTGAATTGTGTCCCCAAAATATGTGTTGTCAATCCTAATCCCTATACCTGTGGTTTGGAAACCTTGGTGGCGTGCTTGTTGAGAGTTAGGCTGCTAAACAAAATGTGGGCAGTTCAAATCCACCAGGCGCTACTTGGAAACCTATGGGGCAGTTCTACTCTGTCCTATAGGGTCACTATGAGTCAGACTAGGCTCAACAGCAATGGGTTTTTATACCTGTGGTTATAATCCCATTTGGGAATGGTTTTTCTTTGTTATGTTAATGAGGTAGTATTAGTATAGGGTGTGTCTTAAATCAACCTCTTTTGAGATATAAAAAATAAGCAACAAGCAAGCAGAGATGAGGGAAGACAGATGCCATGCTGCATGAGATCCCCAAGGAACCAAGAAACAGAAGCTAAAAAGAGACAAGGACTTTCCCCGGAGCCAACAGACAGAGAAAGCCTTCCCTGAGAGGAGGTGTCTAGAATTTGGACTTCTAGCCTCCTAAACAATGAGAAAATAAATTCCTGTTTGTTAAAGCCACCCACTTGTGGTATTTCTGCAATAGCAGCACTAGATGACTAAGACAATGTCCTACCTCTGTCTCTCTCTGCCTCTTCTCTTTTATAGGGACACCACTCAGATGGGATCAGGACCCACTCTGCTTCAGTATGACCTCATGTTAATTTAACAACATCTTTAAAGACCCTATTTCCAAACGAGGTCAGGTTCACAAGTACTGGTGGTTAGGACTTGAACATATCTTTATGGGGGACACGATTCAACTCATAACAGAAGCCCAGGCACTTGAACCTCAGAATTGGATGTGCTGAGCCTCACAGATGCCTGAGCCGCGTTCCTGTACACTCCTGTCATCCCTGCACTGATAAGACCTGGGATAAAGGGCTGTAAAAGATGGGTTTCTTGCTAACCATTTGAGAGGGCGCTGTTTGGTTTCCAGCCAAGGACAGCCACCTTCTGGGGCATCTCCTGTATGAAATGTTGAAGCAGGGAATTGGCCAAACAGATGGAAGTCCAAGGGCCATGGAGCCAGGCACACCTGCAGATTTCCTGAGCCATAGACCTTGTGATGTCTTAGTAACCTAGGCATTGGAGTCACCCAGTGGTGACCAGAAGCCACTCTCACTCATTCCAGCGTCTTTGGCCTTACTCGGACTCTAGGGCAGAGGATGACATGGGGGGCACAGGGAGTTATGATCACCTTACAAGCACTAGCACCCTGCAGCAACATAGGGCCACTCTCCTACTGAAAGCTCACCGAGACTCTGAGCCCCTAAATGCAGGCAGGAGAGTTTTCCAGAGACGTGACCTGTCCAAAGAGCAGGGCCTCTGACTGCAGGGCTGGCTTCTGGTTCTGCCACAGCCAACCCTCACTTTCTGAACGTCTGTGAGGCTGGAGATAAGAGGGTGCCCACTCTCGAAGTTTCTTGTAGCTCTTGGCTTTTATGTCCTACAGAGTTGGCTGGTGTCCTGGCTGCTTCCTTCCCGGAAATGCTTGGTCACAGCATTCTGCCCTTCTGAGCTTTGATGTCCTCATCAGTCACTGAGCACAAATTCCTATATCTGAGGGTTCGGGTACATACGGCACTTAGCAGAGTAAGAGCTTGGTGTATGCTAGCTGTTACCTGTTACTATTATGAGGATGGAATGCAGAGACTGAGGATCGCTAGGCTTAAGTTCTTTCTCAACAGAGTAATAACATTGGCTTTCAGCAGTCACAATACCCAGGCTTCCTTTGGCAGATGTAATTAGCTGGAAACACCCTTTTGGGCTTGGGGCAAGACCTTTGATTTTGGTCTGACTTGTAGCCTTTGGAAATGAAAAAGAAGGCTTTTACAATAAATAATAAGAATAATTAGTATTAGAGTAATTGCTGGTATTTTTGAATGTTTAATATATGCCTGGCACTGTGCTATGAGTCGGAACTGACTCCATGGCACTGAGTTTGTTGTTTTTTTTTGGTGCTAAGTACTTTGTACATTAGCTCTTTGAATCTTTTCTACAACTTTATCCATGTGCTCTTATTAACCCCATTTTACAGATAAGGAATTTGAGGCATAGCGAGGTGAAATGATTTACCCTAGGAACCTGTATTAGTTACCTATTGCTGTGTAACAGATTGTCCTGCATTTAGCAGCTTATAACAACAAACGCTCTATCACAGTTTGTGTGGTTTGGGAATAAAATAGCAGATTAGCTGGGTGGTTTGGCTCAGGGTTTCTCAGGAGGTTGTAATCAAAATGCTGGCTGGTGCTGCAGGCATCTTCAGGCTGGTGGGGCTGGAGGATCTATCTTCAGAATGGCTCCTCACATGGCTGCTGGCAGGAGGCCTCAGTTCCTCACCATGAGAAAATTTCCACAGGGTTGCTTGAGCATCCTCACAACATGGCAGCTCACTTCCCCCAAAGTGAGTAATTCGAGAGAGCAAGGGCAAAACTGGAATGCCTCTTTTGACCTAATCTTGGAAGTCACACACTGTCACTTCTGCTTTATTCTGTTTGTTAGAAATGAATCACTAAATTCAGCTGACACTCAAATGGACAGAAATTAAGTTCCAACTTTTACAGGGAGTGTCAAAGAATTTACGGACGTATTTTAAAGCCTCTACAATCATGAAACTAGCAAATATCCTTGCTGGAATTTAAACCTGGACCATCATAGTCAAGTCAAGTCATTCTGGGATTCTTCTGCTGCCTTCTACTTTCTTTACAAGTCACCTCCACATCCTCCGGATTAAGGTGACAATCTCACAGAGGTTAAGTAGGTATTGATTGATCTAAAGTTGGCTGGAGGGTTCAGAAGCATGGATAAGCTGCACCTGACCTGGAATATAGGCCATGTTTTTATTGAAAAACTGCTCAGCTAGAGAGGCACGTCAGTTACTAAGGCAACCAGCTGTCCTCAGCTCATTCGTTGGCAAGGAATAGTGAGAAACTCAATCGCTAAGTGTCGAGAGTAAACAGTATGTGAGTGTGTGCGTTTATGTGAGTGTGTATGTCTTCGTGTGTGTCTGCATGTTGGTCTGTCTCTGTGTGTGTGTGTCTCTGTGTGAGTGTGTGTGTCTTTGTGTGTGTCTGTATGTGGGTCTGTCTCTGTGTGTGAGTGTGTGTCTGTGTGTGTCTATCTGTGTGTGTTTGTGTGTATGTGTTGTCAGCAGCAGGCATTGGATGGAAAGAGATGAGCCTGGAGAGGGAGGTGGGGACTCGCTTGTGTAGGTTCTTATAGGTCCTGGTAAGGAGTTTGGATTTCAAATTGTGGATGGGGCAGACACAAGATAGGGGTTCCAGCCAAAGAGTGACAAGGCCAGATTTCACCTTTAGGGAGAGCCCTCAGGCTGCAGGGTGGGGGAGCAGAGGCTGGGGGCCAGAAGATGAGCTGACAAAGCCCAGGAGACAGTAGGAGGCCTGGGCTGGGAGAGTGGGCCTGGGTCTGCAGAGGAGGGCGTGTGAATGGGGGATGATTACTGGGATTTGGTCACTGGCTGGCCTTGAGGTCAAGGACAAAGAGAAGAATCCATGATGACAGTCTATTGGACTTGGTGGCCAGTAGATGTTGGTGCCATGGTTGAGATGAGGATACAGGAGAAGCAGCTGGATAAGGGAGGAAGTGGATCACCTGAGTAAGGTGCCTGAGGTTCATCCATGGATGAGGCCTGAGAGTGCTTGGCTTTTTGGATCTAGAGTTCAGGAGGGAGGTTAGGGCTGGGAAGCAGGATCTGGGAGGCATCGGCACATGGGTAGCAAGGTGAAAAGGGCATGCTCTTTGAAGATAGTTAGGCTTGAACGTTGAATTTTCATCCTTGCTGAGCTTCAGTGTCCTCAACTGTATATTGGGGGCAAACATTGCAAACATTCCTCTGAATACTGAGTGTATAATATAGCAGAGTGCTCAATCAACTCTAAGACTCTCCCCTCCACCAGAAGGCCCAGGGAGTTTTGAGGGTTGTGTGGAAGCAGGGGGAGATAGAATTAGGGGGCTGGGCCCTCCCTAGATTCCTGATTCCTGCCAAAAACAAGGCCTTGCTCCCACCAGTACCCAGGGATTGGCTGTGTGTCATTTCTTCTTCCTTTGTTTTGACTGGTGCCTGATGCAGCCTGGCTCTGCAATGATGCAGATGCTGATGCTGTTGCTAGGCAACCGAGCTACAGCACAAGTCCTGGGAGGCTTCTGTTCCACTCGCCCCTCAACCCAAAGCTGCTGACAGTGGCTGATTTAGAACTGGCTGTGAAAATGGGGAGGGGGCTCTCATTCAAGTTCAAGACTGTATTATGGCAAAAGGTGTATATGTGTGTGTTGGGGAAAAAAAGGCAGCAACAGTAATGACATCACGTGTTTGTTCTGTGCCAGCCAGTTCACATGGATTCATTTCCTGGTTTAATTTTTATTACAGCCCTAAGATGCATGCCCACCACCTGCCTGTCAGTTTGTTATATTGTGGTGACTTAGTATGTTGCGTGCATGTTGTTATGATGCTGGGAGCTATGCCACCAGTATTTCAAATACCAGCAGGGTCACTCATAATGGACAGGTTTCAGAGGAGCTTCCAGAGTAAGGCAGGCTAGGAAGAAAGGCCTGGTCATCTACTTTCAAAAATAAGCCAATTAAATCCTATGGATCACACCAGAATACAGTCCGATACAGTGCTGGACAATGAGGCCCCTAGATTGGAAGGCCCTCGAAATGCACAGTAGCCACAACAATGGTCTCAAGCACACCAGTGATTGTGTAGCTGGCACAGCACTGGGCAGTGTTTTATTCTGTTGTCCATGGCGTTGCCATGAGGCAGAGTTGACTCCAGGACAACTAAAAACAAGACGTATGTTCTAAACCACTCCAGTTTTTAGAGATGAGAAACCTATATTCTAAATCACTCCAGTTTTTACAGATGAGAAACCTAGGACTTAGGAAAAATGGCTTATCTAAGTACACATAAATATTAATTGCAAGTGCTGAGGTTTACATCTGACTACAGAGATCGAGAAAGGAGGAGGAATCTGGCTTTGACTTCTTGCCTGATTTCTGCACACGCCTCTTCATCTATTGTCCACTGGGGTTCTTCCTCTGCAAAATAGCCATAAATCAGATCACGAGGTATCCCTGCTACAACCCACCCATGGCTGCCAATGCACCCAGGATGACGTCCCCACTCCTTACATTAAATAGTAATGTGGTGTGTGGTCTCAATGCTCCCTAGCTCTCCAAAGGCATCTCTGTCCCTCCCCATCTATCCTTCCCGCTCCCTCCTTTTTGTATGAGGTTCCTTTTATTTAAACTTCCTGTTTGTGTGTGCTTCAGAGCAGATGGCCTGAGGTTTGCTTAACCCTTCCCCCACCTTTACCTCAGTGGTCATTACTTCTTTTTAAGTTTCAGCGCAGACACCCCTCCTTCAAGCAGTCTTCCCTCAGGCTGAGTGCGGGGTCTTTTTGCTCCCAGGCCACCCTGCACAGCCCTCTTTGCCCATTTGCACAGGTCTCCCGTTTACCAGAGTCTGAGTGACTGCACCTTCCTCACCACTATCCGCTCCACACCTGGCCCAGGTGCCTCCACACAGTTGTTGTTGTTGGCTACTGTTGAGTTGGCCCCTGACTCATGGTGACAGCATGCACAGTGCGATCAGACTGGAAATCCATAGGGTTTTCACTGGCTGATGTTTTGGAAGTAAATCTCTAGGCCTTTCTTCCTAGGTCATCTTAGTCCGGAAGCTCTGCTGAAACCTGTTCAGCATCATGGCAACACTCAAGCCTCCACTGGGCGATACGTTGACCTGGAATCGAACCTGGCATTCCTGTATGGAAGGCTGTCATATAGTAAAACCAAAAAACCAAGCTCGTTGCTGTTGAGTCAGTTCTGACTCATAGTGACCCTGTAGGACAGAGTAGAACTGTCCCATAGGGTTTTCAAGACTGCCACATCTTTCTCCTGTGGAGCAGCCTGTGTGTTAGAACCACCAACCTTTTGATTAGAGGCCAAGTGATTAATTGCTGTGCCACCATGGTTTTTCTGGCACACAGTAGAGGCTCTATATGTACTTTTTGAGTGAATCAATGTCTGAAAAGTTAATGCCTGAATCTGTGGAGTGAGCTTCCTGGGGTCTTTGGTCTTACATTCATTTGGGAGAAAGCAGAGCATCAATGTTTAACATGCCCTGTTCTGGGCCAGATACTGTGGTGGGGATCTGGTGTACATCATCAGTAAGCACTCATGCCTCACAAATAGCCCGTTTTACAGATGAGGAACCTGAGGGCCAGAGACGAGAAGTGACCTGCCCAAGGCTGCATAGCTTGCTATGAACAGTGCCAGGGTACAAGCCCAAGTCTATCTGGCTCCATAGCTCTGCTGTGAAGTCCCAGGTCTCTCTGAAGAGCATTTCAAATGAAATTACTCAGAAAGAAGACGCCTGACATTTTCACATATCCACAGCATTCACAGATAACTTCTGTTCAGAGAAAACACCTGCCAGAGAATGATAAGGCCAAATTAGGGGGCGAGAGTGGAGGAATGTGGAGAACAGCAGGTAAGGGAGTTAGGGGGAAGCACAGAGAGCAGAGCTGCAGCCCTGCCAGCAGCTGGTTCTGGCCCCTCCCCAAGACCCCAGGAGCACCCTCCTTGAAACCACCTGCTCAGTAGGAGCACAGACTCCAAGACAAGCCCCAGCCCAAACACAGCATACATAAATCACTGGGCCTGGTACTAGTGCCTCTGCCTGTGCACCCTCAGCGACCTAGTGGCTGGGCCACTCTGACTCTGCACCCCAGGAGCTGGGCAGGGTCTCCACCAGCTGAGAAGGGGCTGCTCAATGGTCTGCAGCAGCTCTTCCTGGAAAGTGAGGCAGAAGGCATCTCGTGAAGGAATGTGGGGAGCTCTGGGACAGTTGGAGTGCCAAGAAGGGCCGACAGGGCCAAGATGGATGACTAGACCAGGCAGGTGGAGGGAAGTGAGAGGCTGAAGCTGACACAGTGGTGGGTGTGGTGCAGTGGGAGCCTGGCGTGTGGCTGGGTGGGGTCTCAGCTTGAGGAGGCATTGAGGGGCAGGTGGATGGGGGCAGGTGCAGCTCAAGCTCAGGCTTAGGCCCCAGGGACCATTTCTCCATCTTCATGGCACCATGAAAAGGACATCTTGGTTGGTAAAGTAGAGAGTCAGGGAAAACAAGGGAAACCCTCAATGAAATGTATTGATACAATAGCTGCAATAATGGGTTCAGACATAGCAATGATCACGGGGCTGATGCAGGACTGGGCAACATTTCATTCCGTCATACTTGGGGTTGCCATATGTTGGAGCTGACTGGACGGCAACTAACAACAAAAATGACAACATGGCAGCTTGAGAGTCAACTTCCTCTGTGCCATGACCTCCATGATATCATTTCATTTTCACGAAAGTGAAATTTATTATGCCCAGATTACAGAGGAACCCAAGCCTCATTCATTCACTTATTCATTCATGCAGCAAGTTTTATTAAGCACCAGTTAATATTAAGAACTGGGCATCTCCACTTGGATGTCTACCAGACATTGCAAGTGTAAGTGTTCAAAACACCACTCTATTCCCCATTCTCCCCCAAGCCTGCTCCTCTCTGTCTTCCCATCACCGTAAACAACTCCCCATCCCCCACATGGGGCTCAAGCCCCCATGATGAGGTCGTTCCTAACTCTTCCCCTCGCCTGCCACATCCAGCTCATGTGGGTCTGTCTATCTATGTTCCAACTCATTTCATTATCTCCAGTTCCAGTGCCCCTCCCTCATCCTAGTGGCCCTTACCTGAGTCAGGACCTGACTGCATCACCCTCCTGGTTAGTCCCCTGTTCCCATCCCACCCTTTTATAAATCACAAATGGGATTGTTTCCAGCCCCTAATGGAAATCTTACCATGGCTTTCCATAACACTTAGAAAGACATGTAGTAGTCCTTACCTTGGCCTGGATACCTATGATGACCTGCCCTCTTCCCACTGCCCACAGGCCTTTAACTTGTATTCCTCTTGCACTGCCCTCCCTCCCCCCACAACCAGCACATGGCTGACCTTCATGCCTCAGCTTCTGTCACTATCTTCATGAGACCTTCCCTCTCCTAGTCACTCTTTGTCAAATCATCCCATTTTATTTATTGAAAACATATTTACATTATCCTCTTGATTATCCCTTCCTCTCCCTTATGACATAAGCTCTATGACAGCAGAAATTTGTCCTGTTGACAGCACCTAGATCAATGCCAAGCACTGCACAAGTCCAGGACCACCATTCATATCAAAGTCTATATGAATGGTGCTCTGGAATAGAACAGTGTACAACTTGTGTAGCTGTACGGGGCAGCCCTGGGTGTGAGATGCTGGGGATACAGTGGTGAACAAGACAGAAACAGTTCCTGACCTCACAGAGTCTACAGTTTAAGGATTTAGTTCAACAATTAGAGCCTTTTGTAATCGTAAATCCCGGACACTACCAGATACTTTGCATTTATCGTCTCCAATGATCTTAACAAAAGCTATCATTTTACAGATTAGGAAACTGAGGCTTAGAGAAGTAAAATGATCAGCTTTAATGTCACTCACTTGTTAAGGGGCAGAGCCAAGATACGAACACAGCTGGACCTGGTGACAAAGTCCAGGTCCTCAGAGACACACAAACCAGGGCCATTGTCCTTACAGAGCTCTTTGTCTTCCTAGGATGAAGATCTAATATTTATTGTGTACTTGGTAAGTGCTCATCACAACGACAAGCAGTTTATATGCATTTTTTTTCTTCTCATCTGTAAAACCTCACAATGGTTGGGGACAGAGATTCAGAGAAGACTTCCCCAAATGCGCTTATAGTGAGAGGCGACATTCAGGATGGGAACCCCAAATCATCTGATTTCCTGGTTCTTTCCACTCCGTAGCAATGACCAGAAATGACTGGAATTAAGTGGGGCTGCTCTTGTAGCACAGGAATGAGCTGAGGAGCGAAGAGAAGGCTGCCTAATCTGCTGAGAGTGGGCAACAGCCACAGAAAATGCTCTTGAAAGAGAAGTAGAAAGAGTTCCCCGGCAAACTGGGAAAATCCAGAGAAAGAGCCTGGAGAAATTAACTCCAGGCTTAATGCCATCAGTGGAGGTGGCTCTGGGACTAGAATCTGACCTCCTGACTAAGGCTGGGCCTTTTGCTTAGCCCAAGGCCCCAGATCCTTTTAATATGCTTCTTTCCCTCATCCTCCACAGCCCCTACCAAGCAAAATGTTCATTTAACATTAGCTGAAATCAAAAGAGGCTGATTTCCCAGCACCATGAACCCTGCGCAGCCCATCCACACTGAACACGTGGTAGGCTAAAGAACAGGAGAAAATGGGTACCTTTCTTTTTAGATGTTCCCATCATGTAAATAACAGCCCTTAAAAGGTAATAGCTGGGACTTGAGGGAAAAGGGGCACTTAGGTGCCTCTGCTTCCAAAGACTTTAAGTAAATGTCCAGATTTTTCTGCTGTGAGATTGTTGGTGTTGGTCTTGGGATTCCTCCTTTAATGGGGATTTATAATCTTTCTTGATGGATGCCCTTGCTGCCTTCTCCATCCCACCTCAGAAAATGGTACCGTCTTTCACCTTTGTTTATCACAGACAGTGGGGATGATTCACACCCCCTTCCTCCAGCAGACTCCCCACACCCACTTGATCACCAAGGTCTGTCTCCCAATAAATCCAAATATGGTCCCAACCCCTTCACTACACAGGCCTGTCTAACACCAAAGTTCTTTCTAGTATGTGAGGCTGATGTGTGTTGTTAGTTGCCGTCTGGTCAGCTCTGACTCATGGCATCCTTTTGTGTAACAAAACAGAACATTGCCCAGTCCTGCCTTAGCTTCACAATTGTCGGTATGTTTGAAGCCATTATTGTGGCTATTGCGTCAATCCATTTCGCTGAGGGTTTCCCTTGTGTTTTCCAACTCTCTGCTTTGCCAAACTGGATCTCCTTTTCTAGCAATTGGTCTTTTCTGATGACATGTCCAAAGTAAGTGAGCCGAAGTATCTCCATTCGTGCTTCTAAGGACCATTTTGGTTGTAGTTTTTCTAAGACTGATTTGTTCGTTAGCTAGCTCTAATTCCAGGAGGTAGCTGCTGTAATGGAGCTGTGGGTGTGAGGAGGAGAGTAGTTCTCTCTGGGTGTGACAAAAGGAGTGACATTTGAGCTGAGCCTGGAAGGCTGGGTGAGGAGGCGGTCGTCAGACCACAAATGAGCTGCAGACTGAGAGCCCCAGGAGGCAGAGGACTCTGAAAGGGCAGTTAATGTTCAGTTCTTCAGACTGGGCAGGCCTCATTCCAACCATCATCTACCCCAACCTGAATGTCCCTTGACTCAAGTGGGCAGAGATGGCACAGCCTACACAAGGTTCTCAAAGGAGAAGAGAGGGTGAGGGATGCCTCAATTTCCTCATCTGTAAAGTGAGTGGAATCATATTCTCCCACTATGGGAGGGTCAGTAAGGCCATGGCTGGCTTCATCCTGCCATAAGAGAGGGGAGCAGGTGGGGATGGAGTGGGGACTCAGGACCAGGATGTGTGCATAGCAGGGCTTTGCCTACTGTGGAGGGAAACCACCAGGGTTTGAATCCTACCTCTACCACCCTTGAGTGAATTCATTACCCCCACCTCTCATATCATGGCACACACAGAAAATGATGGAGTTTATTTTTCACACTGGGGAAAACAGACAAGTTTGCTCACAGTCAGGGACTCTAGCTATCTCCAATGATTAGGGCATCCATATCATTTCAACATACCCTAATCCAATAGGGGCACCTTTGTGGAAAGTGTGCTATAATCTCTCTGAGCCTCAGTTTCCTCATCTGTAAAATGGGGATGGTGATAGAAATAGCACTATAGTCACTATAGTCCTAGAGTTGTAGTGAGGATAAAATGAGAAAATCTCTGTAAAGTGCTTCCCACCATAAGAGTAGGTCAATCCATTCATCTGATCCAGTCACTTGCCCTGCTCTACTGGTAATGCTGTTTTATTCCCTGGCCCTGCTCTGCCTTAGTCAGCTTCTGATGACCCCCAAGACTGTCCTTACCAAAGTGCCTGGCCCCTCTCCATCTCAGAAAAGATCAGGGAATGCCAGACCACGGCCTCTGGATTATGTGTCCATCTCTGGTGAGTCTGATGAGTCCAGTCAGCTGCAGGTTTCCTGACCAAGCTATAATTTCACGTTTTGCCCAGCGGAGCCCCAGCTCCTTAACTATGGGGAGAGAGAAAGAGCGAGCAAGTGAGAGAGAGAGAGGGAGAGAGATTATTAAATAGCAGCCTCTGAGCTGAGCACGTAATTTGGATAATCTTACTTGATTCTCGTAATAACTCAGTGGGGTCTGCTTTTTGTCCAGAAGGTTATATAAATGGAAGTGTGAAGTAAATAACCTCCAAGTCCAGCTTCTTTTCCTTAGCATGATGAATTTGAGATTCATCCATACCTTTGCATGCATCTATAGTTAGTTCATTTTTATTGCTGAGTAGTATTCCATTGTATGGAAGTACCATAGTTTGTTCACCCATTTTCTAGCTGAAGAATATTTAGGGTTGTTCTGTTTGTTTGGACAAATACCTAGGAAAGGGATTGCTGGGTCCTATTATGAGTGTACATTTAACTTTACTAGAAATTGCCATTTGCTCTGAGGTGGTTGTGCCATTTTGCATTCCCACAATCAATATATGAGAATTCCAGTTGCTCATCCAACTCACCAATACTTGGTGTCATAAATTTTTTTTTTTTTAATTTATGTTATCTGTTCTAATAGATATGTAGTAGTATATTACTGTCACTTTTATTTGCATTGTCCTGGTGGCACAGTGGTTAAGAGCTCGGCTGCTAACAATAAGGTTGGCAGTTTGAATCTATCAGCCTCTCCTTGGAAACCATATGGGGCAGTTCTGCTCTGTCCTATAGGGTCCCTATGAGTTGGAATTGTTGTGATGACAATGGGTTTGGTTTTTGTTTTTTAATGACTAATGGTGTTGAGCATATTCTCAGGTGCTTATTTACCAGTTGTGTATCTTCTTTGGTGAAGTGTTTGTTCAAATATTCTGCTTATTTTTATTGGATCATTTGTTTTCTTATTATAGAATTTTGAGAGTCCTTCATATATCCCGGAGGTAAGTCCTTTAACAGACACATGATTTGCAAACATATTCTTTCATTCTGTGGCTTATTCTTCTCACTTTTCTAACAATGCCTTTCAAAGAACAGAAATGTCAATCTCCAAATAATAATATATTGCCCAACTTGTAGTATACAGTAGTATAGTATATTGTGCTCATACGGTTTACTTTTATGTATGCTATAAACACACAATGCATTGCTACTCTTGTTGCTGTAGTCAGTTATCATTTGATTATAAATTGAGAAAAATGATTGTTATATTTAAGTTCATTTTTCCTACTTTCAGTGGTGTGTGTGTATTGCTATTTATTTTGCTTTGTGCTTACTCAGTTTCTTCTTGGATCTGTAGTTTGGTGAATGTCATTAGTTCTGGAAAGTTCTCAGATGTTATTTCTTCAAATATTTCTTCTGCCCCTTTTGTGATTTCCTCTTCTTCTGGGACTCCACTTATGCATATGTCAGACTGTTTGATATTATCTCACAGTATGTGTATGTACTATTCTGTGTTTTTTTTTTTTTTTCTGTTTCAGTTTGTATAATTCTGTTGATTTATTGTCAAGTTCTCTGGTTCATCCTTCGGCTGTGCTGAGTATATGACGAGCCTGCCATGGGAATTCTTCATCTGATCATGCATGCTGTCCACCTTTTCTCCTAGATCCTTTTACATATTAACTTCAGTATTAACTTTAGCAAGTTTTTTTCCCTAATTGTTCCAACATCGGTGTCATATCTAAGTCTTATTCTCTTGATAATATGTTGTTCTTCTGTTTCTTTTGTATATCTTGTATTTGTGGTTGAATGCTGGCCATTTTGTTTGTACAGTAGAGATTGAGGTAAATAGCATTTATGCCTGGAAATGGCATACCTTTTCTCCTTTCTTGCCTTTAGTATGAGAGGCTGAGTCAATATCATCTGAAACTGAGCTGAATTTGCAATTTGTTGTTGCGATGGTTACCTTCAGTACACCATGGTCTTCAAATTCCTCTAGCATTGCCTTGTGCTCAGGGTGGGTGCTCATTTGCCAGACAGTTTTTCTCAATGTCCACTCGATCTTCAGCATTAGGGCTTCCGTTTGTGTTGTCCTTTAAATGGGGCCTGCACATTGCTATTTCTCTTCCAATAGTTAACCACTGTTACTTATTACTTATTTCTTATTAGCTGCTGGTGGTGTGGTATTCTCTATTCCGATTAAGCTTCAGTCTTAGGCAGGCACTGTGTCCCTGTGTCTTAGAGGTGGCACTTTCTCAATGATCCTGTCCCACCTCCAACTCTAGGGCTAGCTCAGTACATATTCCTGTCACTCCCCCAGGGTTGGAGGTTTTGTTTTTCTGTTTTCTTCTCCAGGTGTAACAGGTTTTCCCCAGTGCCTTAAGAATGACAGTGGTTGATCTTTTACCCAGTGTTTTAAATCTTTTGTTCTGTAGGGGAGGTAGGAGGATCATATTCTCCTAGGTAGGTCATGTAGTAACTTTTGTTCCCTTCCTCTGGACCTTAACCTCAGCTTTCTGATAAATTTAAGAACAATTTTTATTTTTTCAGATTGTCATTCTGTTGTTGTAAAGGTGGGAGCAAGTTTCTTTCCAGCTTTTTATAATCTACACTAATGCTTAAAATCCCTATTATCCTTATAAAAAAAAAAATAGTGAATTTTAAATTTCAGATATTATGTTTTTCAGTTCTATATTTTCCATTTTGGCTGTGTATTCTATTTCTCTGCTGGTATTTCCTACCTTTTTATTCATTACTAGCATATTTTCCTTTACCTTCTTAAGCTGAATTATAATAACTGCTTTAAAGTCTTTTTCTAATATTCCAACATCAGACTCATCAGAGTCAACATTTACAACTGTTAATTTTCTTTCCCATGGAAAATGGGTCCCATTTTCCTGGTTCTTCATATGTTGAGTAATTTTGAATTTTATTCTGATCATTTTGATTAGTGTGTTGCAGAAACTCTGAATTTCTGTTATATTTCCCCCAAAAATATTGGTTGATGGTCTTGTTTTAGCAGACAATTAACTTAGGCTCCAACTTTGATCTCTGGCTTGCCTGTTAGTGGATGGTACCTCAATTTTTAGTTTTTTTTAATCCTTATTTGGGCTGCTTCGAATCCACCCCCATGAATGCATGGTTTGGGGTTGATCGGATATCTGGACAAAGTTTACGCACAGAATCTGGGGCTCCCCTTCTCTAGCTCTGTCCTTTCCAGGACCCCTCCTTACTTTCTGGTGGCTGTGGCCACTCCAGTCTCGGTCTTCTAGTTCTTCAGGCCAAAAAGATGGTGAATTTTCTAACAGAGCTTCAGTTGCCTTGCACTGCTCCAGGATGACAGCCTACCCTCAGGTCAAATTGCAAAGATGGGGAAGAACTCACCCTGTGCCAGTCCCTTCTACATTTTGACTGCTTTGCAAAAACTGCCTGATTTTGCTCACTCTAAAGAGTCTTCAGTGTAGTTGCTTTTTTGTATCCTATCAATAGTTTATAGTTGTTATTTGCTGGCAGATTGGTCTGTTTGGTGTTAACTCATCATACTCTAGGCAGAATTCTGAGCTGGGTTTTAAAGGAAAAATAGAAGTTCTCAGTGCAGAAATAGTGGAAAAGGGCATCCAAGGCAAGAGGTGTAAACTGTGATAAGCTCAGGTCTCCTTTACAATAGCTTTCCTTTAAATAAATACATGAGAGAAAAGGCTTGCAAACAGATACAGTGACAGGTTTTTAGTATCCCTACCACCTGATTTTTCCCCGAGAGAGAAGAATTGAGATAATGAGAGTTTTAAATTCATCTTTCTGAAATAAACCAAATCCTTCCACACGTACACATTCTCTCACACACAGTCCTTCAGCTAGCAGCCCTGAAGGGTAATGACACATTTTGGGCCCATTGGTTGAGATGACGTCCAGAAGCTTATTTCTGGCATCCACATACTGTCAAAAGGGATGTATTGTTTCCTGCCTCTTTAAAATTCCTGGTAGATTTCTACGACACATATGCAGATTATCAGAAAGAGACCAAGAGCAACTTCAGTGTCAATGACTTAAATGTGCCCCTCTTTGGACCCCTCTCTCGTCCACCCCCACATGATTCCTGCTTCAGAAAAGCCATCTCCACAATAATCAATGCTGCAGGCAGCAACTCTTTAAGACATGATCAAAGTCTACCACATTTCATTCCTAGGAAGCTCACCAACGTGTTATCCCAGGGAGAAAAGCAGAAATTAAAAACAACGATAACAACAATTAATTTCCCCTGACCTGTGCGCTTCTGACCTTAGTTGAATTACTTTTTGAAAAAGAAATAATTTTTAATGGGCAAAAAAAGAAAAGATTACTGTTTCTGCTCACTTAAAAAAAAAAAAAAAAGGGAATAAGTAAAGCTAGATGGTTGTTTCTACTCCACGCACATCTGCTTGTAATATTTGCGAAAGAGTGAAGTCAGAATGAAGTCACAAAAGACAAACGTGATGTTTTATTCATGGAAGTGTTGGCTGATTTTGGTTCTAACACTTAAAATTTACTAGGAAATGAGTGTTCCTTTGTGTGTGTGTGTTTTAAAGAAAGCTCTTTTCCCCCTTTAACTCTTCCTGTGGCAGCTGATGCTGAGACTGTAAAGGTCAGGTTGGAAGCTCTGCTCTGCCCCTTCTTCACTGAGAGCGCAGGATACGAGCTCTAGTCTGGAGGGCAGGGCAAGCAGACATGTCCCTCCTCTGATGTGGGCTGCCATGGAGGTTGCTGCCATCTCGGTGGAGCTTACGCTGTGGGCAGTAGAGGGGTGGGTATGTGTGATGGTTAATGTCACGTGTCAACTTGATTAGATTATGATTCTCAGTGGTTTGGCAGACACTGGACTGATTGTTTTTCCATAATGTAATATAATGTAATCACCTCCAAGACGTGATCTGAAGTGATTAGCCAATCAACTGTAAGGGAAGCATCCTTGGGGGTGTGGTCTACTTCCAATAAAATGGGTGTTCTGGAAAATCTCGCTCGCTTGCTCTGGATCCTGCATCTGACTCTTCATCCTCTGACCTCCAGTTCTTGGGATGCTAGCTAGACTGCAGCAGATCTTGGAATTCACCTGCAGATCTTGGGATTCACCAGCTCCTGCAACCCCGTGAGAAAGTCAGCAGCCTTCCACCTGATCTGGCGATTTGGGGTTTGTCAGTCCTTGCAACCACGTGAGTCAGGAGGATCCTCCAGCCTGACATCTGATCCACAGATTTGGGACTTGCCAGGCTCCACAATTGTGTGAGCCATTCTCTTGAGATAAATCTCTCTCTATTTATATGGATACATATATATATACATATATACACATACTTCACTGGTGTTGTTCCTCTAGAGAACCAGACTAAGACAACATGGAGGGAGCTGGGCTGCTCACTGTTCCTGGGGATGCCCAGGGCATCTGGGTCTGCAGGGTGGTGGCTTAGCATGGATTAGTGGGAAAGCCTTGAACTGTGCATGCTTGGCTGCTAACTGAAAGGTTGGAGGTTCAAGTCCACACAGAGGTACCTCAGAAGAAAGGCCTGGCGATCTACTTCTGAAAAATCAGCCATTGAAAACTCTGTGGAGCACAGTTCTATTCTTACCCACATGGGGTCGCCGTGAGTCAGAATCGACTCGACGGCAAATGGCAGAAGGTCAAGGTCCTCTCCGACCCTTCCTGACTGCTCAAGACCTCCCCACAAAGCCCTTCAAGGACTTCTTATCTCACTCAGAACAAAGTCCAATGTCTGTCAAATGGCCTACCAGGCCCCCTCCACCCTCTGACTCCTGGCCACCTCGTGGATCTCTTCTCTTACTACTGCTGTTGCTCCTAAGCATGGTTCTGCCGGAGGACCTTTGCACATGCTGTTTTTGCTGCCTGGACCAGGTGTCTCATTCCCTCATCTCCTCCTGCCCAGTGTTAGTGCCTGTGATGGTTAACTCGTGTCACCTTGGCTGGGCCATGATTCTCAGTGTTTATATGTGATCGCCCCCATGATGGAATCTGCTGTGAGTAGCCAGCCACTGGAAAGGGAGTTTCCTTGGGTGTGTAGCCTGTATCCAGATACAAGCGGATGCTCTGGCTTTTGCCCTCTCTGGATCCTGCAGTTGCCTCCTGTTTGTCTGACCTCTGGTTTTTGGGATTTGAGCTAGCAGCTTACCTGCCTATCTTGGGATTCATCGATCTTCGTAGCCTGTGAGCAAGAGTCCTGCTCCCCAAACTGTCAATTTTGGGTTCGCCAGCCCCTGTACCTGTGTGAATCAGGAGAAGCCTTGTGGTCTTGCCTGCCAATCTTGGGATTTGTTCATCTTCACAGCCTGTGAGTAAGAGGTCTGCTCTCTGACCTGCTGATCTTGGGTTCGCCAACCCCTGAGGCTACGTGAATCAGGAGAAGCCTCTACCCTGATCCATGGACTTGGGACATTCCAGTCTCTACAATTGCTTGAGCTGTCTCCTTGATATAAATCTCTCTCTCTGTGTCTATATATGTATGCGTTACTGGTTTTGCTTCTCTAGAGAACTCAGCCTAAGACAGCTCCTAAGAGAGGCGCTCTCTAACTACTCTCTCTCTCTATTGCTTTGTCTTCCAAGAACTTGTCATCACTTGACATGTCATATATTTATTTATTTATTGTATCTCCCCATAAGACTGTCAGCTTCATAAGGATTGGGACTTTGGTTTGTTCACTGCTGTATGTCCAGGGCTTTGAACACTGCTGGCTACATGATTTTTGTTGTTGTGTGCCATCGAGTCAATTCCTACTCATAGCGACCCTATATGATTGAGTAGAGCTGCCCCGTAGGGTTTCCAAGGCTGTAAATCTTTATGGGAGTAGATCATCAGGTCTTTTCTCCTACAGAACAGCTGGTGGGTTTGAACTGCCAACCTTTTGGTTAGCAGCCAAGGGCTTAACCATTCCACCCCCAGGGCTCCTTGCCGGGTACATGGTAGGTGTTCAAAAATTTGTTGAATGAATAAAAAAAAATGAATAAAGTGTGAGATTAGCAAGTCTCTTGATTGCTCTAATTCTCAGTTTCCTCATCTTTAAAATGTGAATAGTGACACCTACCTTGCAAGCTGTTGAGAGAGTATGAGCTATGTTACATAGAATGTAGAGAGCACCATATAACCAAATAATAATAATGACGGCGGCCTCACTTTTTGAGTGAACATATGTGCCAGGATCTATCACACAAATAGGCCCTCAGAGCCTTAAATACTCACTATCCTGACATTTACAGAAAAAGTTTGCCGACCTCTGACCCAGAAAAATATCTCGCACCGAATAAACCAAAACCAGTCGCTATGGAGTCGATTCCCACTCATAGCAACCCTATAGGACAGAGTAGAACTGCCCCACATGGTTTCCAAGGAGTGCCTGGTGGATTTGAACTGCCGACCTCTTGGTTAGCAGCTGTAGCTTTTAACCACTACGCCATCAGGGTTTCCAGCACCTAATAGATGTTCATAAATATTTCTTCTGAGAGTGAATGAATGCATGAATGAATGAATGCAACATAACTGCCAAAAAGACTGGGCACTATGGGCTGAGGTTTACCCATCTGAAATTTTCCTCTTGTTAGTTTTTTTCGACAAGTAGGTTCTATCCTTGAGCTAACTGGTATTTGAAGCTGGCACCCTGATTATTAACTTCGTCAGAACGTGGCTGACTATGTGGGTGGTGAAGGCCTGGAGAAAAGAAAATGAGAGGAGGAACAAGCAGGGAGGAGAGAGAAGGAGGCACAGAAAGAAGGAGACTCAGGGCTGTCACTGCCCTCGGCAGGCCGTGGTGAAGTCAGGCCTGGGCAACTGCAGCAGCCCAGCCCACAGGTGCACGAGGATGCGCTCGGTAGACTTTTATTGGGTGACTGAATGAGATAGCTGTGGGGCATTAGGAAGAGCACTGGGGTGGAGCCCAGGGACCAGGTTTAAATTCCAGCTGCATCCTGCTGAGTGACCTCAAAGAGCTCAATTCACCTCTCAGCTCCAATGGGCCCAAGGACCCTTGTCCTGCTCTGTGTGGAGAGGAGTGACTGGCACAGAGGGCATAGAAAGGAAGAAAACTGCCATGTATTAAGTGACCACTATGTGTTGGTCACTGAGGAGGACATTTTATATACTTGAACCAATATTCAGAAGTCTCTGGGTGGTACAAACAGTTAAGCACTTGGTTGTTAACCAAAAGGTTGGTGGTTCGAGTCTACCCAGAGGCACCACAGAAGAAAGACCCTGGCATCCACTTCCTAAAGGTCAGTCATTGAAAACCATATGGAGCACAGTTCTACAGTAACATTCATGGGGTCATTATGAGTTGAAATCAACTCGATGGCAACTGCTCTTTTTATTTTAATCAATATTTGCAACAAACTGGTGAGGTAGAGATGACCAGCCAATTTTACAGATGAGAAAACCGAGGCCCAGGAAGTTTAGCTGATGATCTTTCCACATTTCCTTCAGCTTTATGATCTGGGCTTTTCCCAGGAAACAAGGAGGAAGAGGAGGTGCCTTCGCCAGGGCTAAGATGTGAACTTCTATCTGGATGGTGAGTAAGAATACGTGGAGAGGAGTTGACAGTTTACTAAGAGCATTCACAATCCATCATCCTCACTCAATGAAATAATATAACGATTACCAAAACCAAACCCACTACCACTGAGTCCATTCTGACTCAGTGACCCCATAGGGTTTCCAAGGCCATAAATCTCTGTGGAAGCAGACTGCCACATCTTTCCCACATGGAGCTGCTGGTGGTTTCGAACCAATAATACTACCATTTAGTGAGTGCTTATTTTGTGCCAGGCACTCTGGAACTTGGTTTGACATGCATTATTTTGTTGCTAAGGGGCTCTGGTGGTGCAATGGTTAAGCAATCGGCTGTTAACTGAAAGGTCGGTGGTTCAAACCCACCAGTGGTTATGTGGTAGAAAAGACCTGGCAGTCTGCTCCTGTAAAGATTAACCAGTCAAACCAACCCATTGCCTTCGAGTCGATTCTGACTCATAGTGACCGTATAGGACAGAGTAGAACTGCACCATAGGGTTTTCAAGGAACAATTGGTAGATTTGAACTGCTGACCTTTGGTTAGCAGATGAGATCTTAACCACTACGCAGCCACTGCTCCCCCACAGATTCCAGTCTTGGAAACCCTAGGGGGCATTTCTACTCTGTTCTGTAGAGTCGCTATGAGTTGGAATTGACTTGATGGCACACAATAACACCACCAATGATTAGTTAATTCTCACAGCACCATGTGAGGGAAACAATTTTATCCCTAGTCTACAGATGAGGAAACTGAGTCTCTGGGAGGGTCAGTGACTTGGCCACACAGCAGGAAGTGTCAGAACTGAGATTGAAACCCTCACCTGTTGTGATTTCAGACCACTAAGCTAACTGCTTATCATTCTGCTACTTGTCATTGAGAAAGGGCTCATTTTGTTTTTCTTCTAGAAAAAAGGTCCCAGTCTATTGCTGTGAGGGTAGCAGGATTGATAACAATAATTATAGTATTGTGCAAGTTGAGTTTTCAATGTTCTTTAGCCCACACCACAGATACAACCCAAGAAACCTGACTCTTTTTAAAGAGCCGATAATTAGGTTTTCACAATTGCACACCCTATTTTCACAGAGATCAAAGGAAAGAAAAAAGGTTTCTTAGGTTGGGGCAAAGTTCTTTACCAATTGTCAGAAATGACTATTTTAACCGAACTGGAAAAAATGTGGAATGTGAAAACATGCCTTCAGGAATTAGAGTATATTGTGTCTGGCCAATGACTTTGCATCTGGGAGGTTTTTTTTTTTTTTTTTACTTTTAATGACTCTATAACCAAAACACAAAAAGACTTAGGCAAGGCTTAGTTTTAGATTGGGTTTCATGGAATACAGCTGGTGCTAAAGGCAAGCATTTGATTATGGTGGCCACGATGCACTGAGCTATGACTTGGGTGTTGGTCTCCCCTTCATCTACCTGTCCTTTCAGGAATAGACTGAACTCCGTGATCTTCGTGTGGGGATCAGCCCTCCCCCACTCACAGTTCTTGGGTGTAAAGCATGGAACCTAGGACTCAGGAAAAGCAGAAAAAAACAGTTGCTATCAAGTCGATTCCAACTCATGTGACCTGTGTGTTTCAGGGTACAACTGTGCTCCATAGGGTTTTTGAAAGTAGATCACCAGGCCTTTCCTCCAAGGCACCTGTGGGTGGATTTGAACCATCAACCTTTTGGTTACTAGATGAGCACTTAACCATTTGGACCAACAAGGGAATCCTGGACTTAGGCAAACAGGTCATCAAATTCTTATGTTGCTCTACGTGATCCCGACAAGAGAGCTACCTTTTCTAAGCCTGAGGTTTCTAATCTGTACACTAGGCATAGTTGTTGTTGTTAGGTGCTGTTGAGTCAGCTCCAGCTCATAGTGACCCTAAGTACAACAGAACAAAATATTGCACGGTCTGCACCAACGTCACGGCCGTTGGAATGCTCAAATCCATTGTTGCAGTCACTGTGTATAGCATTTTGAACACCTTCCAACTTAGGGACTCATTTTCCAGCACTGTATTGGGCAATATTCTGTTGTGATCACTGGCTAATTTTTGGAAGGCGATCACCAGCCTTTCTTCCTAGTCTGTCTTAGTTTGGAAGCTTGGTTAAAACCTGTCCACCATGGGTGACTCTGCTGGTATTTGCAATTCTGGTGGCGTAGCTTCCAGTGCCACAGCAGGATGTCAGCCACCAGAGTACAATAAACTGACAGATAGGCAATGGGCACATTCAGTAGAATTATTGTGAGGATTAAAGCAAAAACCTGTCAGGCCCTGACACACAGCAAGTGCTCAGAAATGTTGGCTGTCATTGTTATTATTACTGTTTGTCATGGTTTATGAAGTTATAGACACATTTCTTAAACCATGAAGTTAAACACATGCAAGCTCTGAATCCCTCTGAGGATTTCCACGTCCATGCCTCACTTGCCTCGTTCTGTGCTCTGGTCTTGAAGCTTCCTCTTCTGAGCATCTCCATTTTCTCCTGGACTCTCACACAGCATCTCCATTCTACAGTTGAGGAAACTGAGACTCTAAGAAGTTCAGTGACTTCCTAGCATCTCCTCTCCTGGTGCCAGTCCCATGACAGGGGACTCACTGATCCTTTCAGAAAACAACGTCTGTGAGACACAGCTGGCAAGGCCAGGTGTTAGGGGGGTGGCCGACTGCTGTCTTCACAAGCATTCATGGAGTTCCTGCTCTAAGCAATAGCTCAGGGTCTGCAAAATGCTCTCCTTGAGGCCCTGTCACCCTCGCTGCAACTGCTCCAGTGCTCCACATTGTTTCTCCTGCACTGTCCTCTCAGCTGTACCCAGCTTCTCCAAGCCCAGTTACTGCTGCTTCCATCACGCCTTTAAAGTGGCCAGCCACCTGGGTTTACCTGGGACTGAGAGATTTCTGGGACACAGAAATCTCTTCCTGGTTTGATGCTGACACCCACTTACAGACCTCTTGGCGCTGTGTGTGCGAGGGACCTTCATCTCTGGCTTCTGCACCTCAGCTCTCTTCCTGTTCCTCACCAGCACCCAGGAAACTCCATCCCTCAAGAGGGACAGGGAATCCCTGATGGTGCAAATGGTTAACCAGCTTAGCTGCTAACCAAAAGGTTACGGGTTCAAGTCCACCCACACATACCTCAGAAGAAAGGGCTGGTGATCCACTTCCAAAGAAGCAGCCATTGAAAACCCTATGGAGCATAGCTCTACTCTAACACACATGGGGCACCGTCAGTTGACTCGATGGTGACCGGTTTAAAGAAAGTCAGGACTGGCTTCTGCACTGGGTTGCTAGGGATGGGTCTCTCCAGATGATATCAGCTTTCATCTGTTGACCTTTGTCATCTTCCGGGGACTTGGCCAAGCCCTTGCTTCCTGCATCCTTTCACCCTCGCTAGCCCCCTGTGAAGGGGGGCAGTCACTACCACCGTTACATAGACATGGAAGCTGAAATGTAGAGACTTAGAAAATAAGACATTCAGCCAAGGCCACACAGCAGGTGGCTTGTGAAACTGGATTTGTAACTCACATGTGTCCAGCTCCAGCACACATCCATCTGCTTGACTCTGCACCCCATCTCCTCACTGTAAGGAACTGTCCAGCTGCCCCCTAGTCAACTCCAACTCATGGTGACCCCATATCCATATGTGTCAGCATACAGCTGTGCTCCATAGGGTTTTCAATGGCTGGTTTTTCAGAATTAGATTGCCAGGCCTTTCTGCTGAGGTGCCTCTGGGTGGACTTGAACCTCCAACCTTTCAGTTAGCAGCTGAGTGCATTAACCATTTGCACCACTGCGGAACTCCAAAGGAACCCAGGACATCCTAAAAGCAGCTGTGAATCCAGAGGAGTGGAAGGCACAGTGGCTGCGGTGTTTCCTAAGCGTTTTATACTCACTTTCACCTGTTGTGGCTCCACCGGATATTGGCTCTGGTTGTATGTAATTGTTCCCTTATTGTTTGGTTGTAAAATTCAAAAAGCACTTGCCTGGCACAATAGTAAATGTTTCACCTACATAATTATTTAAAAAAAAAATTTTATTGTGCTTTAAGTGAAAGTTTACAAATCTAGTCAGTCTCTCATACAAAAATTTATATTCACCTTGCTTTTTGCTATGTACATCAACGACATCATCAATGAAGAATCAAGAGGTCACTGAAAAGACAGGAAAGAAAGAAAAGACCAAGATGGATGTCAGAGGAGACTCTGAAACTTGCTCTTGAGCGTCGAGCAGCTAAAGCAAAAGGAAGGATTGATGAAGTAAAAGAACTGAACAGAAGATTTCAAAGGGCCTCTCGAAAAGACAAAGTAAAGTATTATAATGACTTGTGCAAAGAGCTGGAGATGGAAAACCAAAAGGGAAGAACACGCTCGGCATTTCTCAAGCTGAAAGAACTGAAGAAAAAATTCAAGCCTCAAGTTGCAATGGTGAAGGATTCCATGGGGAAAATATTAAAAGACCCAGGAAGCATCAAAAGAAGATGGAAGGAATACACAGAGTCATTATACCAAAAAGAATTAGTCGATATTCAACCATTTCAAGAGGTGGCATATGATCAGGAACTGATGGTACTGAAGGAAGAAGTCCAAGCTGCTCTGAAGGCACTGGCGAAAAACACGGCTCCAGGAATTCATGGAATATCAATTGAGATGTTTCAACGAACAGATGCAGCGCTGGAGGTGTTCACTCGTATATGCCAAGAAATATGGAAGACAGCTTCCTGGCTAACTGACTGGAAGAGATCCATATTTATGCCTATTCCCAAGAAAGGTGATCCAACCGAATGTAGAAATTATAGAACAATATCATTAATATCACACGCAAGCAAAATTTTGCTGAAGATCATTCAAAAACGGCTGTAGCAGTATATCGACAGGGAACTGCCAGAAATTCAGGCCGGTTTCAGAAGAGGACGTGGAACCAGGGATATCATTGGTGATGTCAGATGGATCCTGGCTGAAAGCAGAGAATACCAGAAGGATGTTTACCTGTGTTTTATTGACTATGCAAAGGCATTCGACTGTGTGGATCATAACAAACTATGGATAACACTGCGAAGAATGGGAATTCCAGAACATTTAATTGTGCTCATGAGGAACCTTTACATAGATCAAGAGGCAGTTGTTCGTACAGAACAAGGGGATACTGATTGGTTTAAAGTCAGGAAGGGTGTGCGTCAGGGTTGTATCCTTTCACCATACCTATTCAATGTGTATGCTGAGCAAATAATCAAAGAAGCTGGACTATATGAAGAAGAACGGGGCATCAGGATTGGAGGAAGACTCATTAACAACCTGCATTATGCAGATGACACAACCCTGCTTGCTGAAAGTGAAGAGGACTTGAAGCACTTACTAATGAAGATCAAAGACCACAGCCTTGGGTATGGATTGTATGTCAACATAAAGAAAAGAAAAATCTTCACAAGTGGACCAATGAGTAACATCGTGATAAACGGAGAAATGATTGAAGTTGTCAAGGACTTCATTTTACTTGGATCCACAATCCACAGCCATGGAAGCAGCAGTCAAGAAATCAAAAGATGCATTGCATTGGGCAAATCTGCTGCAAAGGACCTCTTCAAAGTGTTGAAGAGCAAAGATGTCACCCTGAAAACTAAGGTGCACCTGACCCGAGCCATGGTATTTTCAATCACATCATATGCATGTGAAAGCTGGACAATGAATAAGGAAGACCGAAGAAGAGTTGACACTTTTGAATTGTGGTGTTGGCAAAGAATATTGAGTATACCATGGACTGCCAAAAGAACAAACAAATATGTCTTGAAAGAAGTGCGGCCAGAATGCTCCTTAGAGGCAAGGATGGCGACACTGCATCTTACATACTTTGGACATGTTGTCAGGAGGGGTCAGTCCCTGGAGAAGGACATCATGCTTGGCAGAGTACAGGGTCAGCAGAAAAGAGGAAGACCCTCAACGAGGTGAATTGACACAGTGGCTGCAGCAATGAGCTCAAGCATAACAACGGTTGTAAGGATGGCGCAAGACCGGGCAGTGTTTCGTTCTGTTGTGCGTAGGGATGCTATGAGTTGGAATCTACTCAATGGCACCTAACAACAACAACAACATGTACTCCTAGTTGCTCTCCCCCTAATGAGAAAGCACACTCCTTCTCTCCACCCTCTATTTCCACGTCCATTCAACCGGCTTCTGTCCCCCTCTGCCTTCTCATTTCCCCTCCAGACAGGCCTGCCCACATAGTCTCATGTGTCTGCTTGATCCAAGAAGCTCACTCCTCAACAGTATCATTTTCTATCTTATATTCCAGTCCAATCCCTGTCTGAAGTGTTGGCTTTGGGAATGGTTCCTGTCTTGGGCTAAAAGACAGTCTGAGGACCATGACCTTCGAGGTCCTTCTAGTCTCAGTCAGACCATTAATCTGGTCTTTTTATGAGAATTTGAGGTCTGCATCCCACTGCGCTCCTGCTCCCTCAGGGGTTCTCTGTTGTGTTCCCCGTCAGGGCAGTCATTGGTTGTAGCTGGGCACCATCTAGTTCTTCTGGTCTCAGGCTGATGGAGTCTCTGATTTATGTGGCCCTTTCTGTCTTTTGGGCTCATAATCACCTTGTGTCTTTGGTGTTCTTCATTCTCCTTTGCGCCATGTGGGTTGAGACCAACTAATGCATCTTAGATGGCTGCTTGCTAGCGTTTAAGACCCTAGATGCCATGCTCCAAAGTAGGGTGCAGAATGTTTTCTTAATATATTTTATTACACCAATTGACCTAGATGTCCCCTGAACCATGGTCCCCAGACCCCTGCCCCTGCTACTCTAGCCTTCAAAGCATTCAGTTTATTCAGGAAACTTCTTTGCTTTTGGTTTAGTCCAGTTGTGGTGACCTCCCCTGTATTGTGTGTCTTTCCCTTCACCTAAAATAGCTCTTGTCTACTATCTATTGAGTGAATACCCCTCTCTCTCCCTCCCTCCCCACTCTTGTAACAATCAAAGATTATTTTCTTCTCTGGTTAAACTACTTCTCGAGTTCTTATAATAGTAGTCTCATACAACATTTGTCCTTTTGCAACTGACTAATTTCACTCAACAAAATGCCTTCCAGATTCCGCCATGTTATGAAATGTTTCATGGATTCATCATTGTCCCTTATCAATGTGTAGTATTCCATTGCGTGAATATACCATAATTTATTTATCCATTCATCTGTTGATGGGCACCTTGGTTGCTTCCATCTTCTTGCTATTGTGAACAGTGCTGCAATGAACATGGGTGTGCATATATCTCTTCAGGTAAAGGCTCTTATTTCTCTAGGATATATTCCAAGGAGTGGGATTGTTGGATCGTATGGTAGTTCTATTTCTAGCTTTTTAAAGAAGTGCCAAATCGATTTCCAAAGTGGTTGTACCATTTTACATTCCCACCAGCAGTGTATAAGTGTTCTAGTCTGTCCACAACCTCTCCAACATTTATTATTTTGTTTTTTGTATTAATGCCAGCCTTGTTGGAGTGAGATGGAGTTTCATTGTAGTTTCGATTTGCATTTCTCTAATGGCTCACAATTGTGAGCATTTCCTCATGTATCTGTTAGCTACCTGAATGACTCCTTCAGTGAAGAGTCTGTTTATATCCCTTGCTCATTTTCTAATTCTGTTGTCTTTTTGTAGTTGAGGTTTTGCAGTATCATGTAGATTTTAGAGATCAGGTGCTGATTAGAAATGTCGTAGCTAAAAACTTTTTCCCAGTCTGTAGGTAATCTTTCTACTCTTTTGGTGAAGTCTTTGGGTGAGCACAGGTGTTTGATTTTTAGAAGCTCCCAATTATCTAGTTTCTCTTCTGCATTGTTAGTAATGTTTTGTATTGTTTATGCCATGTTTTAGGGGTGCCATGATCTTTTTTGTTTTAGATTTTATATTTAAGCCTTTGATCCATTTTGAGTTAGTTTTTGTGCATGATGTGAGGTATGGGTCTTGTTTCATTTTTTTGCAGATAGATATCCAGTTATGCCAGCACCATTTGTTAAAGAGACTGTCTTTTCCCCATTTAACTGACTTTGGGCTTATATCAAATATTTGCTGCTCATATGTGGATGAATTTATGTCTGTATTCTCAATTCTGTTCCATTGGTCTATGTATCTGTTGTTGTACCAGTGTCAGGCTGTTTTGACTACTACGGTGGTATAATAGGTTCTAAAATCAGGCGAGCGAGGCCTCCCATTTTGTTCTTCTCTTTCAGTAATGCTTTACTTATCCGGGGCCTCTTTCCTTTCCATATGAAGTTAGTGATTTGTTTCTCAACTCATTAAAAAATGTCATTGGAATTTGGATCAGAATTGCATTGTATCTACAGATTGCTTTTGGTAGAACAGACATTTTTACAATGTTGTCTTCCTATCCATTAGCAAGGTCACCTACATAATTTTATTTATTTACTTATAATTCACACAACAACCCCAGAAGGTGGGTGTAAAATGCCAGCTCTACAGATACCAAAACAGGGTCCAAGAGGCTACGTACTTTTCCACGGAGCACAGCTGGTTGTAGTGGGCAGTGCTGAGCTTTGATGCGAGGGCTTTCGAATAAAAGCTACCTTGATGGAGCATTGTTACTGTTGTTAGCTGCTGTCCGGTCGGCTCTGACTCCTGGTGACTTTATGTATAACAGAACGGAACGTTGCCTGGTCCTGTGCCATCTTAACACTGATTGGTATGTTTGAACCCAAAATTGTGGCTATGGTGTCAAACCATCTTATCAAGGGTTTCCATTGTTTTCACCTGTCCTCTACTTTACCAAGTGTTGCCGTTGTTAGGTGATGTTCAGTTGACTTGGACTCATGGCGACCGAGACCATCATTGCAGCTCTTGTGACAATCCACCTCATTGAGAGCCTCCTGTGCTCCTACTGACCCTCTATTTCATCAAACATGGTGTTCTCCTTCAGCAATTGATCCTTTCAGATGACATATCCAGAGCAAATGGGTCAGACAATGTTCTGTTGTAATCTGCAAGATTTTTATTGGCTGATTTTCCGAAGTAGGTTGCCAGGTCTTTCTTCCTAGTCCATCTTAGTCTGAAAGTTCCACTGAAACCTGTCCACTGTGGGTGACCCTGCTGGTATTTGAAATACCTGTGGCATAGCTTCCAGCATCATAGCAACATGCAAGTAACCAAAGTATGACAAACTGACAGATGGGTGGTGGTACCAAACATTACTTACTGGCAAATGCTCGTCTTTATGTCCTCAATCAAATTATAAACCCTTGCAAGGCAGCAGGCATCTCTCAGCTTTCTTTGTCACCTCCCAAGCTGCCTTGGCCCAGTGCTAAGTACAAAGCCCATGCTTAAAATGGGCTTTTGGACGGCTGCTTTCCCACAATTACAAAACACTGTGTGGGACAATGTGGTACATTAAGTTGTACACTTAAAGATAGTTACATGGCAAACTTCATGTTATATATATTTTAACCACAATAAAAATTCCTAAAGCATTTTAAAAAATGGTGTTATGGATTGAATGATGTCCCCCCAAAAATGTGTTGGAATCTTAACCCCTATAACCGTGGACGTAATCCTCTTTGGAAATAGGGTCTTTTTTTTTTGTTAGTGAGACCATATCAGTGTAGGGTGTGTCCCAAACCTAATCTCTTCTGAGTTATAGAAAGAGCAGATTAGATACAGAAGTGAGCACCAACAGGGGAAGAAAGATGCCACATGAAGATCGCCAAGGGGCTAAGGAACATGGGGGTTACAGAAGCTGAAAGAGACAAGGATCCTTCCTAGACCCGACAGAGACAGAGTCTTCTTCTAGAACTGGTGCTCTGAATTCAGACTTCTAGCCTCCTGAACTGTGAGAATCTAAATGTCCGTGATTTAAAGCCCCCTACTTGTGGTATTTCTGTTACAGCAGTGATAGTTAACCAAGACAGATGATATGGGGAAAGCGCCTCTTATTTAATTAAACCTACTAGCTTCAAAAACGAAACAACATTCCTCCACTACCTCTCCCCCACCCCCCAAAAAACAAACAAACAAAAACTGTGTTTGAGGCTCATTTTATTAGTGGAAAAGTCCAGAGAGAAAGGAAGTGTTCACTGGGCTCCTGGTCTGTGCTGAGCACATCCATGATTATTGTCTCAGATAAGAGCTCTGGGAAGTGCAGGTGAGATGTATTATTATGTCCATTTCATAGATGAAGAGACTGAGGTCCAGAGATATTTATTCTTGTTCCCAAAGTCACCCAGGTCACAAGGTAGCTGTTCTTCTCCCTACATCAGCCTTCCTGCTTTCCATGCTCAGGGCTGTTGTCTGTGTGCAAGGTGAAGGGAATGTAATGAGGTGCTTCTCGAGCCTCCGCCTGGGAGGCTGTGCTTGGCTGTGTCCTGTGGCAAAGTACTCCTAAATTGCTGCTGGGACTCAGACGATGGTAGCTCTAGCTGGCAGACAGTCTTCTCATTAACGCCTTTGGGAAGGCTGGATCGATTCTGGCTGTTTCCTCAAGAAATCGATGTTTTTGGTGCAGCAAAACCCTGGGACAGGCACCCACAGAGCACGGGGGCTCTGCAGAAAATTAGAAATTCTCTTTGAGTTTGGTTGTGGGAAGGAGATACAGAAAATCTTTAGTCTGACGAATCCTCAGCCAGCCTGTGCAGGGGAATTTATGAGATCAAGTTGGCGGAAAATGCAAACCCATTGCCTGCAGGCCCAGAAGCAGTAACGCTGCTGGCCATGGCAACCTGCACAGCCTCCGCTTGGGGATTTGGGGATTACATCATCCAAGAAATGGAAACTAGGGCGCAGAGGAGAACAGTGGCCTGAGGGCCACGAGAAAGAGTTGCTGAGATTCTTGAAATTTCTTCTGAGTGGAAGAAATGTGACAGGGTCTACCTGGAAGGAGAAGGGCGTCCCACACCTGACCCTGGGAGGTCGGAAACTAGAAGGGTGCGTTCACAAAGGGGCTGTAAACACAAAGGTTCCAGGCCCTCTGGGGACACAGCGACTGGGATCGAACTGGTCAGGGTAAGCTGCCTGTTTTACCTTCGATCAGGCTTACGGACTGAATTGTGGTCCCCAAAAAGATATGGTGAACTCCTACCCTCTGCCCTGGTGAATATGACTTTGTTTGAGGAAAGAAGGTTTTTCTTTGCAGATGTTATCAGTTAAAGGAAGGAAGTCATACCTGAGTAGGGTGGATCTAATCCTAATCCCTTAATCATTTTATAACAGAGAAGGACAGATGGGGAAATAGGGTCACACAAGGGGGAAGACAGACGCCATGCCAGGATGGAGGCAGATGCATCTATAAGCAGAGAAGGGGGCTCGTCAGGAACTGGGAGAGGTGCTCTCCCAGGGTTCACAGAAGGAATTGACACAACTGCTATTCCGATTGCGCCCTAGCTGCACAGTGGTTAAAATGCTTTGCTGCTAATCAAGAGGTCGGGCAGTTCAAATCCACCAGCTGCTCCGTGGGAGGAAGACATGGCAGTCTGCTTCCATAAAGATTACAGCCAGGGAAACCCTATGGGGCAGTTCTGCTCTGTCCTACAGGTTTCTATGAGTCGGAATTGACTCCACAGCAATGGAAATGGGGATATTCTAATTTGGACTTCTGGCCTCCAGAACTGAGAGAAAAATAAATTTCTGTTTTCTTTAAAGCCACCCACTTTGTGGTATTTTGTTATGGTAGACCCAGGGAGCTAAGGCATGGTCAGTACTCAGATCCCCCGGTGTATGTGAAATTGACCATGCATGGCGGGTTTAAAGACAGGCCAAGTGACTTCCTCAAATCTAAAAGGGCCAGACACACTTCTAAGTGCAGGGGCTAGAACAGTGAATAAAAACCACATCCCTGCTCTCCCTTGTTCTAGTGCGAAAGAGACAGTTTGTTGTATAAAGCCAATTAGGAGATAGGAGTTTAGGGAGGATAATGATAGACGGATGTTTCCAGGCCGCTGCATGGCCTGGCTGCCCTGACCTCTTGCCTCTCCTTGGGCAAGTGATGCTTGTTGCTCAGGGGACCCAGAGGGCCCGGGCATCTGCTTTCTGCACACATCAGATGGAAGGACCTGAAGTCCCCTGTTGGGCTCCATGAGCCAAGACTCAGTGGGAGTGGGGAACTGAAGCTAGGGAATGTCAGAAGACTGGAGTCCAAAGGTGCAAGCAGTCCCAGGAGCCAGACGGCCATCTGAGTGAAGGGCCAGTTCAAGAGAGCCACACAGAGAGGCAGAAATGCCTCTGGAGAAAATAGACTATGCTTTGGAAACCCTGGTGGTGTAGTAGTCAAGCATTTGTCTGCTAGCCAAAAGGTCAGTAGTTTGAATCCACCAAGAGCTCCTTGGAAAACCTGTTGGGTAGTTCGACTCTGTCCTGTAGGTTCACTATGAGTCGGAATCGACTTGATGGCAATGGGTTTGGTTTTTGTTTTGTTTTGTTTTGGTGGACAGATGTACAGACAGGAGGATGCAGAGGGTGAGTTCAGAAAGCTCCGAGTACCCCAGAGCCCCAGAGCTGTTTTGCAGGCATCCAGGGTCTTGTCCACGGTGTATGGTGAAATTGCCCTTTTTTTCCCCTTCTCCGAAACAATTATCATTGAATGCGTAAAATTAAGAAATGTGTGGATATATTTTCATTGTGAAAGAGTCAAATCATCTAGAAGAATATAGAGCAAAGTGAGAAAGCTCTTCATGCTTCCTCCCCAAAAGTATCCGCTGCAAACACTTTAGCAGCCATCTCCCAGCCTCCTTTCTGTGCGTTTACACGAGTATGTCCAAATGCACTTGCATCGTAAACCAGAAACAGAATTAGGGTATGCATAGTTTTCTACGACTTACTCCCCCACCGCCACTTTACAATACCTATTGGAAATCTTCCCATGTCAGTAAATATGTGACTTCCTCTATGTCATTATTTTTAAATGATTATACTCCATAAATATTTTGCTATCATCCTTATTTTTCCCTACTGAAAAAGGAACATTATTTATTGATTAGGCCACATCTTATCACAAAACAAATTCCCAAACATAAAAAAAAATTTTTTTTTTTAATATAGGTCTTTTTCTGTGTCTTATTTTTCTAGTGCTTCTGTAGCACCAATACCACAAGTGAGTGACTTTAAACAACAGACATTTGTTTTCTCACAGTTCTGGAGGATAAAGTCCAAACCAGAGTCTTAGTTAGCCGTGTTGATTTCTTCCTTGTTGGTAGCCCTGGGCATTCCTTGGTTCCTTGGCTTGTAGATGACCCTTTCATGGTGTCTGTCTTCCCCCATGTGTATCTCTGTATCTATTCTGGTCTTTTTATAACTCAGAAGTGATTAGGTTTAGAATCCACTGTACACTGGTATGACCTTATTGACATAACAAAAGAAACCTCTTATTTCTAAACAGGAGCACATCCACAGATACAAGGGCCAGGAATTCAACACATATTTTGAGGGGAGACAATTCAATCCATAACATTATACACTCTATTTTATTCTTTTAATTGATTTGTCTATTTCTGAGCCAGTAAACATACTATCTTAATTAATATAGCTTTATTGTATGGTTTTAGATGTGTTAGGGAGGTAATTATATTGCCCACACGTAATGAGAATTCTCTTTGTTCAAAATTTTATTTCTTCAATTTCTTTTTCTTGCCTTATTGTATTGGCTGGGATATTAAGTATAATGCCGTAGAGCAATACAAATACCAGATCATCCTTACCTTGTTCTAGTACTACAAGGGCATGATTCCGTATGTCAACAGTACAACTGAAGTTTGTTAAACATCAACTATTAGGTCATGACGTTATTTAACCAAGAAGGGTTGTTTAATTTTATCAAGTGCTTTTGAAGCATCTATTAAAATAATCATATGTTATTTTCTTCTCTTATCCATTAAGGTGGTGAATTATTTTAATAGATTTTATCTGATATTAAATACTAAAACATCCTTAGCATTATTATTTTAATATTTAATTTACTAACGTTTTATTCAGCATGTTTATGTCTATGTTTCTGAGTGAATATGGACTATAATTATAAAAATGGCATGAGGTGGCATCTGACCTCCTCCTCTAACTTCACCAGGTGGAAGGAGAACCAAGATCAACAGCCTGAGGCTGATTCCTAAAAGGCAGAGGTGAGATATACCTCCACCCTTCAAACTCTTTACCAATTCTGGCACCAACTGTCCCTCCCAGGGTACTCTTTACTTCTCTGCTGCGTTTGATGATTTATTGCAATGGCCACATGGAACTCACAGACCATACTCACAGTTGTGGGTTTTTTTTTATAGATGTAACAGGTTAGAATTCAGGTTCAGGAATGATCAGGACACAGTTCTTTGATCAGGACAGCCTCTCATCAGCCTTGCCTGCAGACAGGTCTCTTTCTGGCCCTCAGCCCCTAACAGCCTGGCCTCTGCCCTGTTCAGGCAAGTGTTACAAACCTCTTTTGGTTCTGACAGTAAATACCCAGAGGCAGCCCATTCTGACAGTAAGACTCGGCCTGAAGGTACTCAGCTCTTCTCAGTAAACCTAGCTCTACCAAGTGCTCAGAGATACCCTGCTCTTCCAGCAAGCCACCTGCCTGAAGGCACTCAGCTTTCTCGCTCCCTGGGCCAGGAAACCCACCACGCTGTCTTCTGCCATTTCTCTGCCACTGCTCCTTGCCATCTTTGGTGTTATAGCTGTCTCTCTCTCAGTCTTCTGGTTCCAGCAGCTTCTCAGGGTAGGGATTCTGGGTCCAAAGGATGTCCTCCACTTCTGGCTCTTCTTTCTTGGTGATGGTGAGATCATCCCCTCTGCCTCTGGGATGGCTCATTTTAAGCCTAGCAGTAGGGCAAAACTGACCAATATTCTTGTTAGGGTTCCATACGTCTTATTTGCATGGTATCACCTCCACAAGGGTACCATGTACCTTATTTATGTTATTAGCAAATGTCTTAGGCTGGGTTCTCTAGAGAAGCAAAACAAGTGAAATGTGTATATATATATTTACATTTAGAGAGAGAGAAAGATTTATATCAAGGAAATGGCTCATGCAGTTGTAGAGGGTGGAAAGTACCAAGTCCATGGGTCAGGCATCAGGCTGGAGGCTTCTCCTAACTAATGCAGCTACAGGGGCTGACAAACCAAGATCAGCAGGTAAAATAGTAAGACGACAGGATGCTGGCTCAGGTCTGGAGAACTGGAGTTCAGATGATGATGAACTGAATACAGGATCCAGATCACAGCAAAAGCCAGAGAGCTTTGCCAGAAAGTCCATATATATTGGATGCAGGCCATACCCCCAAGGAAACTCCCTTTCAGCTAATCGGTGGCTCATAGCAGATCTCATCATGGGGGAGATTACATTATATGAGATCTCATCATAGAGGTGATTACATGATTACATAACAGCCAAGCTATGTCGTAACAGCCAAACCACTGAGAATCATGGCCCAGCCACATTGTCACGCAACTTTAACCATCATAGCGAGCTATCCAATCCCTTTGGTGGGCCACAAGCCTGCCATTTGCATAGTCCCACTCAGTCATTTGGTGGGAGTTACAAAGTCTATGGCTAGAAGGGAAATAAAGTTATTTACCGCACCACAACTATTTTCTTTTTCAATATTAATGTCAGAGCTTCACTCACAGAGTAAGGAGAAACGATTTTTGCCTTATTCCATATTTTGGAACATATATATCACAGAAATAATCCTTTGCTGGAGATTTGATAGAACCTGTTATAAACTACCTGTATTTATTTCCTTTTTAAGGGGTAGGTTTTTATCTACCTTTTTAATTTCTTCTAGATTTATTAATCTATTTAGGTTTTCTACCTCTTCTTGAAACATCTCTAATAATTTATATTTTCGTAAGAAGTCATTCGTTTCATTTAGATGTTCATATTCACTGACGTAAAGATGTACCTAGTACTCTTACATACATTTTTAATATCCTTATCTGTAGTTCCTTGCCTTCTATTCATTTCTAAAGTTATTTTTTAATATCTCCTCTCTGATTTTCTTGATAAGATTTGTCAGAAGTTTGTCTATGATACTGGTCTTTTCAAAAGACCATCTTTGGTTGTACTGATAAAATCTACTGATTCATATGTGTGTGTGTGTGTCTGCATTCTTGTTCCTTAATGTCTTTTATCTTTTTTAATAGGTTCCTCTAATTTAGAGAGGGAGTTATTTATTTATTTATTTATTTAAACTTTCTGTCTTTTTACAATGAATGCTAAGTCCTTTTGTGGTCAACCTTGATGATTTTCCGATAAATGCATTTACAGTCGTAGATTATTCTCTAAGTTGGAGGACTCACCAAGGATGTTAAAAGTGCTAAACAAGACAAGATGCCACTGGTCCTCGGACACACCTGGAAAACCATGCTATGAGTTTGGTCTTTGGCCCAACATCAGATCAGGCTTGTTTATATCGTGCAAATCACGTTCCAACAACTCCAAAGAGATTTTCAAACCAAAATCGCTCTTCCCATCACCATCTCTTATCGGCTTAGCTTTAACCTTATTTGCGTGTTTTCTTCTCTTCATTGTCCATCTGCATGTGTGTGTGCCATTAACCATTCAAAAGTTTTGAGCACCTATTATATGCTTGGGTCACAGAAATGAACCAGGGGTAGTCTCTGTCTTCAAGGTCTGGGGCAGGAAGGCAGATATATGTAGGTAATTTCAGTAAATGAAATAAGTCATATGAGTATCTAAATAGGTTTCAGAGCTGAGAGAATGGACGGATGGACTTAGTCTGTATGGAGGTGGAGGGGACCAAAAAACAGGGAAGACCTCTCAGTGGAGGTAACACAGGCTGAAGTTGAGCGTTCAACCAGATGTTTACTTGGTTAATAAGGAAGGATATTATTCCAGGCAAAAGGCTCAATTTAAATAAAGGAGAAGGGGTAAGAAGGTACCTGAATTTCTTGGTTAACTACATGGTGCTTAGCCTGGCTGGAACAATGGGCACAATCTGGGGTGATGCTGGAGGGTCAACATGAACCTACCAAGAGGGACCCTGAGGGCAATGCTAAGCAGCTCGGGCTTTACCCTCCTTGTTTAGGCCGTAGCGGGAATGGCGTGGCCAGATCTTGTTTGGATAGACTCTGTGGCCTCTTTGGAGGGAGGATTGGGGAGGAGAAATGGAAGGCAGGGAGATCAAGGCAGAGGAGGTTGAAGCCGTCTAGCCAAAAGAGGGTGTGAGTGTGGACTCCAGAAACACCTAGGACTCTGGGCTTCTTCCAGGTTTTGGATCAGCATCGCAGCCCTGGATGGAGAAAAAGAGGGGCATCCAGCATCCTTTCCTCTCTCCCTGGGTCCTAAATCCAAGTGATTATAACATTTCACTGCTTCTCATGAAAGCCATGTTGGAGAGCATGCACAATGAGGATGGAATTCACCGTCAGAAAAAAGCTTCCATGTAATAAAGTGGTTTCTACTTTTCATTTAAGAGGAGGAAAAAAAAAACCAAAACCAACCCTGCTACACAAAAAGGGCTTCTGCCCCACAGCGCTGCCCTCTTAGATGCCTGCTGCACGCAGCCTGACACATCCTCCCTTTGTTTGCCGCCTCCCAGCCTCCCCCTGGCAGCCTAATGACATTCCTGAAGGCGGCAAAGGAGAGCTTCAGGTTGCCATGGAAACAGGCTGCTAGCGAGAATCCGACAATTCTAGCCCATGAAGGCTGCAGTTTCCCGTTGCTCAGGGAGCAGAGCTCTCTGCAAAGATTGGGAGGCAGACTTGGTGGAGGGGCATGCTGGGGTGCTGTTTTAGGTCTTGCCATTGGCCGTTCTGGAGCAAAGGAGGCACTAGAAGGCCAGAGGGTGCATGGTCTACAAAGCTATTTTCTGGGAGCACCTAGGCCCCACTTTGCGGCTATCTTTATTCCACTTGAACCCTGTCCAAACCCAAACATAACTGAGAGGTGAGGGAGGAGCAGTGAGGAGCGAAGGAACCAGGGTGTTCTCTGCACAGCCATTGGCATCCTGACCCAAGCCATGGTATTTTCAATTGCCTCACATGCGTGTGAAAGCTGGACAATGAATGAGGAAGACTGAGTGGAATTGATGCCGTTGAATTATGGTGTTGGCAAAGAATATTGTATATACTATGAATTGCAAGAAGAATGGAAACCGTGATGGCATAGTAGTTAAGAGCTACAGTTGCTAACAAAAAGGTCTGCAGTTCGAATCCACCAGGCACTCCTGGGAAACTCTGCAGGGCAATTCTACTCTGTCCTATAGGGTCACTATGAGTCAGAATTGGCTCAGTGGCAACGGGTTTCATTTTCTTTTTTTTTTTTTTTTGGCCAGAAGAATGAACAAATCTGGGAAGAAGTACAACCAAAAGCAAGGATGGCAGGACTTCATCTCACGTAATTTGAACATGTTATCGGGAGGGTCCATTCCCTGGAGAACATCATGCTTGGTAGAGGGTCAGTGAAAAAGAGGAAGACCCTCAATGAGATGGATTGATACAGTGGCTATAACAATAGGCTCAAACATAGCAACGATTGTGAGGACGGCGCAGGACCGGGAAGTGTTTTGTTCTGTTGTACATAGGGTCAGTATGAGTCAGAACCAACTCAATGGCACTTAACAACAGATTGCCAGGTCTTTCTCTCGAGGAGTTGCTGGGTGGGTTCAAACTACCAGCCAGCCTTTCAGTTAGAAGATGAACACTTAACCGTTGTGTCACCAAGGCTCCTGAGAGAAGTTTAGAAGTTCCAGTGGGATTGAAGGCAGGCCTAGAACCTTCTTCTGTCTGAGCCGGCCAGCTACGATTTTTTCCTAGGATGCCAGCCACATGCCAGGAAGTCTCCACACCTTGCCCAGAAGAACCCCACAAAACAACCCTGCAGGCATTGCTACACACCCTTTGCAGATGTGAAAACTGAGGCACAGAGGGAAATAACTTGGCTTCAGTCACATGTGAGAATGGAGTAAAGCCAGGGTTTGAATCCAAGATTTTGTCTGACTCCAAAGCCTCCTACTACACCCTGGGGCCAGGCCACTCCCTGAAGAGAGTGAGGGGACCTGATGGGGGAGCGCCCTCTCTGGAGGACAAGTCACCCCTCCATACACTCACACCACCCGTCCCTGCTTGGTGTCAGGGGTTGGGCAGTCACCTGGTGGTGAGCACTGAAACATTCTGGCCGCTCCCTTCTCCCACAGCAATTCCTAAACTCGGGTGCGTATAACGTGATCACTGTTTCCTATGAAAGCTATGTTGGTGAGTACCACAGTGAGGGTGGAATTCCCCAGGCTGACGTGCTCACACCTCCTTGCTGGACACCCTCTCTCCTCCCTACACCTCTGTCCCTAACCCTTACCCCCTCACCACAGCCTCCCCTTAAAAGAAACTGGCCGAGTGTCAGTCAGAAAGGCCGCCCCAAAGGGGCACAGGGCTACCTCCCTGGCCTGGGACTTTCCCCACAGCGCTCAGGCAGAACCCTTAGAAAGAGACAGACCCATTTCCTGTACTCAGGTCCCTCAACATCGGGTGCACCCATCTGCTCACAGGATCCCACCCATCCAACCCACCGTCTCTGCCTACCACCCTATGCAGAGTTCTCCCTCCCCTGGGTGCTACCCCTTCTCCTGCTGGGCTGGCTTCTCCACACTCTCCCCTCAGTCCATCCTCTCTTCTGGTCCCTTCCTGGCTCAAAACCTCCCTAAAGGACTTTCATGGATGACAGCAGTCATTTGCAAATTCCGGGTCACAACTCCATAAACCCAACAAAATTGTTGTGAAATCCATTTTGTGGAAAAGACCAGCAAAAAAAATTTTTTTTAAATACGTAGAATAGAATAGGAAATACCACACTTTTTTTTTTCCATAGTAATAAAAAAAAAATGGCCAGTGTTATTTATTACGACCGTTGTTTCTATTATATTGAGATGTGTCTCTGTGTGTCCTACCACCTGTCAGTTTGTGGTACGGTGGTGGCTTGTGTGTTGCCGTGATGCTGGAAGCTATGCAGCTGGTATTTCAAATACCAGTAGGGTCATCCATGGTGGACAGGCTTCAGCAGAGCTTTCAGACTAAGTCAGACTAGGTAAAAAAAAAAAAAAAAAAAAAAACCCAGTGCCATCGAGTCGATTCCAACTCATAGCGACCCTATAGGACAGAGCAGAACTGCTCCATAGAGTTTCCAAGAAGCACCTGGCAGATTCGAACTGCTGACCCTTTGGTTAGCAGCCATAGCAGAAAAAAGACCTGGCAATCTACTTCCAAAAATTAGCCAGTGAAAACCTTATGGATCATAACAGAACATTGTTTGATTCACTTGCTTTGGACACACCATCAGGAGGGATCGATCCCTGGAGAACATCCCGTTTGGTGAGATAGAGCGCCAGTGAGGGCATGGGACATGGGATCCTCAGTGAGATGGACTAGCACAATAACTGCCAATGATGGACTTGAATGTGCTGTCAATTGTGAGGATGATGTGAGACCAGGCAATGCTTCTTTCTGTTATAGAAAAGGACACCATGAGTTGGAGTTGACCGGACAACAGCTTACACACACACACACACACACACACAAATGTATATCCTGGGTTGTGAAGGAAAATGTGTTTTTTTCTGTGAGATGTGGTCTCAGAGGTTTGAAAGTTAGTGGTTAGAACTCACCAACCACTCAGCAAGTGAAAGATGTGGCAGCTTCTGTAAAGATGACAGCCTTGGAGGCCTTATGGGGCAGTTCTACTGTGTCCTATCGGATCACTGTGAGTCGGAATTTGACTCCATGCAATGGTTTTATTTATTTATTTTTAGGTTAAGTGAAAATTCACCCAAGCTTTCAAAGCCTTCAGGGGCCAGCTCCTGCGATCTTCTCCAGCTGCCCCCCTTGGGCTTCCCTCTCCCCACACACGGTGGACACTCCAGATGCCCACGTGCACAAACCTCCTCTTATTTTCCAAGCACACAGGGCCTTCCCCTCCTCCGTGCCATTGTCTGAGCCATGACCTCTGCCTAGAAATCATTCCCTACATGTGCAAGGCCCCACAGTTGCTCTGCTGCCAGTGGGACTCCCGCTTCCCCTGTCCAGTCTCTCTCAGGGATCATTCCCTCTCTGAAGTTTTTCTGCCCCTCTCTTTTTCCCCCCAGGATCAGATTTCATCGCTCTTCCCTCTATCGGGCCTTTCCATCTTAGTTGTCTAACATCACAGCGAGCCATTGTTGGCCTCTGTCTTAATTTCCTAAGCCTACAATTAATACCATTACAAAATGCCACAAAACGGGTGGCTTCAAAAAACAAACAAAATTTTATTTTGTTGTTACTGTTGAGAATGTATATATCAAAACATACACTAATTCAATGGTTTCTACATGTACAATTCAGCGACATTGGTTACATTCTTTGAGTTATGTACCCATTCTCACCCTCCTTTTCTGAGTCATTCCTCCCCCATTAACATAACTCACTGGCCCCTAATGTTCCTATCTAGTCTTTCGAGTTGCTGTTGTCACTTTGTTCCCATATAGTTTTTAAAACAGCGTAATGCTCAAGACAAATATTCTTTACTAGTTAAGCTAGACAACTGTTTGGTTTTAAGAAGACTTCAGGGAATATTTTTAGTTTAAAGTTTAAAGATTATCTCAGGGCAATAGTTTCAGGGGTTTATCCAGCCTCCATGGGTCCAGAAAGTCTGGAGTCCATGAGAATTAGAAAGTCTGTAAAGAACAGAATTTTGTGTCACAGTTCTGGAGGCTAGAAGTGTAAATCAGGATATCAGCCATGTTGAATCCTTCCGATGGCTCTGAGAAAGGAACTGTTCCTTCCATACCTCTCTCATAGCTTCTTGTGGCTTCTGGAAATACTTGGCATTCCTTGGCTTGCTGTTGGCCATCCTTCTTCTGTCTCAGTCTCCCTATCTGTTCCCTTCTTTTATAAGACTCCACTCAGATGGGATAAGAACCTACTCTATTTCCAAACAAAGTCATGTTCACAGGTCCTGGGGGTTAGGACTTCAACATATTTTTGGGGGGGCACAATTCAATCTACATCAGCTTCTATGTTGGCTTCTCCCACCCAACGGAGCATTCAGTTCTGAAATGTAGAAGGAGGGCTTGCTAGGCAGAGGGCAATTTGCTGTGCACTAGGCTAACCACAGTTAACGAAACAGACGTGCCCTCTGCCTTCATGACACTTACAACCTAGTCAGAGAGGCAGACAAGAAACAAATAAGCAAACCAAAAATATAATTATAAATTGTCATAAGTATTATGGAGGAAAATGGGCGGGGGGGGGCAAGGCTTTAAATAGGTTGTTAGATAAATCCCCAAACCTCAGAAGCTCAATAACTAGACATACAATACTCTATTGTGTTGCCTCAAGTCAGCATTGGGGGTGAGTGGCTCTGCTCCATGGAGTCTCTTAGAGACCTAGGCTGATGGAGGCCGTGACATGTGGCTTCTCCAAGTCATCTTGTACGTTGATGTCCAGGAGGCAGACAGGAAAGAGAGAAGGTCAAGAAAAGGAGGTTTCTATGGGCAAAGGCTGTAAATGGCATGTGTGACTGTCAATCACATTTGATTGGTTAAAACAGTCACATGGCAATGCCTCACTGCAAAGGAACTTGGGAAAGGTAGTTCCTCTGTGTGGCCAGGCAGAAGAGGGAAATGATTTGGTGAGTAGCTGGCTATCTACATTACACCATGGAAGGTGATCTGATCTGATCTGATCTGATGTGTACTAGACCTTGCCTGCCACAAGGGCAGAGGCCTGCTTTGAAGTGCCCTGAGTCTTTCTGTACCAGCCCCGGGCCTGGGCCTGAATAGGTGAATATCTGTTGAACTGACCTGGATTCAGAGTTTACTTATGGGTAGGAAGGGGACACGTGGGTAGTGGTGGTTCAATGGTAGAATTCTCCTCTTCCATGCAGGAGACTGACTTTGATTCACAGCTAATGTACCTCACGCACATGGGCTTATGTGTTGCTATGATGCTGCAGAGCTTCCAGACTAAAACAGACTAAGAAAGGCAGGCGATTTACTTCCGAAAATCAGCCAATGAAAACCCTATGGATCACAATGGTCAAACCTGCAACCAATCATGGGGATGACACAGGACTGGGTAGCATTTTGTTCCATTGTGCTTGGGGTCTCCATGAGTCGCTGGGCTGACTTGATGGCAGCTAACGACAACAACAAAAAAAAGGAAGAGAGCAGCTGGTGCAGAGTCAGGGGATAGAGAATTTACAAGCTGTGTAGTTAGGATAAATCAGAACCAAATTGTATGTGTATATGCTCATGCATGATATCTTCTTTGTGATTCTGGCTGGAATCTGAAGGCAATTGCACCAATTCCGGCGAAGCCAAAAGGGAATAGCTACAGATGAAAATTTGGTTTGAAATTTAATTTTGGTATCTCCCTTGCTAAGGTATCCCCAGATGGGAACAAAGGATTTGGGTTTAAGGCAGTTGAAGAACAAAGAGCATTAAACTTCAATTTCACACATAAAACAGAGCCAGCTCCGCAGCAGCTCCCTATCATCTTGGCACAGAGGCAGGAGCAAATGAGGACTTTTCACCCCTGAGGGACAAGAAACCATTGGTGGAGGATTGATCTGTTTGATATTCTTCCAAGGCTATGAAAGATCAAGATGGGTATAATGAAAGAGCTGAGGGCCGACTTCCTATGTGGGAAGTCTTCATTTAAATCAGACAGGCAACTACGAGGACCCCAGGGAACCTCTACTGTCTAGCTCCAAGGCCGCACTCTCACACGTATAACAATAATAACCAACCAGTTGCTGTTGAGGCAACTCTAATTCATGGCAACCCCATGTGAGTCAGAGTAGAATGGTGCTCCATAAGATTTTCAATGACTGCTTTTTCAGAAGTAGGTCACCAGGTCTTTCTTCCAAGGCACCTCTGGGTAGACTTGAACCTCTAACCTTTTGATTAGCGGCCCAAAGCCTTAACAATTTGCTCCACCCAGGGATTCCCTGCAGCATCGACACCACTGGGGGACTTACTAGAAATGCAAATTCTTGGGCCCCACCCCAAACTTACCAAATCAGAAACTCTGGGGTGGAGTCCAGAATCTGTGTTTTAACAGCCCTCAAGGTGATTCTGATTTGTATTCAAGTTTGGGAATGCTACCGTTCATCACTGCCTCCCTGCTAAGCAGAATGAATGGTTAAGGTTATATTTCACCACTGATTAGAAAACGCACCATTATTATATAAACCACTGTCTTAGTTATTGGAGCCCTGTTGGTGCATGGTTAAGAGCTCCGCTGCTAACCAAAAGATCGGCAGTTCCAATACACTAGCTGCTCCTTGGAAGCCCCAAGGAGCAGTTCTACTCTGTCCTATAGGGTCACTATGAGTCAGAATTGACTGAACAGCCACGAGTTTATCTAGTGCTGCTATAACAGAAATACCACAAATAAATGGCTTTAACAGACAAAAATTTATTCTCTCACAGTTTCGGGGGCTAGAAGTCTGAATTCAGGGTACCAGCTCCAGGGGCAAGCTTTCTGTCTCTGTCAGCTCTGGAGAACTTCCTTGTCATCAATCTTTCCCTGGTCTAGGAGCTTCTCCGTGCAGGGACCACAGGTCCCAAGAATGCACTCCATTCCTGGCTCTTCTTGCTTGGTAATGAGGTCCCTGTCCTTTCTGCTCACTTTTCTCTTTTATATCTCAAAAGAGACTGACTGAAGATACAACTTATTCCTGTAGATCGAGTCCTGCGTCATTAACATAACTGCCTCTAATTCTCCCTCATTAACATCATAGAGGTTAGAATTTGCAGCACATAGGGTAATCAGATCAGATCATAAAATGGTGGACTACTACACAATACTGAGAATTATGGCCTCGCTAAGTTGACACATATTTTGGGGGGATAGAATTCAATCCATGACAACCACTAAGACAGCAAGAGCATTGTCAATTAAATTATAACACAGTCCTTTGTTATCACAATGATTATAAGACATTTTATTTCAGAGATGTTAAAATGTGAGAAGAAATTTGCATCTTCACTGGGAATATTTAGAAGGCAAGAAACTAAGAGGTGGCCCTCTTCTCCTTTCCACTGGTTCTCAACCCTGACTATACCTTCAAATCATCTGGGAATCTAAAAAATCTCCAGTGCTAGGATCATTCCCCAAACCAATTTCATCAGGATCTTGGGGGTGGAAGTCAGGTGTCAGTAGTGTTCAAAGCTCTTCAGGTAATTGCAATGTGCAGCTAGGTTTGAGAGCCACCTCTGCGGGTCAAATTTCTGCCTTCGCCTACCATATGTGGAGGTGCAATCAAGTTCCCTGGTTTCTAACAAATGGAACTGTGTCCCCACAAGCCCCATTCAGTGTATCCCATGTACTTCATCTAATTGACAAATGGCATAGAGGGGCACCCAAGCTAGTTCTCATTTCTTGGCTTTCTGCCAGGGTCCCACCTTCCACTCTGCCAATGGCTTAGAGGTGCAAGTATCATTTGTACCCTTTCAAGTGCTGACTCTGGGAGCCTTCTTGGCTGAGGAGTATAAACCTCCCTCCTTGAGAGGTTGGTGAGGCAGATGGCTGAGCTCCAAACAAAGCTGAAAAACAATGCCTGAGAATTGAGAAAGGGGAAGATTAAATCATAATGGAAACAAGAATCATGTAAAGCTCATGAAAGTTTCATCATTAGGGATTTTTTTATAGGCCCCCAGTGTGACAAGTATCAATTAAATTGAGAATTTAGGGTCTTTTCCCCGGGACACAAAGGATAAGAGGAAAAATATTTATGTGCATTTACTAAGAGTCAGCTGCAATACTGTTTATATGTGACCTTATTTCTTTCTCATTCTATGAGGTATATTTGATTCCCGTTTTATAGAAGAAGAAACTGAGGCTCAGAGAGGCAGGCAAGTCACTGAACCCAGGACTCCAAAACCAGTGTTCTCTCCTCTATACAGGGGCTGCCTCCTTCCTGGATCACCAGCTTCACGTTTCAGAACCTGGGAGCTGGATGCAGGAATTCTGAATTTCCCATAGTGTTCTCAGTAAAAAGAAAAGATCTTAATAGAGGCTAAATTTGTGTGCTACTCTGGGCTGCTATTTTACGTCTGCTGTCTTAATTAGTTCTCACAACAACACTGCCAGTTAGATGACATTATCCCCTTTGTATAGATGAGGAAACTGTGGTTCAGCAGCCAGGGTGACTGTTCCCTTTCCCCACCTGGGACCCTGCCTGGTAGGAATGGGGATCCTGATAATATTTCTGGTGGGAACGATTCTGTGTCTGTCTCTTTGCAGGACCCTGAGTTCCTGTGAGGGCAGTAACATGTCTGATTTGTCCCTGCACTCCCAACTCCCAGCACTGGGCTTGGGCTAGGGCAGACGCTCAGAAAAATTAAATACCAAACTATGCAGAGAAGATGCTCAGAAACATTAAAAACCAAACTATCAGCTGGAAAAGTATTTTGTAATCTGAGGATTATCAGACAATTGCTAGCTATTGTTATTCTTTATTTAAACAACCATATAATCTCTGTCAGTTTGTTGTACCGTGGTGGCTTGTGTGTGGCTATAATGCTGGAAGCTATGCCACTGGTAATTCAAATACCAGCAGGGTCACCCGTGATGCACAAGTTTCAGCAGAACTACCAGACTAATCACAACCAACACCCATGGAAGCAGAGGTTGAGAAATCAAACAAATGCATTGCATTGGGCAAAACTGCTACAAAAGGCCTCTTTAAAGTGTTAAAAAGCAAAGATGTCACTTTGCTATATTCAATAGCCACATGTTCGTGTGACAGCAGGACCATGACTAAGGAAGACCAAAGAAGAATTGATACATTTGAATTATGGTGTTGGTGAAGAACATTGAATATAACATAGACTGCTAGAAGAATGAACAAATATGTCCAGGAAGAAGGACAGCCAGAATGCTTTTTAGAAATGAGGATGGTGAAACTTCATCTCACTGTACTTTGGACATGTTATCAGGAGGGACCAGTCGCTGGAGGAGGACATCATTCTTGGTATAGTAGAGGGTCAGCGAAAGAGAGGAAGACCCTCAACAAGATGGATTGACACAGTAACTGCAACAATGGGCTCAAACACGGCAATGATTGTGACAGTGGTGCAGGACAGGCAGTGTTTTATTTTGTTGTACATAGGGTCGCTATGAGTTGGAAATGACTTGAAGGCACTTAACAACAATAGTAACCAGACTAAGACAGACTAAAAAGAAAGGACTGGTGATCTCCTTCTGAAAATCAGCCAATGAAAACCCTACAAATTACAACAGAACATTGTCCTATATAGTGCTAGAAGATGAGACCCCTGGGTTGGAAGGCACTCAAAATACACAGTGGCCACAGTGAATTCGAGCATACCAATGATTGTAAAGATGACACGTTTTGTTCTCTTGTGCGTGGGGTCGCCATGAGTCAGAGTCAAGTCAATATCAACTAATAGCAAAACCAACAACAATCCTGGGGCAAGTTTGAAAATATGTGGCCATTTGGCCACATATGGTCTGAAGATATTCTTTGGCCTACCTGAAACTCAGAAAATTTGGTATAAAAATATTGATTTCCAGGGTGAGGCCAAGATGGTGGAATAGACAGATGCATCCAGCGAGCCCTCTTACAACAAAGACCTGAAAAAACAAGTGAAACAAATATACTTATGACAAGCTACGAGACCAGAACCTCAAAGGGAAAGTTAGAAAACAACTGAGTGGCAGGAGGAGGAAAACACGGTTCAGAAGTGGAGAGGAGTTACTGGACCTGAATCACAGGGAGCCCTCAGGCACCATAACCCGGAGGGGCGGCAGGCTGGTACTAGCATTCGGCCACAGTTTCCTCAGGGAGAAGCAGCCAGCCATGCAGCCTACTCACGCCTCCCGAACCAGAGAAGAACGGCACTCTCGGCAAAAGCTAAGTACTTCCGTATATTTTACCTCTCCCCTGGCCCCCAAGCCTGCTTCAGCAGCTGTTGATTTCCCTGGGCCTGAAATAGGCCATGTTGAGTGCCTAGAGCCATCCTCCTGGCCTTGGAGAAGGAATAAATTTGCAACTGGGGGAAAAGATAATTTGCCAGGTCCACTAACCAGGGGAGCTCAGGACAGAAGTGGCTCCTGTCCAGGCATAAACAGTTGTGGACTTTGAGCACCTTTCCCCCCTGCATGGACCTGTGTGGGCCTATTTCAGGAGAATAGGCCCTTGTTGGCAGACTAAAACTGTTTCAGCTGTGTAGTGGAGCGGTGGGTGTTTAATGTTTGACACTGCTTTGCCTGTTAAATAGGGTCCTCACCTACCCACATCAGGGGTCTAAGGACTGGTGGTTCCACTCAGGTCACCCCGCCACCTGCGGCAGTGATCCACCGATAACTGGTACCTCGCTGTCCTTATAACCAAAAACATTGGGTGCTCATGGTCCATCTGCAGAACTCACCCACCTGTATGATCTAGGACACAGGGACACACTTTCCTCAGAGACACTTGGGGGATGATTCTCAGCCCCCTGCCTTGTTCAGAGCATGACCCCATGCTGCAACCAGATACCAGTACCTACTCCAATCACTCCTGCCCATCTAAGACTGTAGTATACAGCCTGTACCACACACTTGATGCTCAGCTACCTGGACACCTGAGCTGAATTCATACAAGAAAAGTGAATGGACTCCTAGACTGATATACCTGATAACAGCTCTACCCATCTGGGGACAGGATGTCAGAGCTCCAAAGGCAAAAATAATCAAGTCAGCTCACTCAAGCAACCCATTCGGGCATATCAAAACAAAGCAAAGCAAGAAGCTATGATACAGTAAGCAAACATAAACTAATACAATAACTTACAGATAACTCAGAGACAACAGTCAATATATCAAGTCACATAAAGAACAGACCGTGATTGCCTCAACAAGCTCTCAAAACAAAGGATCTAGGGATCTTCCAGATGAAAGTGCCTTCCTGGAATTAACAGATGCTGAATACAAAAGATTAATATACAGAATCCTTCAAGACGTCAGGAAGGAAATCAGGCAATATGCAGAAAAAGCCAAGGAACACACAGATAAAGCAGTTGAAGAAACTGAAAAGGTTATTCAGGTACATAATGAAAAATTTAATAAGCTGGAAAAATCCATAGATACACAGCAATCAGAAATTCAGATTAACAATAAAATCACAGAATTAGACAACTCAATAGGAAGTCAGAGGAGCAGAATTGAGAAAGTGGAAGGCAGAATTTGTGAACTTGAAGATGAAGCACCTGGTACCAATATACATGAAGAAAAATCAGACAAAAGAATTAAAAAAAATGAAGAAACCTTATGAATCATGTGGGACTCTATCAAGAGAAATAACCTACGAGTTATTGGAGTACTAGAACAGGGAGGGATAACACAAAATACAGAGAGGATTGTTGAAGATCTGTTGGCAGAAAACTTCCCTGATATCGTGAAAGATGAGAAGATATCTATTCAAGATGCTCATTGAACTCCGCATAAGGTAAATTTTAAAAGAAAGTCACCAGGCATATTATAATCAAACTTGCCAAAACCAAAGACAAAGAGAGAATTTTAAGAGCAGGTAGGGATAAACAAAAAGTCACCTACAAAGGAGAGTTGATAGGAATAAGCTCAGACTACTCGGCTGAAACCATGCAGGCAAGAAGGCAATGGGATGACTAATATAAAGCATTGATGGAAAAAAATTGCCAGCCAAGAATCATATATCCAACAAAACTGTCTCTCAAATATGCAGATGAAATTAGGACATTTCCAGATAAACAGAAGTTTAGGGAATTTGTAAAAACCAAACCAAAACTACAAGAAACACTAAAGAGAGTTCTTTGGTTAGAAAATCAATAATATCATGTATCAACCCAAGACTAGAATACTGGACAGAGTAATCAGATGTCAACTCAGACAGGGAGATCACAAAATAAGTCAAGATAAAAAAAACACTCAGAACAGGGAAGAAGTGATGTTATGTAAAAGAAGACAACACTAAAACAATAAAGAGGGACTAAGAAATGTAGTCATAGATCTTTCATATAGAGGGGAAGACAAGGTGATACAAAGAAATAAAAGTTAGGTTTAAATTTAGAAAAATAGGGGTAAATATTAAGGTAACCACAAAGGAGACAAACTGTCCTACGCATCAAAATAAAATACAAGAAAAAAATAGACTCAGCAGAAACAAAATCAACAACAATGAATATGAGGAAAAGACAATATATAAACTACTCAGCACAAAAAATTAAGTGGGAAAAAGAAACTGTCAACAATGCACAAAAAAAGACATCAAAATGACAGCACTGAACTCATACCTGGCTATAATTATGCTGAACGTAAATGGATTAAATGCACCAATAAAGAGACAGAGAGTGGCAGAATGGATTAAAAAACAAGATCCGTCTACATGCTGCCTACAAGAGACATACCCTAGACCTAGAGACACAAACAAACTAAAACTCAAAGGATGGAAAAAAATATATCAAACAAACAACAATCAAAAAAGAGCAGGAGTGGCGATATTAATTTCTGACAAAACAGACTTTAAAGTTAAATCCAACATAAAGGACAAGAAAGGACACTATATAATGATTAAAGGGACAATATACCAGGACAATATAACGATATTAAATATTTATGGACCCAATGACAGGGCTGCAAGATACATAAAACAAACTCTATCAGCATTGAAAAGTGAGATAGACATCTCCACAATAACACACCACTTCAACACACCACTTTTGGTGAAGGACAGGACATCCAGATAGAAGCTCAATAAAGACACCAAAGATCTAAATGCCACAATCAACCAACTTGATCTCATAAACATATACAGAACACTCCACCCAACAGCAGCCAAGTACACTTTCTTTTCTAGTGCACATGGAACATTCTCTAGAATATACCACATATTAGGTCATAAAGCAAGCCTTAGCAGAATCCAAAACACTGAAATATTACAAGGCATCTTCTCTGCCCATAAGGCAGTAAAAGTAGAAACCCATAACATAAAAAGCAGGGAAAAGAAATCAAACACTTGGAAACTGAACAATATACGCTGCTCAAAAAAGACTGGATTATAAAAGATATTAAGGAAGGAATAAAGAAATTCATAGAATCCAATGAGAATGAAAACGCTTCTGTTGGGGGACAGCCCCAGCAAGAAAAGACCCTCGCTGTGTGTCCTGGCAGATAATCTGAAGAACTGACACATAGCCCTTTCCAGATTCATAAATTCAGGGAAACTTACTGACATGGGTAAGCAGATGTTCTCCAGTGGCAGCTGGCTGGAGTATTTTCCACAACCAACTAGCAAGGGACCCAAGCTTATATACCATTCAAGTTGAGACCAAGGCTCATCATTTTTCCCTCACATTATTGGGCAGTCGGTGTTCCCAGGGACTTCACGTCCAGGCCCAGATGTTTCTCCTTTTGTTGCTAAGGCATTCCTTGGTCTTGGCCACTGGCCCAGTCATGCCATTCCCGGCCTTGTACCTTAGCCTGAGTCCATCTCAAATTCATCCCCAGCATGCTTCGGGGAAGAGCAAAGCTGATTCCATTAAGAAGGGGATGCATATAGTTGAAAGCATTACCCTACAGCTTCCTATAAGAACCTTTGGGACACAGCAAAAGCAGTGCTCAGAGGTCAATTTATATCAATAAATGCACACGTACAAAAAGAAGAAAGGGCCAAGATCAGAGAATTATCCCTACAACTTGAACAAATAGAAAGAGCAACAAAAGAATCCCTCAGGCACCAGGAGAAAGCAAATAATAAAAATTAGAGCAGAATTAAATGAAATAGAAAACAGAAAAACAATGGAAAGAATTAACAAGACCAAAAGCTGATTCTTTGAAAAGAAAAAAACAAAATTGATAAAACATTGGCCAAACTGACAACAGAAAAACAGGAGAGGAAGGAAATAACCTGAACAAGAAATGAGATGGGTGATATTACAACAGACCCAACTGAAATTAAAACAATCATATCAGATTACTATAAAAAATTGTACTCTAAGAAATTTAAAAACCTAGAAGAAATGGATGAATTCCTAGAAACACACTACCTACCTAAACTAACACAAACAGAGGTAGAACAACTAAATAGACCCATAACAAAAGAAGAGATTGAAATGGTAATCAAAAAACTCCCAACAAAATAAGCCTTGGCCTGGACAGCTTCACTGCAGAGTTCTACTAAACTTTCAGAGAAGCGTTAACACCACTACTACTAAAGGCATTTCAGACCATAGAAAAGGACGGAATACTCCCTAACTCATTCTGTGAAACCACCATATCCCTGATACCAAAACCAGGTAAAGACACCACAAAAAAAGAAAATTACAGACCTATATCCCTTATGAACACAGATGCAAAAATCCTCAACAAAATCCTAGCCAATAGACTTTAACAACATATCAAAAAAACAATTCACCATGAGCAAGTGGGATTTATGCCAGAAAAAAAAAAATTTTTTTTTTATGCAGGGATAGTTCAACATTAGAAAAAACAATTAATATAATAATTTTTTATCATATACATAAAACAAAAGACAAGAATCACATCATTTAATCAATTGATGCAGAAAAGGCATTTGACAAAGTTCAACACCCATTCGTGACAAAAACTCTCAGCAAAATAGGAATAGAAGGAAAATTCCTCAACATAATAAAGGGTGTTTATACAAAGCCAATAGCCTACATCATCCTAAATGGAGAGAGTCTGAAAGCATTCCCCTTGAGACTGGGAGCCAGACAAGGATGTCCTTTATCACTACTCTTATTCAACATTGTGCTGGAGGTCCTAGCCAGAGCAATTAGTCTAGACAAAGAAATAAAGGCTGTCCAGATTGGCAAGGAAGAAATAAAAGTATCGCTATTTCCGGATGACATGAACTTATACCCAGAAAACCCTAAGGAATCCTCAAGAAAACTACTGAAACTAAGAGTTCAGCAGAGTATCAGGATATAAGATAAACATACAGAAGTCAGTTGGATTCCTCTACACCAACAAAAAGAACATTGAAGACGAAATCACCAAATCAATACCATTTACAGTAGCCCCCAAGAAGATAAAATACTTAGGAATAAACCTTACCAGAGAAGTAAAAGACTTATACAAGGAAAACCATAAAACACTTCTGCAAGAAACCAAAAGAGACCAACAAAAGTGGAAAAACATTCCTTGCTCATGGATAGGAAGACTTAACATTGTGAAAATGTCTATTCTACCAAAAGTGATCTATGGATTTAATGCAACTCCCATCCAAATTCCAACTACGTTTTTTAACGAGATGGAGAAACAAACCACTAACTTCATATGGAAGGGAAAGAGGCCCCGAATAAGTAAAGCATTACTGAAAAAGAAGAACAAAGTAGGAGGCCTCACTCTACCTGATTTTAGAACCTATTATACCGCTACAGTAGTCAAACCAGCTTGGTACTGCTACAACAACAGATACATAGACCAATGAAACAGAGTTGAGAATCCAGACATAAATCCATCCCATATGAGCAGATGATATTTGACAAAGGCCCCAAATCAGTTAAATGGGGGAAAAGACAGTCTTTTTAACAAATGGTGCTGGCATAACTGGATATCCATCTGCAAAAAAATGAAACAAGACCCATACCTCACTCCATGCACAAAAACTAACTCAAAATGGATCAAAGACCTAAATATAAAATCTAAAACAATAAAGATCATGGAAGAAAAAATAGGAACAACACTAGGAGCTCTAATATATGACATAAACAGTATACAAAACATTGCTAACAATGAAGAAGAAAAACTATATAACTGGGAGCTTCTAAAAATCAAACACCTATGCTCATCCAAAGACTTCACCAAAAGAGTAAAAAGATTACCTACAGACTGGGAAAAAGTTTTTAGCTGTGACATTTCTGATCAGTGCCTGATCTCTAAAATCTACATAATACTACAAAAACTCAACTACAAAAAGACAAATAGCCTAATTAAAAAATGGGCAAAAGATATGAACAGACACTTCATGAAAGAAGACATTCAGGTAGCTAACAGATACAAGAGGAAATGCTCACTATCATTAGCCATTAGAGAAATGCAAGTCAGAACTACAATGAGATTTCATCTCACTCCAACAAGGCTGGCATTAATCCAAAAAACACAAAATAATAAATGCTGGAGAGTTTGTGGAGAGACTGGAACACTTATACACTGCTGGTGGGAATGTAAAATGGTACAACCACTTTGGAAATCATTTTGGTGCTTCCTTAAAAAGTTAAAAATAGAACTACCATATGATCCAGCAATCCCACTCCTTGAAATATATCCTAGAGAAATAAGAGCCTTTACACAAAGAGATATACGCACACCCATGTTCTTTGCAGCACTGTATGCAATAGCAAAAAGATGGAAGCAACCAAGGTGCCCATTATTGGATGAATGGATAAATTATGGTATATTCACACAAAGGAATACTACGCATTGATAAAGAACAGTGATGAATCTGGGAAACATTTCATAACATAGAGGAATCTGGAAGGCATTAAGCTGAGTGAAATTAGTCAGTTGCAAAAGGACAAATATTGTGTAAGACCACTATTAGAAGAACCCAAGAAACAGTTTAAACAGAGAAGAAAATATTCTTTGATGGTTATGAGGGGGAGGGGGGGAAGGGAGTGAGGGGGTATTTGCTAATTAGATGGTAGATAAGAACTACTTTAGGTGAAGGGAAAAGCAACACAGAATACAGGAGAGGTCAGCACAACTGAACTATGCCAAAAGCAAAGAAGTTTCTTGAATAAACTGAATGCTTTGAAGTCCAGTGTGGCAGGGGCTTGGGGACCATGGTTTCTGGGGACACCTAAGTCAATTGGTGTAATAAAGTCTATTAAGAAAACATTCTGCATCCCACTTTGAAGAGTGGCATCTGGGTCTTAAACGCTAGCAAGCGGCCATCTAAGATGCATCAATTGGTCTCAACCCACCTGGAGCAAAGGAGAATGAGGTACACCAAGGACACAAGGTAATTATGAGCCCAAGAGACAGAAAGGACCACATAAACCAGAGACTACATCAGCGTGAGACCAGAAGAGCTAGATGGTGCCCGGCTACAACCAATAAGTGCCCTGACAGGCAACACAACAGAGAATCCTTGAGGGAGCAGGAGAGCAGTGGGATGCAGACCCCAAATTCTTGTAAAAAAGACCAGACTTAGTGTTCTGACTGAGACTAGAAGGACCCCGGTGGTCATGGCCCCCAGACCTTCTGTTAGGCCAAGACAGGAACCATTCCCAAAGCCAACTCTTCAGGCAGGGATTGGCCTGGACAATGGGATAGAAAAAGATGCTGGTGAAAAAAGAGCTTCTTGGATCATGTAGGCACTTGAGACTATGTCGACATCTCCTGTCTGGAGGGGAGATGAGAGGGCAGAGGAAGTCAGAAGGTCGTGTAATGGACTCGAAAAGAGAGAGTGGAGGGAAGGAGCAGACTGTCTCATTAGAGGAACAGCAATTTGGAGTATATAGCAAGGTGAAAAGAATTTTTTGTATGAGAGACTGACTTGATTTGTAAACTTTCACTTAAAGCACAATAAAAACCTAAAAAACATTGATTTCCAGTTTCTCTTGAGAACTGGGCAGCTCTAGTAACCTGGGAGTTATTTTGCTGCAAGGCAGGGACCAGCTGGAGCCAAGGGAAAGTGTTCCTTTAGGTAGGGTTTGTGCTCAGCAGTTCCCAGAGCCCTATGGCTTTACCCAATAAGCTTTACTCTTCACTTTTCCAGTTTTGCCCCTGTAGGAATTGGAGTTAGGGGTCCCTGCTTTAGGGCTTTAATTGCAACAATAATAATGCATGCTTTTTAAAATGGGCATAGCTGGCAAAATACAGCGGCTGAAAACCGGTTCAGAACAAACACTGATGCATTTGTGGTGTTTTCTACTAGATATGCATCAGCCCTTGTGGGCTGGACCATCCCTGACCTTGAGTCCCCAGGAACAATACTCTGTGGGCTGTCAGAGCCAACATAAACACTGCAAAGGGGAGCAGGAGGCCCAGGCTGTCAGGAAAAATGGCCCCAGTCGTTTGTTCAATGCTGTTTACGTTCTTAGAGATTTTGTGCACAGTCTTGCAAGGAAGATTTTTAAAAAACTAAGTGCAAATGATCTTCTTGCATCATAAAATGCCTTTCCTGTCTGGATGGCAGGAGGAATGAGAGCATAAAAATAATGTTCCTACCAGGCCTGCTAGCACATTTCAGTCCTTGAATAAAACCTTTCTTTCCTCAGGGGGAATGGTGAAAAGGGAACCTTCTTTGCTATGAACCTACTATGTGCTCACCTCTTCCTTATGACAATCCTCTGAAGTGGGGGCTTTTCTCATTTGCAAATGAGGCTCAGAGAGGGAAGTCACTTGTCCAAAATCACACAGGCAAATATCAGGGCTGGGACTGAAAACAACAGCAATAACAGTCACTACAACTAGGTATCCAATAGGGCTGTTTCTCCCATCAGGCTATGAATACCTCAAGGGCAGTGCCTACATCTAGGTACCCAGCACAGGACTTGGCATCACTGAATATGAAATAGCCTTTGTCCTGCCACCTGGCCCTAAGGGTAGGTCTCCTGGGATCCTTCCTGAGGCTAGCCCTCTTCGATCTGGAAGTGATGTGGGATGCGCAATGGATGAGACCACAGCATTTACTGTACTGGCCTCCCAGAGACCTCTGCATCCCGATCTGCCTTCCTGCATTCCAGACCTCTGTTCCTCAGCTGCCCAACACATGGATCTACCTGACAGCCTCCTCCCCAGACTCCAACGCTGCCACGCAGGGGTGGATTAACCAGTAAGCACAGTACACACCAGCTTGTATTGAGCAAGTTATGCTGTGCTTAATTGTATTTACTTGCTAATCTGTGGTGAGAAATTTCACATGGGTTTTACCACATCTTTGACGTGGCGGTGGACAGGTGAAATTGTGCACTGTAGATTGGTGAGAAGGCACAATTGGACCCATGTGTACCTTGCTTTTAGGGTAACCTGGCCCTGCTGCCAAGGGAAATCATCCTTCTGCTGCCTGATGGGGCCTCCACCTACCTTCTTTGTGTCTGAAAAAGGAATTCACAGTTTTTCCTATAAATAACTATAAATTTGGAGCTTCCCTGATTCAGCTCTCAGTTGCATCAATTGTCAAGTTACATTGATGCCCTCTGTACAATTTTCTTCCCATTTGTCTCCACATCTGCATCCCTTCCGCCCCTGCCCCTACTCATGAATTTTTACTTGGGTTCATGCACACGTTGCCACTCTGGTCTCTCTGCCTCGCTCTACCCAGCCTATCCTCTACCCCACAGTTTCAGAAGGATCCTCCTAATCACAAAACCTTTCAAAACTCCCCAAAGTCACCAAAGGTTAAAGTTGGATGCTTTAGGGTGACATTCACAGCCTTGGCAATCTGGTACCTGCCAGTCTTCCCAGCCTCATTTCCCACACTGTCCATATATGAGCTTTAGACTCCACCAACCTGTACAACATGCTGCTTTCTAAAATAGCTTTCAGTGTTCCCACTTCTGAGTTTGGCTTGTTTTGTTCCCTCTGCTTAGAACACCCTTTCCAACCCATCTTTGCTTAACTATTACTAGTTGCATCAATTTGATTCTGACTAATGGCAACCTCATATTTGTCAGAGTAGAGCTGTGTTCCGCAGGGTTTTCAATGTCTGATGTTTTGGAAATAGATTGCTAGGCCTTTCTTCCAAGGCCCCTCAGGGTGGACTCAAACCCCCAGCCTTTCACTTCACAACCATGTGTGTTAAGCATTTGTACCACCCAGGAACTCCTTGACCTAACAACTAAAAACCCTCTGCCATTGAGTTGATTTTGATTCGTAGTCACCCTACAGGACAAAGTAGAACTGCCCTGTTATGGATTGAATTATGTACCCCAAAAATATGTGTTGTAAATCCTAACCTCTATGCTTGTGGTATAATCTCTTTTGGGAAGGGGTTGTTTTGTTATATTAATAAGGCAGGATTCGGGTAGGGTGTATTTTGAGACAATCTCTTTTGAGATATATAAAAGAGATTAAACACAAATTAGCAACAAGAGATGGTGGAAGAGAGGTGCCAAGCTACAGGAAGATATCCCAGGAGCAGAATCTCAAAAAGACAAGGATGCTTCTCAGAGCTGACAGAGAAAGAAAGCTTTCCCCTAGAGCTGGCACCCTGAATTTGGAGTTCTAGCCTCCTAAACAGTGAGAAAATAAAACTTTGTTTATTAAAGCCATCCACTTGTGATATTTCTGTTAGAGTAGCACTAGAAAACTATAACAGAATTTGGTACTGAGAGTGGGGTGCTGCTCTAACAAATACCTAAAATATAGAAGTGGTTTTGGAATTGGGTAATGGGTAGAGGCTGGGAGAATTTTAAGGTACTTAATAGTAAAAGCCTAGATTGCCTTGAACAGACTGTTGATAGAATTATAGACTTCAAAGGCAATTCTGGCGAGGGCTCAGAGGGAAGTGATAAGACCTACAGAGAAAGCCTCTATCATTTTAGGGAATACATATGGCACCAGTAACAAAATGTTGCTAGAAATGTGGGCATTAAATGTGCTACTGCTGAGGATTTAAAAGAAAATGATGAACATGTGACTGGACAATGGAGAAAGGGCAAAGTTTTTATGCAGCGACAAAGAACTTGTGGAATTACGTTCAAATATTTGGTGAAGGGAGCCCTGGTGGTACAATGGTTAAGAACTTGGCTGCTAACTAAAAGGTCTGCAGTTTGAATCCACCAGGTGCTCCTTGGAAACCCTATGGGACAGTTCTACTCTGTCCTATAGGGTCGCTATGAGTCAGAATCAACTTGGCGGCAATGGATATTGGTATTTGGTGAAGGTAGAATTTGTAGTGATAAATTTGCATATCTGGCTGATGAGATTTCTAAGCAAGATCTTAAAGGGCCACATGGTTTTTCTCCTTTTCACTTATAGCAAAATGCGAGAGGAAAGAGAGGGACTTAAAACAACTGTGCAAAATGAAAACAGAACTTAAAGATTTGGAAAATTCTGTTGTGCAAACTAAGGAAACATGCCTTAGAATGTACACCAAGGATGTGGCTACACAATTTTTTATTAAAGAGATTAAGCCTGTGACTGATGGATCTAACCAACTACCATGGCAGAAAACCCATCGGCTTAGACTGAAGGGGATAGAGAAAGCACAAAAGGAAAGAACACTGTCTGCCTCTTGGAATTCTACAGACAGGAAAACAGGCCACAGGAGCTACATCTATTGTCTTCCAGAAAAAGAAAAGGACCATGCCTGGAGCTGCTAGGAGATCAGCAGAGCTATTGGAAGGAGCATGGGAAAAGAGCCTTCTCAGTTTCAAAGGATGGGGCCATGGTCTCCGGGATCTCAAAGGGTGGGACCACAGTCTGCTGAGTTTCAAAGGGTTGTATCTTCACCATCTTGGTTCTGGAGTGTGGGGCTGCCATTAAGGTGTGTCAGCAGGATAGTGCCACTGCCTAAAGCTGAGGGAGTGGGGCTGCCATGCCCAAGGGGCCGAAGAAAGGGGCCTGCCAGGGTGGGAAGGCAGAGGGTGTTGATATTGCCACTCAGATGGGTTAGGACAATGGGGCTGCCCAAAGCCAAGGAAGCAGAGTTGCCATCCAGTTGGCCTGGAAGGTGGAGCTAAAGCCCAGGGCCAAGGATCCTCCACCCAAAATCCAGAGAGCATGGCCAACACTCAAAGTCTGGAGGGCAGGGCCATTGCCTAGATGGTCTCAGACAATAGAGAATTATTTTCAAGCCTTGAGAGGTAATATAAATTGTTCTGCTGGGATTTGGACTTGCTTGGTGCCTATAATTCCTTCCTTACCTCCAATTTCTCCCATTTATGATGGAAATGTATGTCTCTTGTGCCTGTTTCACCACTGTATTTTGGAAGCAGATAACCTCTGTTGTAGATTTCACAGGTTCTCAGATGAAAAGGAATTTTGCCCCAGGAAGGAATATGCCTAATATTTCAGCCATATTTGATTTAGATGATTCAGAAGATGAGATTCTGGACTTGGAGTTGATTTAAGACTTTTGGGATGATGTGATGGGGTGAATGTGTTTTGCGTGCGGCAAGGACATAAATTTTGGGGGGCCAAAGTGTAGAATGTTATGGATTGAATTATGTCTCCCAAAAATATGTGTTATAAATCCTAACCTCTTTATGCCTGTGGTTATAATCCCATTTGGGAATGGGTTATCTTTGCTATGTTAATGAAGCAAAATTAGTGTAGGGTATATTTTGAGCCAATCTCTTTTGAGAAATAAAAGAGATTAAATGCAAGTTAGCAAGGAGAGATGGGGGAAGAGATATGCCAAGCTACATGAAGGTATCCCAGGAGCAGAATCTTAAAGAAACAAGGAAGCTTCTCCAGAGCTGACAGAGAGAGAAAGCCTTCGCCTAGAGCTGGTACCCTAAATTCAGACTTCAAGCCTCCTAAACTGTAACAAAATACATTTCTACTTGTTAAAGCCACCCACTTATGGTATTTCCATTATAGCTGCACTAGATAACTGAGATATGCCCTTTAGGGTTTTCAAGGCTGTAATTTTTACAGAAGTAGATAGTCACATCTTTCTCTTGTGGAGCGGCTGGTAGGTTTAAACCACTGACCTTTTGGTTAGCAGCCAAGCACTTAAACCATTGTGCCACCAGGGCTCCTTATAACTAATAGATACTAAAGCTAGGATTTGAACTCAACCTGTCTCTAGGTCTACACTCTTAATCATTACACCCATTCATTCAAAAAACACTTATTAAAACACAACTATGTCTCAGGTGCTGTTTTAGATGGTAGGGATATACCAGCAAACAAAATCAACACATTGCCACATGAAATTTGCATTCTAGTGGGCAGAGACAGCATTAACAAATAAAGGAGTTTTAAAATGTATATAAACTCAGCCATAAAGAGAAATGAATTCATTGGTCTTGCAAAATTTATCATTCAATATCCGGCGTTGTTTCTATCACCAAGGCCATATTTTCCAACTACTGATCCTTCTTCTTTGTTTCCAACTTTCGCATCTCAATTGCCAGTAATTATCAATGTATCTTGATTGCATGTTTGATCAATTTCAGACTGCAGCAGCTGATAAAAAATCTTCTATTTCTTCATCTTTGGCCCTAGTGGTTGGTGCATAAATTTGAATAATAGTCATATTAACTGGTCTTCCTTGTAGGCGTATGCATAGTATCCTATCACTGACAGCATTGTACTTCAGGATAGATCTTGAAATGTTCTTTTTGACGATGAATGCAACACCATTCCTCTTCGAGTTTTCATTCCCAGCATAGTAGACTATATGATTGTCCGATTCAAAAAGGCCAATATCAGTCCATTTCAGCTCACTAATGCCTAGGATATCCATGTTTATGCATTCCATTTCATTTTTGATGATTTCCAATTTTCCTAGATTCATACTTCATACATTCCAGGTTCCGATTATTAATGGATGTTTGCAACTGTCTCTTATTATGAGTCGTGCCAACATAAATGGCAACTATACACATGGACCTTGCCAGATACAACACGAAGAAATCAAATTGACTACATCTGTGGAAAGAGACGATGGAAAAGCTTGATATTATCAGTCAGAACAAGGACAGAGGCTGACTATAGAACAGACCATCAATTGCTCATACGCAAGTTCAAGCTGAAACTGAAGAAAATCAGAACAAGCTCACCCTTAAGTATATCCCACCTGAATTTAGAGACCACCTGAAGAATAGATTTGACGCATTGAACACTAGTGACCAAAGACCAGACGAGTTGTAGAATGACATAAAGGACATCATACAAGAAGAAAGCAAGAGGTTATTGAAAAGACACAAAAGAAAGAAAAGACCAAGATGGATGTCAGAGGAGACTCTGAAACTTGCTCTAGAATGTTGAGCAGCTAAAGCAAAAGGAAGAATTGAGGAAGTAAAAGAAGTGAACAGAAGGTTTCAAAGGGCGTCTCAAGAAGACAAAGTATTATAATGACGTATGCAAAGAGCTGGAGATGGAAAACCAAAAGGGAAGAACATGCTCGGCATTTCTCAAGCTGAAAGAACTGAAGAAAAAATTCAAGCCTCGAGTTGCAATAGTGAAGGATTCTATGGGGAAAATATTAAATGATGCAGGAAGCATCAAAAGGAGATGGAAGAAATACACAGAGTCATTATACCAAAAAGAATTAGTCAATGTTCAACCATTTCAAGAGGTGGCATATGATCAGGAACCGATGGTACTGAAGGAAGAAGTCCAAGCTGCTGTGATGGCATTGGCGAAAAACAAGGCTCCAGGAATTGATGGAATATCAACTGAGATGTTTCAACAAACAGATGCAGCACTGGAGGTGCTCACTCGTCTATGCCAAGAAATATGGAAGACAGTTTCCTGGCTAACTGACTGGAAGAGATCCATATTTATGCCTATTCCCAGAAAGAAGATCCAACCGAATGCAGAAATTATAGAACAATATCATTAATATCACACTCAAGCAAAATTTTGCTGAAGATCATTAAAAAACGGCTGTAGCAGTATGTCAACAGGGAACTTTCAGCAATTCAGGTCGGTTTCAGAAGAGGACGTGGAACCAAGGATATCATTGCTGATGTCAGATGGATCCTGGCTGAAAGCAGAGAATACCAGAGGATGTTTACATGTGTTTTATTGACTATGCAAAGGCATTCGACTGTGTGGATCATAACAAATTATGGATAATATTGAGAAGAATTGGAATTCCAGAACACTTAATTGTGCTCATAAGGAACCTTTACATTGATCAAGAGGCAGTTGTTCAGACAGAACAAGGGGTTACTGATTGGTTTAAAGTCAGGAAAGGTGTGCATCAGGGTTGTATCCTTTCACCATACCTATTCAATCTGTATGCTGAGCAAATAATCAAAGAAGCTGGACTATATGAAGAAGAACGGGGTATCAGGATCGGAGGAAGACTCATTAACAACCTGCATTATACAGATGACACAACCTTGCTTGCTGAAAGTGAAGAGGACTTGAAGCACTTACTAATGAAGATCAAAGACCACAGCCTTCAGTATGGATTGCTCCTCAACATAAAGAAAACTAAAATCCTCACAACTGGACCAATGAGCAGCATCATGATAAACGGAGAAAAGATTGAAGTTGTCAAGGATTTCACTTTACTTGGATCCACAATCCACAGCCATGGAAGCAGCAGTCAAGAAATCAAAAGACACATTGCATTGGGCAAATCTGCTGCAAAGGATCTCTTTAAAGTGTTGAAGAGCAAAGATGTCACCTTGAAGACTAAAGTGCACCTGACCCAAGCTGTAGTATTTTCAATCGCATCATATGCATATGAAAGCTGGACAATGAATAAGGAGGACTGAAGAATTGATGCCTTTGAATTGTGGTGTTGGTGAGGAATATTGAATATACCATGGACTGCCAAAAGAATGAACAAATCTGTCTTAGAAGAAGTACAACCAGAATGCTCCTTAGAGGCAAGGATGGCGAGACTGCGTCTTACATACTTTGGACACGTTGTCAGGAGGGATCAGTCCCTGGAGAAGGACATCATGCTTGGCAGAGTCCAGGGTCAGCGGAAAAGAAGAAGACCCTCAGTGAGGTGGATTGACACAGTGGCTGCAACAATGAGCTCAAGCATAACAACGATTGTAAGGATGGTTAAGAACCGGGGAGTGTTTCGTTCTATTGTGCATAGGGTCACTATGAGTCGGAACTGACTCGACAGAACCTAACAACAACTAACTAATGACAAAGAAAAATGAAATCCTGATACATGCCATAACATGGATGAATCTTGAAAACATCATGCTGAACGAAATAGGTCAATCATAAAAGGACAATATTGTATGATCCCACTTACACGAAATAACTAGTGTATAGAGTTCAAAGTTTGTAAGTGGTTATCAGAGGCAGGTCGGAGAGAGGGAAAAAGGAACACTTACAGCTCAGGAGACACTGAGCTTCTGTTTGTTGCCTTCGAGTTGATTTTGACTATAGCGACCCTGTAGGATAGAGTAGAACTGCCCCATAGGGTTTCCAAGGAGCCCCTGGTGGATTCCAACTGCTGACCTTTTGGTTAGCAGCCCTAAGACTTAACTGCTGTGCCACCAGGGTTTCCTGAGCTTCTTTTAAGGGGATGGAAAAATCTGGAAACAGTGGTGAGAGTTGCACAGCATGATAAACATGATTAGTCTCACTGACTTGTACATGTGAAGAATGTGGAAATGGCAAATGTTTTGGTACACATATATTCACCACAATAAAAAAGTACACGTATATTATATATGTGTATATAAATGTGTATATGCATATTATACACGTGTAAATATATTGCCAATAAGTGCTACGGAGAAAAAGGAAAGAGGGCGAAAGGAAGTATTTGGGAGTGTGTGTTGAGTTTGTGTGTGTGTATGTACGCGTGAAGGGGGTGTTCATTTTTAAATAGGGTGGTCAGGGAAGGCTTTGCTGAGAAGGGGCTGTTTGAGCCAAGACCCAACATCCAATAGAGGAGGAAGAGGAGGAGGGAATGCAAGGACTTCTAAGGGAAGAATGGTTTTGGGTTGAGGGACCATATATCATACTAAGAAAAACGACAATGGTAACATGACTTCTCAGGTATGACTGGAATCTTTCCTCTGGGCCCCCCTGCACAATTCCCACGAACCAGTGCAGGCTCCAGCCATGGGGGCCTATTTCCTTTCCAGGCTCAGTGGCTGTTGGGTCCCCAGAACCAGCTGGCGTGTGGGTGCAGGCAGGTTGCTGTCATACTCAGGGTGCGTGCTGGAAACCAGGAGGTGGGTGTGGGGTGGGGAGGGAGCAGGGGCGGACAAGCACATGTAGGAGGGATTATGGCAACACATTATTATCCTGCTTCAGGCTTGGCTAGACTGCTGCTGGGAAACGCCTCAGGTACATTCACAGGCAGCTGTTTGTGGGCATTATGCTCAGAGTGTGGGCTCCTGACGCTCAGTTCTGGTGGTGACTCTCACACCTGCTATGCACCCCACCCCCCACACCACGCCTGGGAAAGACCAGGCCTTTTGCCCCAAGGGCAGGTCAGGGGGCTTAGCACAATTAAGTTGTTAATGAAGACAGTTTGCCTTGACAGCAATATTGGACCTTCACCTTCTCTACCCTGCAGTCCCACCCCCTGCTTTGTCCTCTGTGGAGGGTCCTCCCTTTTTGCAAGAGGAGTTTAGCAGGGGCATGCAGTCCCTCTTCTGAGCATTCTGGTTGGGTCCCACAAAGAAACCTGAAGGGTGCTGCCAGAGGGATCACTGTAACCCCCCAAAACCCAGGCCCCACAACTTGCAAAACCCAATCACAGGCCGCTGTTTCGTCTCTGAGGTGAAAACGATGGAAAGATGAATTCCTCAGTTTGAAAGAAATCTGAGACTCTTAATAGAATTACAGTTTTTCCTCAGTGTTGGCTGGGTCTGCTCTGGAATTATGCCCAGCATGGCTTAATTATGCCAGCGCCATTCAGCTCTAGGCAGGGGTGGGGCTGGAGGTGGCTAATCTACTCCCCGAGGAGCTGACAGGACTCCAGGAAGGAGAATTTCTGAGCAGTTTTCTGATTCAGAAATCCACCCTTCCCTGCTGAAGCTTCCTGAATGAGAAGTAACCACCTACAAAATAAAATTCATATTCTTTGGCAAGGCATTCAAAGCCTTTCATAAGGGGGCTCCAGATCGCCAGAGGAAAATCAAAGACTGTTACCGAAGGAAGGAGGATTGGATGGGGGGGCAGAAAACAATAGCAGTAACAACCACCACAACTAGGCATCCAGGAAAATCTGTTTCCCCCAGCAGGTTGCGAATACTTCAAGGCAGTGTCTGAGTCTAGGCGCCCAGCACAGGATTCGGAACTACTGAATGTGAAATAGCCGAAGGAGTGAATTAATAAGACAATTTTTTTTTTTGCAGAGAAAAGGACAGGTGTTAGTGTTCCTTACAAAGGAAGGTACCACATAGAGTATCTCTAAACATAGGTTTCCCTAGGAGCCAGGTCCACTATGACCTGGCTGTGTGACTTCAGGCTAGTTACACAGCCTCTCTGAGCCTTTGTTTCCTCATCTGTTAAAATGATGATCACACAGCTACCTTGCAGAGTTGCTATGGAAAGAAAAATGAGATAAGGGATATGAAAATTCTTTATAAATTCTAAAGCGATATTCTGATTTTTTTCTCCTCCAAAATGTCTGTGTTCTATTGCCAGGTATGTGACTGTCCTAGGAGAGAAACTAGTATAGCCTGATATAAAAATGCTCATACCGTAATTAATTCTCATTTTGGTTTGTGCAAAAAGGTTGCAGGCATTACAGGAATCCTTTACATTCACTCATTCCCCCGTTTATTTAGTACTTCATTCAAATATTTATTGTCTTCCTTGTGCCAGGTGGTATTCTAAGCACTGGGACTATGGAAGTGAGCACAAGTGGCATAGTGCCTGCCTTCGTGAAGTTTATAATCCAGATTGGGAGACAAGGAAATAAAGTCATTTCAGGTAATGGTAAGTGCTGTGTGAGGAAAATAAAAGGAAGCCAGGAGCTTAGATCAGTTGGTCAGGTGTGTGCGGTGCAGGTGTGATAGGGGGTGGGAGCCACTTTACTAGAGAGTCAGAGGAGGTGACATTTGAGCTGAGGGACAAGGAAAGGGGGGCGGTTTGGGAGGAGGGTGTTTCACGCTGAGGGTGCAGCAAATGTCAGAGTGCCAAGGCCACATGATTTTGAGGTGTTCAAGAAGTAGGTGAAAGGCCAGTGTGTGGGTGTACGTGGGTCGGTGCTTGGGGGGCACAATTACTAGGTGGGAAAAAGGCAAAGCAGTGAAGTAACAAATTTTTTTGCAGAGAAAAGGACAGATATCAGTGTTCCCTATGGTGTTGGGGCAGGGGGGACACTTAGAGTATCTCTAAGCGTAGGTTTCCATAGGAGCCCAGATCCACCAGAGAGGTTCATAGCTCCCAGTAGAGGTCACACAGCGAGTAAGCAGCAGAACAAGGATTCAAATCCAGGTCCATAGCTCTTCCTGGGCCAGCTCTGCCTTGGTCTCAAACCAAAGGAAACCAAAGCCATTGTGCTCAAATCCTTTACAACTCATGGCAACCCCATGTGTGCAGAGCAGAACTGTGCTCCATAGGGTTTTCAAGGCTGTGACCTTTTGGAAGCAGATTGCCAGGCCTTTCTTTCAAGACACCTCTGGTTGGGTTTAAACTGCTAATCTTTTAGTTAGTAGCTGAGTGCTTAATGGCTCGTACTGACCTGGGACTCCTTCTTTGGCCTCAGCCTCTGTCATTTGCCTGCCAATGGCAGACAAACCATTAATTTCGCCAGGGTGAACTGCTTTTGTCTAACATCTGGTGCTCAGTGAGCCGCAGATCTGTTTCCTTGAAGGGCTTCCCTCCAGGGTTAAGGCCATCAAGCCTTCCTTCAAACTGGTGGCAGGGAGTTGGAGGTCTTCCAAGGCCTTTGGTTTCATAGCAAAGGAAGCTGATGCCCAGAAAGGAGCTTGGCCAAGTTAGAACTCAAACTTCCAATTCCCAGTCCATGAATCTTTCCTAGCACAATCCAATGTCTGTGAATTTTTAGTTATTGGCCACCAAATCAGAGAAACCCAGAGTCTAAAGTAGAGCATGCCATGCCATGTTACTGTTGTTAGCTGCCATGAATCGGCCCCTGACTCACGGCGACTCCACGAGTGTCGCAGTAGAACTGTGACTTATAGGGTTTTCGTTGGCTGATTTTTGGAAGTAGATTGCCAGGCCTTTCTTCCTAGTTCATCTTAGTCTGGAAGCTCTGCTGAAACCTGTTCAGCATCACAGCAACAGGCAAGCCTTCCTAGACAGATGCGTGGTGGCCGTGCATAAGATGTATTGGCCAGGAATTGAACCAGGTCTCCCACATGGAAAGTGAGACTTCTACCACTGAGGCAGAACTACCACTGCCCCCATCACCATGGAATACTTATCAAATAAATAAATGAACCCAGCATTCATTCATCAAACATGGATCAAAGACTGACTCTGCATTTGACCTTGGGCAAAGCATGGAGAGGAATGAATGTGATCCCTGCCCTCCGGGAACTCTCAGGAGTCCCTATTCTTGGAAAGAAAGGCAAGTAGACACTTGCCAGGCAGACGAATAAATAAGTAGGCGTGACAGGAAGCAGGGTGGGCTGCAGTAAATAAGTACAGTGCCTGGCCTGCTGAGCCAAATGGAGATTAATTAATTACTCAGCCTCTGCCAGTAATTAGTGCTGAACTCCACTTGATCCCTGGCCCTGTCTCTTTAAATACTGTCCTTAAGTCATATATTCAGAGAAGATCCTCTTCCCAACTTTAGAGGGAGGAATTGAATAGCGCCCCAAGATCTGTCTTGGATCTTTCTTGCTTACTAGGGCCCTCCAAGAAAACCTAAGCAAGAAATTAATTAGACCTTTTTTTTTTTTAATGGGGATTGTGTTGCTGGCCTGGTGCGGGAATCTGCTGAGAGCTGCGGAAGCGTAGCCGGCTCCTAAGCGGCTGCATCCCGATAGATCTGTAATGGGGCTTGAAGGAGAAAAGCAGATCTTAGACGTCTGCCTGTCAGCAAGGCCCTGGCAGCACATTCGTTTTATTTGGTAACCTTGACTCCACCTCCATGTGTGGGTCCGGCACTTCCTGCCTCTCCTGTTCTCGGGAAGCTGGGTGCTGGTGGGTCTAGGGGCTGGGGCTGAGACTGGGCAGAGCCTTTAGGGACAGAGCCTTGCCCAGCCCAGGTATGCCTGACTCCTCTACACTTATCATAGCCCCTCACTGTCCTGCCAACAGAGCCTCTTTCCATCCACTTCTCAGGCTTGGAGCCAGACACACTTGGGTTTGAATCCTGTCTGTACCACTGAGTAATTGGGTGAGTTTGGCCAAGTTCCTTTCCCCTCTAAGTCTGAATAAATCATTAACAACTTGGGGATGATAATAATGCCACTGTTTTTTTAAATTGTGGTGAAAATACACACAATTATATGTCGATTCAAAAATTTCTACATATGTAATTCAGTGAAGGAGCCCTGGTGGCAGGATGGTTAAATGCTCGGCTGCTAACTTACAGGTCAGTGGTTTGAGCCCACCAATGGCTCCGCCGGAGAAAAGACTTGGCCATCTACTCCCATAAAGATTAAGGCCAAGGAAATTTATGGGGACATTCTACTTTATCCTATAGGGTTGCTATGAGTAGGAAGCAACTTAAAGGCACACAACAACAACAACATAATTCCGTGACACATTCTTCAAATTGTAGTAATGCCACCTTTTTATAAGACAAGGAAACCCTGGTGGTATAGTGGTTAAGTGCTATGGCTGCCAACCAAGAGGTCGGCATTTCAAATCCACCAGGCAATCCTTGGAAAACTCTATGGGGCAGTTCTACTCTGTCCTATAGGGTCGCTGTGAGTCGGAATCGACTTGACGACAATGGGTTTTTTTGTTTGTTTGTTTTATAAGGCAAAATGGCAGAAGCTATCAAAATTTGATCAGAGAATTCTACACTACAAAAATATAAAGATACACACAGACACAAACGTGCACACACAATGGTATTTACTGTTTTATGATGGGGAATGGAAACAACCTAAATGTTCATCAGCTGTTGGTGTTAGTTGAGTTGAGTTGGCCCCTGACTCATGGCAACCCCATGCCCAACGGGATCAGACCATTGCAATCCATAGACTTTTCACTGGCTGATTTTTCAGAAGTAGATAAAAATATATTATCTATGTGGTATAGATTATTTTACTAAAAAAAAAAAAGATAGTCCTGTATGTATTAAGGAAAGACCTCTAAGATGTGTTGTGAACTGGGTAAAGGAAGTTTCAGATCAATATATGTGCTTTGATTCTGTTATAAAAATGAAATAAAATATCCCAAACCCAACTAGTTAAAAAATAATCAGATATGTAATGATACGTGAAGAGGAGCCCTCGGGTTCCCCCTTGGGGTACCATGAGTTCTGGTCTCCACCACAACCTCCCCTCCAGTCTTCCACGGCCCATTCTATGTGCTGGGAGAGGGTACTCAGGAAGGTCCCAAGAGGTTGAAAGGGCAGTGGTCGGCCCAGGTATGCCAGCTGGGGCTGAGCAATGTTGGGGGCTGCACACAGGTTGATGGACGTTGTGTGGGCTGTCGACAATGGGGGCTCCTCAGTCTCACTCTCTTAGTTATCTAGTGCTGCGATAACAGAAATACAAGTGGATGGCTTTAACAAAGAGAAGTTTATTCTCTTACAGTTTAGGAGGCTAGAAGTCCGAATTCAGGGTGCCAGCTCCCTGGGAAGGCTCTCTATCTGTTGGCTCTGAGGGAATGTCCTTGTCATCAATCTTCCCCTGGTCTAGGAGCGTTTCAGTGCACGAATCCCAGGTCCAAAGGACACACTCTGCTCCTGGCTCTGCTTTCTTGGTGGTAGGAGGTCTCTCTCCTCTCTGCTCCGTTCTCCTTTTATCTCTTGTAAGATAAAAGGTGATGTAGGTCACACCCCAGGGAAACTGCCCTTACATCGGATCAGGACTATTACCTGAGTAAGGGTGTTGCATCCCACCCTAATCATCTTTAACATAATCTAATCTTGCCTCATTAACCACAGGCAGAGATTAGGATTTACAACACATAGGAAAATTACATCAGATCACAAAATGGTGGACAACCACACAATACTGGAAATCATGATCAAGTTGACACACAGTTTTTAGGGGACATATTTCAGTCAATAACACCCATCAACAGTGAAAGCAGCTACCCCAGTTCCCTGGCATTGCCAGCGAACAGCACCCACTCCTATGGAAACTGGACTGTCTATGGGTGTGGAGCAAATTCCCAGGTGAAGGCAGTGCTCATGGAGTGGAGGCAGGTGGTCTCTGAGGCTGACTCAGATTCTGCCAGTGACCTCTGGGTTTGTCTGTCTTGTCCCGGCTCTCGAACCTCACCCCTTTGTTGTCCTAGGTTGTCCCTCTGTCATTCTTTCTTCTTCCATTCTACTCCCTCGGTCTCCACCAAGTACAGCAACTTCAGGGAAAATTGGCTCTGACATTCCTTTAGGGAGGGGGGAATTGGACAGTGGCTTTAGAAATCCAAAAGCCAAGACTGGGATACCTTTGACCTGTGTTCTGTTGGGATGGCGCACCCTGGATTAAGGGATGTTTCATATCAAATTGTATGAATGGGGGACCGTCGCCCCATAACAGGGATACTGTGATTAGCAAAAGAGATGCTGCTGATTACATGTTACCGAGGTTTAGCATATATAAAGGGCACACATGTTGCCCCCTCTCCGTAACCCCAATGTAGCGACTCCCTCTCCCTACTTCCGGCATGTTTCATCTTGTAGACACTTAGGTTTCATAATCCACTCCTAGTCACTATCTCTTATTGTCATTTCCCAGCATTCAAACAAAACTCTCCACGCTGCTCACGCTAATTAAGATAAATTGCGGGGATATTTGGCTGTTATCAGAAAACGTGCCCCACTGTCTGCTGAGGAGCAGAAGAAGTGAGCCAAATTCTTGTAAAGTGGCAGTGGAGTTTTGCCTCCTCAGCTCAGTCCCCTCACCCCAAGCGCACATTTCCTGAGCTCCCCCCACATTCCTGCATCTATGCTCTGCTGCCCCCTCTGAGCGCTTCCTCAAGTAGCTTGTCACCTAGCAGCCTGAGAGGTCTTTTCAAAACGCTCACCAGGGCATTCCTGTGACTTCCACTTAAAACCCAGCAGTTTAGAATCGAGCCTTCAACTGGCCCCGGGCCTGAGGCTTTTCCAGCCTCAATCCACACTACACCCCCACCCTCTCCTCTCCACATGACTCCCCCCCAGGTGGTACAACGGTTAAGCGCTCGCCTGCTAACAGAAAGGTTGGTATTCAAATTCAACCAGCAGCTACAGAGGAGAAAGACCTGACCATCTCCTCCCATAAAGATTAAAAAACCAAAGCCAAATGCGTTGCCTTCAAGTCGATTCTGGTTCATAGCGACCCTATAGAGTAGAACTGCCCCACAGAGTTTCTAAGGAGCACCTGGTGGATTTGAACAGTTGCCCTTTTGGTTCGCAACTGTAGCTCTTAACCACTATGCCACCAGGGTTTCCCCTATAAAGACTACAGCCTAGAAAACCCTATGGGGCAGTTCTACTCTGTCACATGAGGTTGCTATAAGTTGAATCGACTTGATGGCACCTAACAACAACAACCAGGATACTCAGGCTATCTCTCATTAATTTTTTGTAAGAGAACCCAAGATCACCCTCCCCACTTTGGGTGTTAGCATTCTCCCACTCCCCCTGGCCCCACGCTTTCCTCCTGCAGCTGCCAGACTCTCTCTATAGTGGCTGAAGATCTCATTATTGCTATTACTTGCTGCTGTCTATTCAGCTCCAGGTCTTGGTGACCTTACGTATAACAGAATGAAAGGCTGCCCGGTCCTGTGCCGTCTTCATGGTCTTTGATATGTTTGAGCCCATTGTTGTCGCTATTGTGTCAATCCATCTCATTGAAGGTTTCCCTCATTTTTACTGACCCTCTACTTTACCAAACATGATGCCCATGTCCAAGGTAAGCAAGACAGAATCTCATCATCTTTGCTTCTAAGGAGCAGTCTGGTTGTGTTTCTTCTCAGACAGACTTGTTTGTTCTTCCGACAGTCCATGGTATATTTAATATTCTTCACCAACACCATAACTCAAGTGCATCAATTCTTTTTCCGTCTTCTTTCATATGCATATAAGGTGATTGAAAAGACCGTGGCTTGGGTGGGGGGCAGCACCTTAGCCATTAAAGTGATATCTTTGCTTTTTAAAAGTTTAAAGAGGACTTTTGTAGCAGATTTGCCCAATGCAATATGTTGTTTGATTTCTTGACTGTGGCGGTCCGTGAGCCTTGACTGTTGATCCAAATAGAATGAAATTCATGACAACTTCAATATTTTCTCCATTTACTGTGTCCTTAGGCCTCCGCTTTCTGAGGCAGCTTGATGTGATAACCTAGCGGTTGAAATGTAGGCATTGGTGCTGAGTTTGACTGGGTGAGCGTTTTCTTTTTTTTTTTTTTAATGATAGTGGAAGGTTATTTGTGCTCCAGCAGCTACCTAACCTCTCTGAATAAGAGAAAACATTCACTGGCTGGCCCTTGTATTAGTTTTCTGGGGTTTTTGTAACAAAGTACCTAGGGTAGGTGGTTTTAAACACCAGAAATGTATTGTCTCAGAATTCTGGAGGCAGAAGTCCAGGTCGACAAGTCCACCCGGCACGTTCGCTCAGAAGGCTCTGGGGGAAGATCCTGTCTTGTCTCTCCCAGATTCTAGCAGCCCCAGGGGTTCATTGGCTTCTAGGTGCGCTGTCACGTGGCTGTCCTGTCTGTCTCTCGGAGTCTCTTCTCCTTTTTAAGGACACCAATCAGATTGGATTAAGACTCACCTTCCTCCTGTATGACCTCAGATTAACACAGCTGGTAAAAACTTTAAAGACCCTATTTCCAAACAAGGTTATGTTGACAGACACCAGGGATTAGGACTTCAGCATCACTTTCTCGAGGACACCATTCATTTCATAACATCCCTAAGAGGGAGAACTCTGACGTCTCTCATGCACAGCCTAAATCAACTTGGCACCCAGGGCCGAGCCTCTGAACCAACAAGGAAGGTCCCAACAATCCACAGGCCGCTGCAGAGAGACTTTGGGAGACTTCCCTTTTTATATGGAGTGGCGCAATAGTTAAGCGCTTGGCTGCTAATGGAAACTATTCGCTTGGCAGTTCGAACCCACTGTGTGCCTCCACAGGAGAAAGAACTGGTGATCTGCCCCTATAAAGATTTCAGCCCAGGAAACCCTATGCGGCAGTTCTACTCTGTCACTTAGGGCCACTGTGAGTTGAAATCAACTTGACAGCACCTGACAACAACAGCTCCTCTTTACTCTCCAGTAGGTCTGGGGGAGCCGGGAAACTGCATTAAAGTTGGCTGTGCTTTGTCCATGCTCAGTCTGTGGGTTCCTCATTTGAAGATAAAAGGAGTCTGCTTCTAGCTCCACCTTGGGGGGCAGAATATTAGTCCTTGATGGGTAGGACCTTTGTACGGTCAAGATGCCCTTGTTACCCAGCTCAAGTTCTGGGTTTGAGCCCAGTTTGACTTTCGCCAATAAAGACAACAAAGAGAGGATTTATTCCGAGCTCCTGCATAAGCTGAGGGAGAGAGGAATGCAGTCCTCAGATTCTACCTGTCTTGGGTTACCCAGGTCAGATCTTTTATACTCTGAGGAAGGACGACGTTCTTAACAAGTCATGCAACTACAGGTTTCTACATTTTCTAACATACTACGCAAGGGCAAGAGAGCCCTAACCTCATCATAATGTTAGCATGTCTCATCATCCTGGGGGAGTGATTTTTACTACGTTAGTGAGCCCTTCTCTGACCTTTGGGCTCAAGGTTCTGGTGCGTGGGTTAATATTTGACCTTTGGCCTCCTGTGGTTATTGTTCTGAAAGTTTAACAGGGGGTTGCTATTTTGTTCTTAGCAAGCTTTGTGTAAACTCGGCTCTTTCGGGACATACCTATGGTATCACCCTCTGTCTGGGATGCCCTTCCACCCCTATGCCTACTCCCATCCCTGGCCCATTCCCCCTGGGCAACTCTGACTCCATTCTTCTGATCAGTAGCACCATGTATTTTCTTGCATGGCATTTATCCCAGTTTGCAACTATGCATTTATCTGTGTGCTCATTCCATACACATTTTCTCCCTCACTAAAAGGCTATATGCATCATGAAGATAGGTACTATGTCTGTCTTACTCCAGAGCACCGAGCCTGGCACATAGTTGTTGTAATTGTTAGTTGTCATCAATTTGATGCCGACTCATGGAAACCCCATGTGTTACAATAGAACTATGCTCCACAGGGTTTTCTTGGCTGTAGTCCTAATGGAAGCAGATCACCAGGTCTTTTCTTCCATAGTACCTACCACTGGGTGTGTTCAAACTGTCAACCTTTAGGTTAGCAGTCAAGTGCAAAACATTTGTGCTTCTCAGGAACCTTGGCATGTAGTAGGGGTTCACTAATATTTGTTGACTGAATGAGTGACTGAATTACTGAACAAATATGCCATTGGTGGTTGGGTCACTGCTCCAAGCCTTAGTGTCTTCATCTGGATTAAGTAAGGTAACATACCAAATTTCAACCTTCTAGAAAAATTGGTCAAATCAAGTTTCAAATGCTTGTTGAGCTCTGTGCCCACGCTGGGCATGGTTCGATTGCACTCCTTATTCCATGGGAGACTGCAAACAAGAATCTCTACATTTTTGTTCATGTGCAATGAACGAAGCTCTCTAAAATGTGACACTGTCAGTTTGAATTAGCCTGAAGAGCGTGTTTGTGTGTTTCTTTTTAAAAATACTAACAACACTGGCCACCATTTATTAAGCACAAACAGTGTCCCTGAGGCTATAAGAATACATTTAATGCTCACAGCAACCTGATGAGGATATTATTTTATTATCCCCAGTGTCCATCTGTAAACATAAACTCAAAGGGATACGTTTCCCTGGCTAATACGGCGGGTGAGTGACCCAGGTATGATTCAGACTCAGGTCTGCCTGGCTCTGAGCTTCCAATCAGATGTCAGTTCCTTGAGGGCCATTATTTGTGGTGATTATGGTCTACAGCTCCAGGAGAATAGTGAATCAGCAAATAACGAATCGCCCTGGTTCTGCCTAAGCTGGGCATGTTTTGCTGTTCTGTGTTTGTTTACGCCTGCAAATGTCCGGCGAAGCAGTAAGAGTATTTTAAGTGAATAGGTGGGTTCACGATTATGAAATCTGCACTTGCCTCTGCTTCCTGGGTGCCTGACACAGAGCAATGCCCTGTCCTGACACAGAGCAATGCCCTGTCCCTTTTGGATGACATGACCTGCCTGCCAGAGGCGCTTTATTATCCAAGACGGGGCAGAGAAGCAATTTCTGGGTACAGCTGGGACAAGAGAACTCCATGTGTTTAGCGAGGACAGTTTAGCCCTTGTAAGAGGCAAACTCAGCAGTGTGGCCTGAGCACACAGCAGGGATATGGCTGCCTGTATCCTCCCATGGGATGGATCTGAGCTTCAGAAACTGATTCGGCTTCTCTCCTGAGCTCTCAGTCCTCCATTTGGGACAGTGGTAGTTTATTTCTCTGAGCTTTGCTATCCTCAAGTCTAAAACAGGAATGACATTACCAGTACCAGCTGCTATTGAGTCAGTTCCAACACATGGTGACCCCACATGCGTCAGGGTAGGACTGTGCTCCATAGGGATTTCAATGGCTGATTTTTTCAAAGTAGATTGCCAGGATTTGCTTCCGAGGCACCTCTGGGGTGGACTTGAACCTCCAACCTTTCAGTTAGTAGCCAAGCGTATTAGCTGTTTGTGTTGTCCGGATTCCCAGGCTTCTCTTGTTGGGTGCCGTTGAGTCAATTTGGACTCATAGCAACCCCATATGACAGATAAGGCCTGCCCCATAGGGTTTTCTAGTCTGTAATCTTTATGGGAGCAAATTACCAGGTCTTCCTCCTGAAGAACCACTGGGTGGGTTCGAACCACCAACTTTTTGGTTAGCAGCCGGGTGCTTAACGGTTGCACTACCAAGTCTTCTTAGTCTCCTCTTACCCAATACTACAAGGTTGGGAAATCAATTTTCCTCCTCTGAAAAGTCCAAATCAACCCTCTGATAAGAAACTGCAGTGCAGACCCTGTCCTCTCAGGAAGCAGGTGGAAAGGCCCCCGTGATCCTGTCACCGCCCTCTTGGGAGTGTAAAGAAAAGCTTGGTGGGGTCTGAACCGCTTGTCATTCTCCAGCCTGGAGAGGAGGGCTGAGGGGGAGCAGGTGCCCCATGTACCCTTCACTGCTGTGACCAACAGGACTTTCCGAGCATGGACCCTGTACCAGGCCAAAGCCAGTGTTGGAAGCCCTGGGATAGTGCTGATACACACGCTCCTGTCCCTGGGAGCTGGGAGCATAGCCAGAGCAGGGAACTGTCCTTTATCCAGCCCTTTTGAGGCTATGTACTGTGTGCACTAAAAGCAACAATGGCAATACTAATAATAACCACAAAAATAGAATGTATGCTCTGTGAGAGCTGGGACTCGCCTTGTTCTCGCCTCTCCCAGCAGCCAGCACTGCTCCAAAAGGTGGTCAGTGAATGTGCAAGGAATAAGTAGGAAGTGTTCGGTGGCGCCAGGCATTGCACTGGCTCTGCACCACCTCGTTCATCCAATTCACCTGACAAAAGCTGCAGAAGACAAGCAATATCCCCACCATATTGTTGTTAGTTGCCGTCAAGTTGATTCCAACTCAAGGTGATACCATGTGTTACAGAATGGAACTGCTCCATAGGGTTTTCTTGTCTGTAATCTTTACAGAAGCAGATCACCAGGCCTTTCTTCTGCAGTGCCACTGAGTGGGTTTGAACCACCAACCTTTAGGTTAGTAATCGATCACAACCACTGGCACCACCCAGGCTGTTTCCTCATAGTGACTTCTACCTCACAGGTGACTGCAAGGGCCTAGCTCATGTCAGGGGTTTGGGACTTCGATTCTGAGAGATCGCATTCCCTTACTTCCTGGCAGACCCAGAAGGTCTCAGCTCAGACCCTGAGAAGGAACTGACTTCAGCTACCTGGAGAGGCTGGTCTGGTGTCTCACACACCCAAGGCTGAGGCCATGCAGCAGCATTGATAGTCTGAGGCCAAGTTCTCTCTCACTCCTGCCATCAAATGGAAGCCTCTTATCCTCTCTGGGCCTCGATTTCCTCATCTGTACAATGGGGAGATGAGTAGATGCAAAGATCTCTAAGAATCCCCAGCCCAAATATTCTGTAATTTGCTCTGAGGAAGATAATCATACAAAACTATCCATTGCAATCAATTCCAAAAAATGGGTCTACAAATTTTCTAATGCTATTACTTCCTTGGAAAGAGATTCCCGGAGGAATGACTTTTGAAGGAAAACACAAACTGACCTATTGGTACACTTACACTTCTCTAGAAAACACACCAAAAAAAATCACTTATTTACCTATGAGGGCAGTGGGGGTTCAAGCGGTAGAGTTCCCACCTTCCATGTGGGAGACCTGGGTTCAATTCCTGGCCAATGCTTCTCATGAGCAGCCACCACGCATCTGTCAGCGGAGGTTTGTGTGTTGCTATGATGCTGAACAGGTTTCAGTGGCACTTCCAGACTAAGACTAAGTAGGAAGAAAGGCCTGGTGTTCTACTTATAAAAATTAGCCAGTGAAATCTCTGTGGATCACAATGGTCCGATCCCATCGTGTGAGAGGTTGCCATGAATTGGGAACTGACTTAATGGCAGCTAACAACAACAATAATATTTACCTGCAGCTGCGGCACGTATTACAATCATCTCTGAATTCTATTACCTGGCAGTGGGATACATAATGACAATATGTCTCTCAAGCTTTGCATGGCCAAAAATGTTGAGTTCAGTTCACCAAATGTGTATCAAACACCTCCTGGGTGTTGGGGATTATTCTGGGCCTTGGCTGTCTTTCTGATCCAGCAGAGCCCAGGTTCTGCCTAATGCCAAATGGGAGGCTTTGAGTGAGTTGCTCCACATTTCTAGGTCTTAGTTTCTTCATTCGCTCAATGGTCATAATAATAGCACCCATTTCATAGAACTGGGGGGAAGAGTGGTTATTAAAGGCGACCGCATCCATAAAGGATCCAGCACATAGTAAGAGCTCAGCAGTGTAGCTATATTTATTTGCATGATGTTGCTTCTTGACACGACCATCTTTAGGGTAAAGCTCCAGCACACCCTCTCTACTGGAGATCTAATTAGTGTCTGGAGCCTACTGCTTTCACTTCTGGCTTGGCCTCTAAGCCATCGTCAGTTATCCAACAGACAAGGGCCAGAGCAGAGCCTGGTGAGGCACAACGGGGCACCTGAGGATGGACAAGTCTGTGACCTGGCAACTTGTCACACTGCAGTGGGGGGAATAGAAGGAGCACCACCCAGACACAGAGCTGGGTAAATGCCTCTTGCCTTGGACGCACCACTTCCCCTCTCTGGGCCTTAGGCTTCCCCTCTGGGAATGAAGGTGCTGTGCAGTGACTCACTTAATATGGCCCTCCTAGCCATAGTCTTTATAACTCCCACCAAATGACTGGGTGAGACTATGCAAATAAGGTGCTTGTGGCCAGCCAAGTGATTGGATAGCTTGCTAATAATGCAAATAAGGCGCATGGCACCCTTGTGGGAATGGAACCGTGTGATAAAGTCTATGGAGCTCTGAGGGGATTTGTCAGTTTTGCCATCCTGCTAGGTTTAAAAGAGTGCCATCCCAGAGCAGAAGGGGACATCACTACTACCACCAAGAAAGAAGAGATGGGAGAGGAGTGTGTCCTTTGGACCCAGGGTCCCTGCACTGAGGCTCTCCTAGGCCCAGTAGACAGAGACAGAGAGCTGTAACACTGGAGTCAGCATGAGACAGAGAGAAGTGGCATCAGAGAAATGGTTACAGCAGAACTAGGAGACTGATGCAAGATGGCTCAGTGGGCTTCCCAGCAATTGCAGCAGGTATGCTGACCCACGGGGCAAGAGAGATGAACGCCTTCGGGCCGAGGCTTGCTGGCAGATTGAGGTGCCTCTGGGCACTTATTGACAGAGCTAAAGAGCTTTGTAACACTTGCCTGAGAAGGGCAGAGGCCAGGCCAAGGGGCAGAGGGCCAGAGAGAAGCCCACATGTGGGCGCAGCCAAGAAGAGGCTGTCTTGATCTAAGAACTGTATTCTGAGCACTTCTGATTCTGAACAGTAACCTGTTACTTTCCTAATAAACCCCATAATTGCAAGCATCGTCTGCGAGTTTTGTGGCTGTTTCAAGGAATCATCGAATCCAGCGGAGTAGAGAATGCTGTGGGAGGGATGGCTGGTGTCAGAATTGGTAAAAATGTTGGAGAGAGGAGGCATGTCTGACCTCCATCTCACAGGAATCAGTCTCGGGCTGTTGATAGTGATAAGGATTCTCCTTCCCCCTTGTGAGGTTAGAGGAGGAGGTCAGGTGCCTCCACCACCCCATTTTTACAGGCCGTTATCTCCAAGGCCCTTTCCAGGGCTAACGTTCTGGGATTCTAGCTAGCTCCTCTCCATGAAAGGTTTAGAGACCTCTTACTTGGCTTACTCTTTATGAATATAAGCATCTCTTTTGGGTATAAACCTCAGGCCACTGACTTACGCATTAAGTAAACATTGATTTTCTTTAATGATTTATCAAAATTTAATGTCTACTTTGAGCTCCCACTCTGAGTGATGGAAAGGTAATCTCAGATAATTCAGTGCCTCCTCTGTGCACTGGAAAACCCTGGTGGCACAGTGGTTAAGAGCTAAGGCTGCTAACCAAAAGGTTGGCAGTTCGAATCCACCAGGCCCTTCTTGGAAACTGTATGGGGCAGTTCTACTCTGTCCTGTAGGGTTGCTATGAGGCGGAATCAACTCAATGGTTTGGTTTTGTTTTTTTTTTTTCTGTGCTTTTAAGTTGTATCTAAGTTCCAGAGAGCTAATGTGCCAAAGTGTGGGAACGAGGTGCACGATACCATATACTGGCATTTGCTGAGATGTTTTTGTTTCTGTTGTCAATCACATGCGTTAGTGCTAAGCCATTGTGTCAGTGTGCTTAGTTGCACACGACAGAATCTACTCTAGCAGTTTAAGCAGAAAAAGATTGACTAAAAGGTATGAAGCAGCACAGAATTTTCTGGGTGGGCCTGAGAACATTCTCAGAACATGTCCCAGATGTCTCACATCCAGGGACAACACACAAAGAGAATTACCACCCACTACAGGATTCACATCACGTGTCGCTATGAGTCAGAATCGACTCGACAGCACTGGGTTTTTTTGGGTACAGGATTCACGTAGTGGAAACGCATGACTGCCAGTGCCACCTGCCACTCAGCACTATGATATGGGGACTGGACGCAGTTAACATCGTCACAGCTGCCCCAGAAAAAGCAGACGCTTCCCCAGCCCTTCCCACTACAGGAAACAACCTCCCCACTAAGGCCTTCCTTCGTGCCCTGCCACTTACAAGTCCCCTTGCAGAATCTAAGTCACAGAAGGGTTACTAGTTGCAAGGGAGTTTGGGGGAAGTGGGTTGCACCTTGCAAATTTTATAGTAAAGGTAGGGAAGGTCTGAGGGAGTTCAAACAGGCAGGGAGGGAGCCATTCTGCAGTATCTGTCGCCATCACCTACCATTTCCCATTGAAGTCTCATTAGGTCTCTTTGAGTAGCAGTAGTGGTCCGGTGGAAGAATTCTCACCTTATATGCAGGAGACCTGGGTTCGATTCCCAGCCAGTGCACTTCCTGCGCAGCTACCACCCTTCTGTCGATGCAGGCTTGAATCTTGCTGTGACGCTGAACAGGTTTCAGTGGAGCTTCCAGACTAAAAAGCATTAGAAAGGCCTGATGATCTCATGCCAAAAGATAGTGAAAATCCTATGGATCTCAAAGGTCCGATCTGCAATTGATCATGGGGATGGCTCAGGACCAGGCAGCATTTTTTTGTTCTGTTGTGCATGGGGTTGCACTGAGCTGGGGGCAACTTGATGGCAGTTAACTACAACAACAAGACCTCTTTGAGCTGCCTGCACGTACCTCTAAAGGCCTCCTTGGGCTCTGACTAGTCCTACCACATCCTTCCTCCTCTCTGAGGGTTGCTGCTACCTCCCAGGGCTCTACCTAGGGAAACAGTCATGGTGTCCACTGCTATCAGATCTGGGGTGTTTATCCTTCTCCCTTTCCTGGAGTTAAAGAGACTCCAGAGGAGGTCAGGACATGGGGACCCTTCCAAAGGACCCACTAACTTCTAACCTCTCCCCATTTCTGCTCTAACTTCTCCCGTATCCAGAGGAATCTTGATCAAGCTTTGGTAGTGGGGATCTAGTTCTTATAAACCCACGTGTTCCCCCACATTTACTGCATTTTCCAGAATATTTCATGTTCCCCACAGGACCTCGACTTTTGAAACTGAAAGGCCTGGGTTTTGCATTTTTCCTGAGAAAAGGAGCACAGGATCCACCCTGGCTACTGGGATGAACAAGGGGGTCTGGGCTACAAGGAAATGCAAGGGCAAGAAAAATCTCAGCTAATACTTCAACATATTATCTTACATTGTTTCATTGTGTCTTCTCCATGGGCTCGGTTGGTCACCAGTACAACACTTGTAGGCGCCATGGTGGTACAGTGGTTAAGCGCTCAGCTGCTAACTGAAAGATTGGTGGTACAAACTCACCAGACACTCTGTGGGACAAAAGACCTGATGATCTGCTCCCGTAAAGATTTCAGCCTTGAAAACCCTATGAGGCCATTATATAGTCTGTCCTAAAGGGTCACTATGAGTAGGAATTGGCACACAACACTTGGAGGCTGATAATCTTAGAACAGGAAGGAAGGGAAGGGGACACACTCTAGGGAGGTCAGGGCAGGGGCCAGGTGGGTGCACAGGTTAACTCCGCTCCCCACAACAACCCTTTAGGGCAGGTGTAACCATCTTACACTAAACCGGTTCCCATTGAGTCAATTCCAACTCATGGAGACCCCGTGTGAGTCAAAGTAGAACTGCACTCCACAGGGTTTTCAGTGACTGATTTTTCAGAAGAATATCATCAGGCCTTTCTTCTGAGGTACCTCTGGGTGGACTTGAACCACCAATCTTTTGGTTAGCAGCCAAGTGCTTTACCCGTTTGCGCCACCCAGGGACTCTCACCTTCCATTATAGCTCAGAGAAGTAAACTCAGCTCATTGAGATGACACGGTAATAGGAGAGGAGCTGGACTAATGCCAGATGGGGAGCTTTTTTCGTGAGCTGTCTTTGTGAATTCACTTGTTTTGAACGTTCTGACATAAAACGAGAATTCCTTTTTTTTTTTTTATCTTTTAACTCTATCTGCCTTGTTGAAGTGGGAATCCAAGAATGTTACACATTTCAGGTCTGAAGGCTAAATTTCTCTTTGAGTTTTTAGCTCAGATATTCTGATTTTGTGCTCACACCCCTGGCAGCGAAAGGCAGGAGCATAATTAGAAGTGTGAAATCTGAAGATGAAGGAAAAAACTCCCCTTTTGGAACTAGGTTTGGCATTCTTGGCAGATGTCAAAACAGTGGTCTTTGGGGGAAGAGCAGAGCAGTGTGATCCAGCTGTCTCTCGTGCTCCTGTGACCTCTTGGATTCTTTTCTATAGTTCCCGTTCACAATGACGTCAGCTGGTCCAGATCCCCCAGCCCATGGAGTAGGCATTGCTAGCGGTCACCAATGTCTGGGCCTCTTCCGCTTCCAGGTGCACAGAACACTGCGCTTCTCAGCCTCCTGTACTTGGGTGGGGCCATAGGACCAGTTCTGGCCAATGAAATGTGAGTGGAAGTGATAGTGTCACTTCTGGGCCGAGGTATTGAAAGATCACGTGCCCTTTCCCAGTCTCTTTTTTCCACTCCCTGAAGTGGCAAAGGTGGAGAAGGCCTCATGTGAAGATGGCAGAGCCACGAGACGAAAGCAGCCAGGACTGCTGAGTTACAGGTTGTTATGGATTGAGTCGTGTCTTCCCAAAACATGTGCTAGAATCCTAGCCCCTATGCTTGTAGATGTGGAGTCCTGTTGGCACAGGGGTTAAGAGCTACAGCTGCTAACCAAAAGGTGGGAGTTTGAATTCACCAACTGCTCTTGGAAACCTTATGGGGCAGTTCTACTCTGTCCTATAGGGTTGCTATGAGTTGGAATTGACTTGGTGGCAACAGTTTTTTTTTTTTTTAATATATACCTGTGGATTTAATGCCATTTGGGAATACGGTGTTCTTTGTTATGTTAATGAGGTCATATCAGAGTAGGGTGCGTCCTAAACCTAATCACTTCTGAGTGAAATAAGAAGCAGCACAGACATACAGACCACGAAGCAAAAACGGGAAGAAGATAGATTCTACAAGCAGGCTGCCAAGGAACTGAGGAAAGCCAGGTCTACAAAAGCAGAGGTAAGGATCTTCCCCAGAGCCCGCAGAGAGAGAGCCTTCCCCTAGAGTCGGTGCCCTGAATTCAGACTTCTTGTTTTATTTCTGTTATAGCAGCACTACGTAACTGACACTCAGGTTATTTGCCCAAGAGAGATGCCTAGACCCCACTAGACTTTGCATAAAGCACAAAACAGATCGTGGCTGTATTAAGCCTTGGAAATTTTGGGACTGTTAATTACAGCAGCACAACCTAGTTTATCCAGACTAATACAGAGTGCAAAAGCAAGGTTCCTCTGCTTTTCCCTGACTGCTGGGCAGTGTGGGCTTCACTCACATCTGTGCGAAGTTTAGGCTCCTTTACGGCACCAACCGTATAGGTCTCACCTTGGGGGCTGGCCAGACTATCTTCTCTCCTTTCTTAGAAGGCAATTGCCTGGTCCACAGAAAGATTATAGAAATTTGTTTTGTTCTCATGGTAGGCTGAATAATGCATGCTCCCCCTGCCCCCCGCCCTAAGATGTTCACACTCTAATCCCAGGAATTTATGAATACTACCTTATAAGGCAAAAGGCACTTTGCAGATGTAAGTTAAGTTACGGATCTGTCGGTGAGAAGAGTAACCTACATTATGTGTGGGTCCAGTGTACAACAGTCCTTATAAAAGGGACTCGGGAGAGGTCAGAGTCAGAGGATAAGGCGATATGATGATGGAAGCAGAGGTTGGAGTGGTATGCTTTGGAAGATGATGAAGGGTCCACAAGCCAAGGAATATAGATGGTCATTAGAAGCTGAAAAGGGCAAGGAAATGGGATTCTCCCATTAAAGCCTTTAGAGGGAACCAGTCCTGCCAACACTGTGACATTAGCCCAGGGAAACTGATTGCAGAAAGAGAAAAATAATACTGTTCTTAAGCCAATAAATGCTTTTACCATGGAATTAGCGAAATGAGTCAAGTCCAGGAAGTTTTGCCTTCCAGTTGTTTTTATCACCTCCTATTTTACCCTACAGAGCCCTGGTGGCACAGTGGTTAAGAGCTCAGGCTGCTAACCAAAAGGTCGGCAGTTCAAATCCACCAGGCACTCATTAGAAGTTCTATGGGGAAGTTCTATTCTGTCCTATAGTGTCGCTGTGAGTCGGAATCGAGTTGACATCAAACGGTTTGGGTTTTTTTTTGCATTCACCCTATTGGTGAGGGAGGAATTCCATTGTAGGGTTATGGGGATGACCAAACACACGACACTCAAACACAGACAGATGAGATTGTTCACCTGACTCATGATGACCTCATGAACAATGAAATAAAATGCTTCTCAGTCCTGCACCATTCCTATCAGATCAGTCCATTGTGATCCATAGGGTTTTCACTGGCTGATTTTCAGAAGTAAACCACCAGGCTTTCCTGTTCCATCTTAGCCTGGAAGCTTTGCTGAAACCAACCTATTCACCATCAAAGCAACATGCAAGCCTTCACTGACAGATGGGTGGTGGTTATGCATGAGATGCACTGGTCAGGAATCAAACCAAGGTCTCCCACATGGAGGATGAGAATTCTACCATTAAACCACTAGTGCCCCCTGGAAAGATGAGATTAGCAGTAGTTTATTAGTCATATATACTCACAGCCCTGGGGAGGAGGCCATCACCCCATGCAGGACCACATGGGTGCTATGCTCAGGAACAGAGTGAACAACCAGGGGCTCTGGGAGGCAGACTTTGTAGTATCAAGAGGGTGGGGTGGCCCCTAGTTCCTGTGGAAGATTGTGACTGACTTTGAATAATTCTACAGGCTGGCAGGGAACTAGCCAGCTACTCAGGGATAAGCAGAAACTAGCCTGGTCTCTGTAATAAGGGGGGTTGTTTGGCTAGGGGATCTTTTTCACAGGAGCAGAATGGGAAGAGGAATTTGAGGTTAGGCCATTCCAGGCCCTCCCAATTCTATCAAATGTCAAGGCAGCACAGAATACTAATTTTAGGTCTGTCACCATACGAGTTAATATTTAAGCTGCAACTACCTGGAAGTAAGTCACAGATCGCAGATCAAGGGAGCTGAGAATGTTGTAAAGGAAGGAAAATAAGGATTGACCATGAGGTTTAAACTGACTAAGGAGGGAAGAGAGGACATAAAGGAGGGACAATGAAAAGTTGATAAGATTGTAGGTCCTAGTGAGGTTGAAGAACTGTTGGGTATGGGGTACTAGAAAAACCAAAACCCATTGCCGTCGAGTCAATTCTAACCCATACTGACCCTACAGAACAGAGTAGAACTGTCTCATAGGGTTTTGAAACAGCAGCTGGTGGATTCAAACTGCTGACCTTTTGGTTAGCAGCCAAATGCTTAATCACAGCAACATCACTGTACTAGAGGAAGTGAAATATAAAGTCAAGAGGTAAGGAAGGAGAGCAAAGGGGTCCTGGTTAGAGTTTTCAGTGGTGATAAGGACATGAGTGTGACCATGGGAGCAAGCAGCTAAGATAGGGTAAAACACAAGATCACAGGACTAGCTGAGGTCAAGAATATATAAGACTGGGGTGACCTAGGATCACCCATGTGGATTTTGAAATCACTAAGGTTAATAGTAGAAGAGATGTTGAGTGACGTGACAGTAACTGATCCAGGGGGCAACATGTGTGGATGATTTGATATTGGGGGGTGGGCATTGAGTGCTATAGCCTAGTGACATGATATGGAAGCTGGGAAGTTCCTGAGAAAGGCGGAGGGGGTGGGAAATAAGAGAGAACAGCCTCCAATGGTAAGAGCTACAGGAGTCCTAACAAGATTGGGATAAGGGACGGAGTGACATCTGTCCCTGGAGGTCCCAAGGTATGGTTATGCCGATGTTGTAGGCATAGGGAAATCTTACCAGGAGCAGGGATATTTCTGGGACTTCTCAAAATCTGCTTTAAATGTGGATTCCTGCAGAGGGGAGCTTTACCCCCCAGGGAGTGGACCTTTCTGATCCCTGCTGATGGCCATCTACAGAAGTTGTTGTTATTAGCTGGTGACAAGACTACCCCTACTCTTGGAGACCTATTGTACAACGGAAGAAAATTCTGCCTAGTCCCACTTCATCCCATGATCAGTTGTGGATTGGACCATTTTGATCCACAAAGTTTTCATTGGCTGATTTTCGGAAGTATCACCAGGCCTTTCTTCCTAGTCCATCTTATTCTGGAAGCTCTGCTGAAACTTTTTTCAGCATCATAGCAACACAAAAACCTCCACTAACAAATGGGTGATAGCTGTGCATGAGGTGTATTGGCTAGGAGTCAAATCCAGGTCTCTGGCATGGAAGATGGGAATTCTACAATTCTACCATTGAACCATCATGGCCTCCTGCTTACAAAAGAAGGCTTGTATAAGCAGCCATCTAAGATACTCCACTGGTCCCACCCTGTCTGGAGCAAGGGAGAATGAAGAAAACCAAAGACACAGGGAAATATCAGTCCAAAGGACTAATTGACCACAACTACAACAGCATCCACCAGACTGAGTCCAGCACAACTAGGTGGTGTCTGGCTACCACCACCGACTGCTCTGACAGGGATCACAATGAAGGGTCTTGGGAAGTGCTGGAGAAAAATGTAGAACAAAATTCTAACTCACAAAAAAAGACCAGACTTGCTGATCTGACAGAAACTGGAGAAACCCCAAGGGTATGGCCCCTGGATACCATTTTAAGTCAGTACTGAAGTCACTCCCGAGGTTCAACTTTCAGCCAGAGATTAGACAGGCCCATACTATAAAACGAGACTAAAGGGGCACACCAGCCTACGGGCAAGTGCTAGAAGGCAGGAGGGGACAAGAAAGCTGATAATGGGGGATCCAGGTTTGAGAAGGTGAGAGTGTTGACACATTGTGGGGTTGGCAACCAATGTCACAAAACAATGTGTGTATTAATTATTTGATGAGAAATTAATTTGCTCTGTAAACCCTCATCTAAAGCACAATAATAATAATAATAATAATAATAAAAGGGTGCTTGCAAAAAGCATGCTGGCTCCCTCTTAGAACCAAGCTCTGAGTTCTGCCTGACACCAAAGCCCACACCTTCCTCCTCACTGCATCAGCTCCTCTGTGAATAAACTCCAGTGGGTTACCTTAGGTTGTATATTATCTTACCAGGCACTCTCACTCAAGAGTTGGGTCCTGTGGTTTCTTTAAAAGGACCCTTGTATGGAGATTTATAATTTTCAAACACTGTTTCACAAAAATGATTGGATATGACTGTCCAACAAAAGCTAAGAAGAGGCTACAGGGATATCCATTAGGGCCTAGGTGATGTTAGTAGCTGAACTTAGCCAATGACATCAAGCCAAAGCTTTCACTTATCTTAAGAAAGAATATTCTTGTGGACTTTTGGCTGCCCCTCGGAATTCTCTACTGATTTCCTTGGGAGAAGATTCTGCTGAAAATAGTAATGAAGATTTATTAAAAAGCTATGTGGAAGATCCACGTTAGTTTTTTTATGTGGAGGATCCACGTTAGTGTCCACCAAAATTTATTTATTTTTTTTCCAAAATGAGGGAGTTGGAACTGGGTACTGAGGAGTCCAGCTTCTGGCTAAAAACCTACGTATGATTTTCCAGACAACTAAGAAGGTTTTACCTAGCAGGCTCACGGGGAAAGCTGGCCCCCACCTCCTCCCCGCCCACACACACAGCCAGTTCACTGCAGTCTCCGAAGGGAGTTGCAGTCAAGGACTCACCCCCCTGGCCATGCTCTTACACCTCTCGGCATTCCCAGCCCAGGCACTTCCACTGGGAGGTCCCTTTACCGGGGCCTGCGGCAGAGGCCTTCTTCAGGAGCCTCTGCGGACACCTCCTTACTGGAGTGGTGGAGAGGGAGAACCTTGAAGACACTTTACTCTGATTCAGTACTCAGTACTTTTCCACTCCTAGCCCTTTCTCTTCCTTTTCGCCTGGTGCCCAGCTTCATAAAACTGCAGGGGCCTTTTATTCTAGGCTCCCTCTGAGTAAGACAAACCCATGTCTGTATGGATCCACCTGACCTCCTGGCACTGTTCCACAAGGCAAAATGGAACAGGGGGGAGTTGGAACTTTCTCAAGATTAGTCCCTTGCTTATACAGTAAAACCTGTTAAGAGTTGGAACCTGGGTAAGGCAGAAACCTGTCAGAGAAGGAAAATGCAAATATTTTCCAGTAAATCGAGTGATAGAAAAGTGGTACTATTGTACCCTGTCAAAGGTGGAAAACTTGCGAGACCTGAAAAACAAGGCAGTCCAGTCGAGTTCTGGCTCTCACAGCTTTCACTGCATTATTGTGAGGAGCCCTGGTGGTGCAGTGGTTAAGCACTCAGCTGCTAACCGAAAGGTTGGCAGTTTGAACCCACCAGCTATCCTGTAGGAAAAAGATGTGACAGTCTGCTTCTGTCAAGATTATAGCCTTGAACACCCTATGGAGCAGTTCTCTTCTGTCCTACAGTGTCTCTATGAGTCAGAATTGATGGAACAGCAATAAATTTTTTGGTCTTATATTATAGCAGTAAGTGATTAAAGGCTTGCTGGTATTTTCATTTTGGCTGGTTTTCTTCATCAGCCATGACAACACCTAACAGCTCAGCTCAGCTCTCTCCAGCTCAATTCAACTCCAGACAGGTGGCCGCCCAGAGAGCCTGTATTCCCAGCATGCCTTGATGTTTCTGGTTTGAGTTCCTAAGACCTTGGGGATGCCTGCTGCATTCTCTCCTTCACCTTCTAACTGGTTAGTACCCAGAAGAGGTGGGGTCCCAGTTCTAGCCATGCATTTAACCACTCCAGGATGCCAGGGACCTGGTCCCTGGATGATTGCATACAGAACAGCTGCTCTGTCATTGCAGGTCTGTTCTGGAGAGAAAAATCCAGATTTGTGTTCTATGAGACGGTGAATGTTCTGGCCTCTCTCTCACAGCTGCTCAGTGTTCTCCCCTCACCCCCACTAGGAGCATAGCGATGTGCTGGGCATTTCACAGATGTCACCTCGTGTCACACTCGCCATCCCTGTGAGAAAAGAGCAGACTTCCCATGTTATAGATGAGAAAACAGGGTGGAGGAGTGTCATGGATTGAACTGTGTCCCCCCAAAATATCTGTCAACTTGGCTAGATCATTCTTCCCAATATTGTATGATTGTCTATCATTTTGTCATCTGGTGTGATTTCTCTGTGTGTTGTAAATCCTACCACTATGATGTAAAGAGATGGATTAGCAGCAGTTATGTTGATAAGATCTACAAGATTAGATAGTGTCTTAAGCCAATCTCTTTTGAGATATAAAAGAGAGACGCTAGCAGAGAGACAGGGGGACTTCATACCACCAACTAAGCAGTGCTGGGAGCAGAGCACGTCCTTTGGACTCAAGGTTCCTGCTCAGAGAAGCTCTTAGACCATGGGAAGGTTGCTAACAAGGCCCTAGACCACAGGAAGGTTGCTAACAAGGACCTTCCTCCAGAGGCGACATAGAAAAGAAAGCCTTCCCTCGAAGCTGTAGCACTGAATTTGGATTTCTAGCCTACTTGACTGTAAGAGAATAAATTTCTCTTTGTTAAAGCCATTCACTTATGGTATTTCTGTTATAGTAGTACTAGGTGACCAAGACAGGGAGGGAAGGTGACTTGTCCAAGGCCTCAGAGCTAGTAGGTGGTGAAAGCTGCAAATGGAAGCCAGGCCCTGGCTCCTGTGGCAGCATCACACTGGGAAACACAAGCACACACACACAAACACATGCACACACACTCACGCACATACATATTATTAAAATCACACACAAACTGGAAGAAAAAAAATTCACGCCCTCTTCCAAGTTGATCAAGGAAGGCAGACTGCTGCAGGAGACCAGCAAGCTGGGGTCTGTGTGTGCAAGACAGCACTAACAGGCTGTCAGGTAACAATTAGGGAGTTGGCTGCAATTACCCACCATCCAGGAGGGAGTGTTATGTTGTGTAACTCCAAGCTAAGATCCTCTCTCCCCAGCAAGTCTTGGTAAGCAGCCCCTCATCTGTTCGGCTTGGATTTGCCCATCTCTGCAGATCCGGGCTTATGGAATATGGCTAGGTCCTATAGGATTTTAGGCCACACTTAAAATCCTGGAAACCCTCACTTAGGAGTAGGAAGAACGTGGGGTGTGAAGTCAGCTGCCTATGCTAGGAATCCTGGCTGTGCCACTTTCCTCGCTGGGGAACTTGGACAAGTACTTCCCCTTTCTAAGCCTCAATTTCCTCACCTGAAAGATGGATGGAGATGACATAGGAAACCCTTCCCCTCAGGAATACTGCAATGGTCGATTGGATAATTAATATATACAAAGGCAAAATCCAGGATCAATAGGAGTCATTTTCTTTAGATCACACAGTGAGGACTGACTTACCTGCGTGTAAAACGGGAAAGGAGATTAAGAAACCCTCAGCTCTAGCACTGATAACACCTGACATTTCCTGAGTGGTGAACAGGGCAGTCGAGGGGTTTTACATGCAACGTCTCTAGTCCTCATAACTCTCCAAGATGGAGAACATCTTCCCTATATTGCAGATGAGTAAACTGAGGCTGAAGGAGCTTAAGGGACTTGCTCAGACCTCACAGTCAAGAAGTAACAGACCTGGGGAGTGAATCCAAGTCTTACTTCAGGTGCTCTGTTCATGACTCTTGGGTGGGTCTGATGCTTGTTGGAAGCTTTATGCTCCTCGTCCAACACTCCAACCAACAGCTGGAACGAGACAGTTTTGAGTTTGCCTCTCCCCAAGGCCAGGCCTCACCACCCCAGGTGGGTGATGACCTCCTCACTGTCTGTTCTCTCTCACTGTGGTCTGTCCTCTCCTCCACGTGACCCTGCCTAAATGATCTTCTTGATCTCTCAATCTGACTGTGCTGCCCTCCTGCACACAATACCTCAATAGCTCTCCATTGCCCTCAAGATCAGGCCCACCTCCTTAGCCAGGTGACCAGGGCTCCTGCTGAGTTTTCTAAGGTAGAATCTCTTCTTCTTCCTTTAGGATCTTTTGCCTCTGTGAGACTTGATAGGATCTTCTTCCTCCTCCCACAGGAATCTCTACTTTCCCATCTCCGTGTCTTTGGCCACGTTGCTTTCTCTGCTTGGAACACATTACTCATCCTCCCGGCCCTCCATTTGTTGCCTTCTGAAATTCTACATAAGCTTTAAAATCGAGGTCTTGATCCAGCCCTTCCATGAAATGACCTCAGATCTTGCTACTGAAAGAGACCTGCAGTGGTATCTTTAAATGCTTCTCCAGCATTCAACCCCCCTTCCCAGTTGTATCTAAATTTCACAGCTGTTGAAGTTTGGGTGAGATTGACCCCACCCATGGTTCCAGGGTTGAGCTCTTATTGGCTATGTCTGGCCATAGTGATACAGTCAAGAATGGGCATATGAGCCAAGTCAGCTGCTCAAAGCCAACAAGGCTCAATTTTAGGCCATTGGTTTGTTAATTAGGAAGACTGACGTTCTTTTTTTTTTTTTTTTTAATTAATTTTTATTAAGCTTCAAGTGAACATTTACCATTCCAATCAGTCTGTCATGTGTAAGTTTACATACATCTTACTCCCTTCTCCCACTTGCTCTCCCCCTATTGAGTCAGCTCTTTCAGTCTCTCGTTTCGTGCCAATTTTTCCGTCTTCCCTCTCTCTCTATCTTCCCATCCCCCTCCAGTCAAGAGTTGCCTACACACTCTCCAGTGTCCACCTGATTTAATTAGCTCACTCTTCATCAGCATCTCTCTTCCCCCCACTGACCAGTCCTTTTCATGCCTGATGAGTTGTCTTCAGGGATGGTTCCTGTCCTGTGCCATCTGACTTTCTTTAAGGCCACTAGATTTTAATCAGGAAACATGTGACCCAGGATGTTACTGGCAGGCAACTTGTAATAACGAGCCCATGAGATGAGTCATTCTGAGGAAGAAGAAATGTAAGAGCCTAGTCACATTTTTAGAGCAGCTGGATCACATCTCTCCTGAAGCCTACACTGAACAGTTCAGTTATGCAAGCCACTCAGTTTTCTGTATTGTTTATGGCTATATCCTTTCCCCATAACACCTTCTCAGATCTAATAATCCAAACTTTAGAAAGGAGGGACTACACTCTCCTTCAGGCATTGGTGGTTCGGTGGTACAATTCTCACCCTCCATGCAGGAGACCTGGGTTTGATTCCTGGCCAGTGGACCTCATACACAGCCACCACCCGTCTGTCAGTGGAGGACTGTCTCTCTGCGGAGGATCGTGCGTTGCTGTGATGCCGAACAGGTTTCAGCAGAGCTTCCGGACTACAACAGACTAAGAAAAAAGGCCTGGTGACCTACTTCCACAAATTAGCCAATGAAAGCCTACGGATCAAAACGATCTGATCCACAACCAATCATGGAGATGGCGCAGGATGGGGCAGCATTTTGTTTCATCGTGCCTGGGGTCACCATGAGTCAGGGGCCTGCTCTATGGCAGCTGCCAACACAAACTCTTTATAATCACCTCTGTCTTGGTTTTAGGCTCCCAGGATGTAGGCAGATAAAGTCACTGAAAAATTTCTCCCTCCTATAGTACTTCTCTTGGGGAGCAAAAGCCTATAAAGAGGATATTCAAATGAAGTACTGAGAGAACAAATAGTTAGGTACCAAAACAGTATTTTCCTTTTTTTTTTTTGCTATACATAGTCATAACTTATTTCAAAGGAGGATAAAAAAAGAAAAAAATGGAGCCTCTTAAATGAAGCAAGAGCTAGAGAGAAGTGAAATAGATCCTGTGAGGTGAAGCTGGAGCTGGAGAGACATGAATTATTCTGCTTAACAGAGGGAGAAGATTTTTGAGTTCTGGGAGCAGTCCAGGAGGGCGGGGAGAGAACGGTGTGAGGATACAGATGACGTACGGGGAGGTTGTCAACAGAAATTCTCCACAGGTGACAAGATGGGGACAGAGAAAAGGACACGTGTAAGGACCTTGCTCTGTCCCAGTCAGCACTCTTCAACTTGAGTAAAGTCTACCAAATCCATGAAATAAAAAACACGCTCCCAATGAGTCAATTTCGACTCAGAGCAACCCTATAGGACACAGGAGAACTGCCCCGTAGGGTTTCCAAAACTGTAACCTTTAAGGAAGCAGACTGTCACACCTTTTTCCCCAAGAGTGGCTGGTGGTTCAAACCGCCAACCTTTCAGTTAGCAGCTGTGTGCTTAACCACGGTACCACCAGGGCTCCCATTCACGGAATAAACCAACCAAACCTGTTGCCATCAAGTTGATTCCAACTCACAGGGACCCTGTAGGACAGAGTAGAACTGTTCCATAAGGTTTCCAAGGCTGTAAATCTTTACAGAACCAGACTGCCGCATCTTTCTCCCATGGAACAGCTGGGAGGTTTGAACAGCCAATCTTTCAGTTAGCAGTTGAGCACTAAACCACTGTGCCACCAGGACATCTAGGTGCTTATAAATATTTATTAAATAAACAAATGAGTGAGCAAACTCACCCAGCTTACAAGGATTTTTATAAACACACATCAGGAAAAAGAACTCTGGAGTAGATACATTTCCAGGTGATAAACCTTGAAGGTGTCATTTTCAATGAGCAAACTAAGGTGAAACCTGAGCAAATGCTATTTCTAAATGTAGATAAATTTGCCTATGGGTACATCCTAATCTTTATGTCTCATAACTATGAAGATAGAATGAGAGAAATAGAATTGAAACTGACATAGGGTCTCTTTCCATGGAGAGTAGTCACACGCAGCTGATTCTACCGTCAGCTCCTGTCCAGGGTAATGAGAGGGAAACTGCCATCACCCAGGTCAGACGCTACTGGGAGGATCTGGAAACTTACAGAAGGCAAAGCTGTGGAAGAAGGACAGACATCTTCGAGAACAAAAGTTGTTAATACAATTTGTTCATTCATTCAACCACAGCAGCATATAAGATGCTCCTGGTACTGTACTCACGCGATATGTGGTCTGGTGGGGGAGATGACTAGTAAGTATAAAAACAAAAGTAAATATAAGATGAATAGTTATTTTATAAAAATAAATAATACATGTCTCACAGTAGGACGGAGAAGTCTTCTGCAGTCTGGGGCATCAGTGAAGGTTTCCCTGAAGGAAAAGGGCAGACCCACCTCACGAATTCATGGGCTATAGGTGCTTTTGGGAAACCCTGGTGGCGTAATGGTTCAGTGCTACAGCTGTTAACCAAAAGGTTGGCAGTTCAAATTCACCAGGCATTCCTTGGAAACCCTATAGGGCAGTTCTACTCTGTCCTATAGGGTCGCCATGAGTCGGAATCGATTCGACGGCAATGGGTTTGGGATTTTTGGGTTTAGGAACTTTTGACTCCCTGAGCCCCTTCCTCCATTAAAATAAATGAGTAAATAAAAATTCTGCTCTATGACTGCATTGGTATGAAGAAGAATATAATTCAGGCTGGATTCATTATTATATATTCATTATATTAATTAATATAATAAATAATAATCATTGAATGAATATGAAATAATGAATAATCCACTACTTTTCTGTCTGGTTGACCTTGACTCATGGCAACCCCATGTACGTCAGAGCAGAACTGTGCTCCGTAGGGTTTTCAACACTAATTTTTTGAGAGTGGATCACTAGGCCTTTCTTCTAAGGTGCCTCTGGCTGGACTCGAACTTCCAACTTCTTAATTAGCAGCTATGTGTGTTATTAAGCCACCCAGTGTTACCAGTTGCCAGTCTGACACAAAGGGTCTGTATCTTTTCCCGAGTAAGGATACACGCAAAAGACAAATTTTATCTTCAGCAAGCTTTATTTTGCTTGAGTCAAGCAAAAGGAGTCAGCCAGGATCTAAGCCTCTCCAAAAGACTGACTTGAAAAGGGAAGAAAGGCTAGGGCTTACATGGGTTTGGTGGAGACAGTAGAGTAATGGATATCTAGTGGGCTTCTTTCAAGGGGCGGGTACTTCTCAGAATGGCTGTGTATGTTAATTAGGTTGCCGCACATCTGGAATCTAAGACGGGACCTGCTGATATTCAAGATGGAGTCCTCTCAACAGCCCTTGGCATCACTTATTATGGGATATAGCACAAGACCTCTTGATGTTTGGCACTACATCACCATCTTTGGAGGGCTAAGGAAGGTTAAACAGCTGTCACACTTTGCTCTTCTGTGTGTGCGGAGCCTGTAAAGGAGGAGGGAACTAGAAAAACACTAAGAAGCAGATAGTAATTCATGGGTCGTGTCAATCTTATGTTGACAAGTTGGGTTCCTGTTTACCCGGCTTCTAGATGATAACCTTTTAACAGCTCTTTTGTTCAGCCACAGCACAGTTAACCCTATCTGTCTCACCAGGGACTCCTGTGACCAAGGATAAGCCCCTTAAAATATATGGGGCCTTATTTTCTATTCATAACATAGAGCCTGGCTGTGGTATGTTGGGATATGTTGTGATATGGGATAATGTTCCCCTTCTCCATTTCCATATGGTGATATTGATGTGTCCACCTCCCTTACTAATGTTTGGATTCCTTGGACTCAGGAGTTGCACCTTATTCATCTCCAAACGTCAGTTTCCTCACCTGTAGAATGGGGGTAACCTTAACCTTGGAAGACAATTGCGAAAGTTAAATGAAATAATGAATGCAAAGTGCTAATAGAAAAAAAAAAAGATTGAACAAAGGAAAAATAAATTAGTGAACAAATAAATTAAATGCATGAAAATTATGCTAAGACAGCATCAGAGAAGGATGAGGGGAAGAGAAGAGGAGAGCAAAGGAAAGAACCAGACTGCACAGCACTCCCCTTTGTGCTGTCAATGATGGCAAGCTCAGGCAATCCTCCCTCCTGATCTGCGGGCGGGGCTCTGTGCACTGCTAGCAAAGCTGTGATTCCCAGGCTGTTAATTGTTGGAGTGTTTGCTTCTCTCCCCAAGGCATTTTGGCTCTTGTCTGATAATTTTTTTCCTCTTTGAGAGGTTTTGAATGTGTAAATATCTCAGAGAATGTTAAATCGTGAAAGGAGGGAGGGAATGGAAGGAAGGGCAGGGACAGGCTGTGTGGTTGGTGTTAGAGAACTACAAATGGGAAGGAAGGAAAGGAAAGGAGGAGGTGGGGAGAAGAGAAGAAAAAGGAGGTGGGTCAGAGTTCCCTCTGGCCCCACCTTACACACCTAGCCTCTAAGTAGTACAGGGTAAAGCAAGTATCATTGTAACCTGGGCCAGAAACCACTTTTTCAACTGCCCGTTGGAATCATGGCATAGCTTAGAAGAATGCAAAGAAAAAGACCAAACCAAACTCATTGCCATTGAGTCGATTCCTGCTCATGGCAACCCCATGTGTTGTAGAGTAGAACTGCTCCATAGGGTTTTCTTGGCTATAATCTTTTTTTTTTTTAATTTTTTTAATTGAACTTTAGATGAAGATTTACAGAACAAACTAGTTTCTCATCAAACAGTACTGGTTAAAAACCCCCTGACATATCAACACTCTCCCTTCTCGACCCTGGGTTCCCTATTACCAACTTTCCTGTTACTTCCTACTTTCCAGTCCCTGCCCCAGGGCTGGTGCTCCCTTTTAGTCTTGTTTTGTTCCATGGGCCTGTTCAACCTTTGGCTGAAGGGTGACCCTAAGGAGTGGCCTCCTTACTGAGCTGAAAGGGTGTCTGGGGGACATACTCTCAGGGTTTCTCCAGTCTCCGTCAGGCCAGCAAGTCTGGTCTTTCTTTTTGAGTTAGAATTTTGTTCCACATTCTTCTCCAGCTCTGTCCAGGACCCTCTGTTGTGATCCCTGTCAGAGTTGTCAGTGGTGGTAGCTGGGCACCATCTGGTTGTACTGGACTCAGTCTGGTGGAGGCCATGGTAGATATGGTCCGTTAGTCCTTTGGACTAATCTTTCCCTTGCATCTTTAGTTTTCTTCATCATTCCTTGCTCCCGAAGGGGTGAGACCAGTGGAGTATCCTAGATGGCCACTCATAGGCTTTTAAGACCCCGGAAGCTACTCACCAAAGCAGAATGTAGAATGTATTCTTTATAAACTCTGTTATGCGAATTGAGCTAGATGTTCCCTGAGGCCGTGGTCCCCACACTGGCTATAATCTTAACGGAAGCATATCACTAGGCCTTTCTTCTGCAGTGCCCCTGGGTGGGTTGAAACTCCAACTTTTTGAAGAGCAGTTGAGTGCCAATTGTTTGTGGCACTCAGGGACCTAAAGAAAAGAAACCAAAACCAAACCTGTTGCCATTGAGTCGATTCTGATGACCCTATAGGATAGAGTAGAACTGAGCCATAGGGTTTCCAAGGAGCAGCTGGTGGATTTGAATTCCTGACCTTTTGGTTAACAGCTGGGCTCTTAACCACTATGCCACCAGGTCTCCAAAATCAGCCCAGTTTTCAGAATTTTAAGGGATTTCATTGTAACCGTTGTTACATGAGTTGACTTTCACTGAGAGAGCTCACTATTTGCAGATTTTGTGCAAAAGCCCTTCATGAGCATTCTCTCAATCAATCTTTTTGAACACTAGGAAGGACTAGGGCGACACCATTGAGGGGCCTAGGGTGCAGAATTTAAGGAGGCACTCACTCTCAAGGTCATGTGCATGCACTGAGAGGACCTCCTTAAATTTTGTGTCTCAGGTGCCTCATTCTCACTACAGTCCTGGTCCTCTGTGTAAAATCCTTGGAGGAAGCCAGGATTACTATCCCTCTGTTACAGATGGGAAGGCTGAGGCACAGAGAGGTTGAGTAACTGGTGCAAGGTCACGAAGAAGGTGGGTATCCAGGATTCCAATTCAGGCCATCTGGCTTCAGAGCCTACAACTACAAACCCTCATTAATACTTCAGTATGGCCCCAGCACCTGCCCAAAGAGGGACTTTTTGAAGCAAAAATGTTTAAAATACATTCCTTTTTCTGCAATATTCTGAAATTTGCCCTCCATTGCAGCCCATCCCAACTCCTTAACTGATTGGATATGGGGACAGGGGAGGGATGAGAGAACATGAGCAGGAAGGCTCTTCCTGGAAAGCCTTCCCACTGTCACCTGGCCAGTGCTCCACCTTGAGGCCTTCAGTGCCACCTGTGGACTCAAGGCTCCCTCTCCTATGTCCCAAGTCCATGGATCAGATAGATACTTTTTTTATAGGACCTACTTAGTTGGGTGTCCCTGGATGGTGTAAACACTTAACAAGCCGGACCGCTAACTGAAAGGTTGTAGTTTTGAACTCACCCAGAGACATCTTGGAAGAAAGCCCTGGCGATCTAATTCAGAAAAATCAGCCATTGAAAATCCTGTGGAGCAGAGTTCTACCCTGACACATGCAGAGTCGCCATGAGCTGGAGTTCATTTGATGACAACTGGTGTACTTGTCAGTTAAGGGGAAAGAAAAGCACTCTAAATTAGAGGCAGGGTAAATTATTTTTAACAGTTTTATTGAGATGTAATTCATGTACTATAAAATTCACCCATTTAAGTGTACAATTCAATAAGCTTTCAGTAGATTCTCAGAGTTGTGCATCCATCATCACAGTCAAGTTTAGAATATTTCTTTACCCCAAAAAGAAACTCTGTGCCCATTAGTCGTCACCCACCAATTTCTCTCTTCTGCCAATCTCAGGCAACCACTAATCTACTTTCTGTCTCTGTAGGTTTGCTTGTTCGGGACATTTCACATAGACGAAATCATACAATATTTGTCCTTCTGTGTCTGACTTCTTTCACTTAGTATAACGCTTACAAGGTTCATCCATGTTGCAGCATGCATCAGTACTTTATTCCTTCTATGGCCAAATAATATTCCATTGTATGGCTATGCCACATTTTGTTTACCTGTTCTTCCATTTATGGACATTTGGGTTGTCAGGATGGCTTTTTCATGGGTAAGACAATACATACAGTTGTCTTATCCACTTAAAATGGCTTAATTCTATAGCAGCATTAATTCCAATTAATTAATCAGAGAGTCCAGGACAGCTCCTTTGTCTCTGAGTGAATGCTCCATCAACAGCTATTAATCCCACTTTATGAATAAGAACACTGAGTCCTGAAAGACAAAGGACTTTGTGGCACAAAGCAGCAGATAGCTGAGGGCAGTGTTCTATGCCTTAACACCTTTCCAGCCCATCTCCACCAATTTGTCATTCCATTTCATAAAATCTAAGAGGCCATCGATTGTGAAAATATGCTTTTGATGCCCCACTGAGGGAAAATAATGTCAGATAAACAGTGATACATGGCTTCCTGGTCACATCAACTGTAAGATGCATTCCAATTTCAGAGATGCTAAGATGTGGGAGAAGATGTGTCCTAGAGGTGATGAAATATGGTCCCCTTTCCACAAGTGTTGCGTGGTCCTAAACACTTCCACTCATGATTTCTCCCTCTATCCCCGACCTGATTCTTGCTTTTGATTCTCACCTTAGTGTCTTCATTACCATCCAAAACCCATTGCTGTTGAGTCAATTACCCTATGATAGATTGAATTGTGTCCCACCAAAGATATGTTTAAGTCCTACCTCCTGTACCTGTGAATATGACCTTGTTTGGAAGTAGGTCTTTGAAGACGTCTTCAGTTATCATGAGGTCATGCTTGTGTAGGTGGGTCTTAGTCCAATCTTAGTGGGGTTGTTATAAGAGGAGAAGAGACACTGAGAGACAGAGGAGGGACCGCCATGTGGCAATAATTATGCTGCAGCTGCAAGCCAAGGAATGCCTGTGGCTACCAGTAGCTGAGAGAGAAAAGAAGGGATCATGCCCTAGAGGCTTCAGAGAGAACGTGGCCCTGCTGACGGCTGCTAACTGAAAGGTTGGCAGTTTGAAGCCACACAGCAGGAAAGGAATACTATACAGACCTCAAGCTATACTCCTGAGTTCTCCTTTCTCCCTCTTTCCCTCTATTTGCCATCTAATCAGTCATAATGTCTGGCAGCTCTCTGATGTGCTCCATGCATTGGTCAGCCCCTCTCCATCAGTCCTCTTTCTCACCCACTATTGGTCCTGGGGAAACTCTGGTGGCGTAGTGGTTCAGTGCTACGGCTGCTAACCAAAATGTTGGCAGTTCAAATCCACCAGGTGCTCCTTGGAAACTCTATGGGGCAGCTCTACTCTGTCCTATAGGGTCACTATGAGTCAGAATCGACTTGACAGCAATGGTTTTTGTTTTTTTACTGCTCCTGGATTTGCCCCCGAACCTGTTCCCCACCTGCAGCCTCCCCCACTATTTGGCCACTGGTTTGGTGTTTTATCTTAAGGCCTTGGGGAGGCAGAGTCTCAAAAATGAAAGAGACTGGGTCCCTGAATGGCTATGTCGAGTAGAGTCATCAACTGGACTTTACATAAATGAGAAATAAATTTAAGACACTGAGATTTGGGGTATAATGCTTACCACAGCTAGTATTACCATATCTAAAGCACCATCCAAATATAATTTGATCCCAAATCTGTAAGTGATCATCACTCTTAAATATGCTCCCTTTTTGCAATTCTTCGTACCACTATTCTACTTCAGGACCCAATGCTTCTCACCAAACTGTTATATCAGCCTCCTAAGTGGCCTCCATTCTCTCCCCTGAAAGCTCTCTCCCCTGCCTCTGAAATTGCTTCTCATCACATCTGTTCTACTGCTACTTAAAGCCCCTGAAGGCTCTCTGTGACTCTGGACAAGACGCGAACTCCAGGCTTGCTGTAGGTGTTTTATTCAGCCTGGACCCACTAACAACTCCAGCATGTTTCTAAAGAGACTGCTCCCATCATGTTGAATTACTTCCTGCCTCCTTGGTCTGGAACACCTTTCCCTACTTGTCCACCAGACAAGTAGGCATCTTTTAAAAACCTATTTAGAAATCACTTCCTGGTAGCATTTATTCAGCATCTCCAAATAGAAATATTGACCCTTACTTTCCTGTCACCTTTTTCCTGGTGGAAAAGCAACATCAAGGGTGTCATTCCCATTCCCCTTCTAAATGGGAAGATATTTTAGGAGCACCTGCTGTAGTTGTTGTCAGCTGCTGTCAAGTTAGCCCCTGACTCATGGTGACTCCACGCACGATGGGACGAAATGCTGCCCAGTTCTGTGCCATCCCCATAATCTGCTGCAGATTGGACTGTCGTGGTCCACAAGGCTTTGGTTGGCTGATTTTCAGAAGTAGATCACCAGGTCCTTCTTCCTAGTCTGTCTGAGTCTGGAAGCTCTGCTGAAACTTGTTCAGCATCGTAGCAATGTGCAAGCCTCCACTGAGAGACAAGATGAGGTACATTGGCCAGGAATCGAACCCAGGCCTTCTGTGTAGAAGGTGAGAAATACCTTAGCCAATTAATTTTGCATATGAGTTCCTTTTTATATATGCACAAGCTTGATATATAATATGATATGTCGCCTCTCTCCTTAGGACACTTACCCTATGCAACGTCACTTTCGGGGACTGCCTCTCTCCTGAGATAAGAGTCTCATCTTTACATTCCTTTGCCTAGACTTCTGCCTGACATTAGCCGCAAGCAGCAAAAATTTCCAAATGAGTGAATGGGTGTGTAAGAATCAGGGATTTCAGTTTGAGCTTGGGCTGAATGCTGTGCTCAGCTTCAGCCATGCCTAAGTGTCTCTGTCACACTCATGGGACAGGTGGAACAGATGTTCAGTTGCTGGAGAGTTGTCTGGCCATTTATCTGGGAGCCAGTGGCCTACAAATGGAACAGAATAGGATACTGGCATACCACCAAGGAAATGTTCCCAAGGGGCAGTCTTGAGCACCCCTGGGAAAGCTTTCTCCCTTGCCACTGCTCTGTAGTCATTCTTGGCTCTGGATTCACACCCCCCTCCCGTCCCACCAATGCAGCTAAAGAAGCACAGTTGCTTTTGTTGGAAAAATATATGAATCGTAGTTTCCCCACCAGAGAGGCCAGACATTAACCGAAAGATTGAAGAAATTCTAGTGTAAACAGTAGGGAGCGGTGGGGACTGGGGTAAACTGGAAGGTAATAGATCCTATTCCAAAGGACAACTGCCTCTTAGCTCTCTGGTTAACGGTGGCCATGCAGAAACGAAGGCTCCTTTATTACCGGATTTTTCTATTTTTTTTGGATGGAGGCTGAAAGCCAGTCCCCCTCCCCCCACAAATACCATATTTCATTAAATTAAAGATATTATCTATTATAAGCTTCACTATTATTTTTTGTACCACTATGGAAGAAAATCTTTGCCAACTATGACATAAAGTTTTCTTATCACTAATCAGTTTTATTTTATACATCTAGAAAGGCAGAAAGGCACTTTTTTTTAAAATTTTTATTGTGCTTCAAGTGAAAGTTTACCAAGTCAGTCTCTCATACAAAAACTTATATACACCTTGCTATATACTCCTTGTTGCTCTCCCCCCTAATGAGACAGCACACTGCTTCTCTCTCCACTCTCTAGTTTTGTGTCCATTCAGCCAGCTTCTGACCCCCTCTGCCCTCTCATCCCCACTCCAGACAGGAGCTGCCCACATAGTCTCATAAATCTACTTGATCCAAGAAGCTCGCTCTTCACCAGTATCATTTTCTATCCCACAGTCCAGTCCAATCCCTGCCTGAAGAGTTGGATTTGGGAAGGGTTCCTGTCTTGGGCCAACAGAAGGTCTGGGAACCATGACCTCTGAGGTCCTTCTAGTCTCAGTCAGACCATTAAGTCTGGTCTTTTTATGAGAATTTGAGGCTAGAAAGGGCTCTTTTAAACTTTAGATATGAGATGTTTTTTTTTTCATATATCAAGCTCGTGCATATATAGAAAGGAACTCATATGTAAAATTAACTGGTTAAGGTGCTCTTGAAACACCTTCGCAGTTAGAATCTGACTCCTTTGTGTGGCATTTCCATCAGGATCGTGGAAATCTGTGTTTTTCCACACAATGTCATCCTCCATGCCTACTCTGCTCTTGCCTCCAGGAATTTTTTTGCAAGCTGCTGACACCCATTCTCCAAGTCTTGATGGCGGATGTGCAAGCGATGACAGCATGTCACAACTTACGCCTCGCTGACTGTGATTTTAAGATGTGTCTTGATTTCAGGGATGCTGAAATTAAGAAAAGAAATACGGTAATTCAAAAAACTTTAAAAAGTATGGGAAGCATAGGCATTTCATGGAGAGAAAAAAAACAAAAGCAAACCTCACCACATCTCTGGGCCAAATGTGGTCAGCAGCTAGCAGTTATCAGCCTCTGTTTAGCATGTTTAACTTTACAGATTCTGTTGCCAGTAGAAGTGCCGGGTGCTCTCATCCCCCTGCTTCTCCAGACAATGCAATACCGTCTCCAACTGTGAGCACGTGGGGATATGGCTATGAATCCACTGGACTTCCAGCCACAAAAGATGGGATGACTGGCCAGAACAAGGGGTTACAATAGCATGGGGCAAGACAGCCCATGACGAAGCTCACCAGCTTTGCAATGAGAAAGAACTGCATCCATCTGCATCCTGGTCCTGCCACTTAGCAAGCCGTATCAGCTTCCTAGGGCTGCTGTAACAATGTACCACAAGGTGGGTGGCTTGAAACAACAGAAATGTATTGTCTCACAGTTCTGGAGGGTAGTAGTCTGAGTTCAGGGTGTCGGCAGGGTGGTGCTCTCTCTGAAGGGTCTAGGGGGAGATCCTTTCTTGTCTCCCTCAGCTTCTGGTGGCTCCACATGTTCCTCAGCTTGTAGCTGCAGCATAGCTCCATCTCTGCCTCCCTTGTCACGTGCTCATCTTCTCTATGGGTGTCTCTTTGTGTCTCTGCTCTTTTATAAGGACACCACCCATATTGGATTAAAAGGAACCCTGGTGGAGCAATGGTTAAGATCTTAGCTGCTGATCAAAAGGTTGATGGTTCAAACCCACCCAGTGGCTCTGGGGGAGAAAGACCTGGAGTTTTGCTCCCATAAAGATTACAGCCTAGAAAACCCTATGAGTCAGTTCTATTCTGTCACATGGGGTCGCTAGTAGTCGAAAATCAACTTAACAGCACCTAACAACAAAAACATATTGGATTAGGACTCATTCTACTCCAGTATGACCTCATGTTAACTGATAACATCTTCAAAGACCGAGTTTCCAAACAAGGTCACCTCCACAGTTACTGGGGGTTAGGACTTCAACATATCTTTCTTGGGAACATAATTCTTTCCGTAACACAGGGGGATCTTAAACTAGTATTGCCTTCTCTGTAAAATGGGCATGTTAACAGCACTTTCCTCTGAGGGTTATTGTGAAGATTGAATGAGGTTGTGCACATAAAGCACTTAGCTGAGCACTAGGCACTGAGTAGCTCAATAAATGGCACTTGTAAATGTTGGGATCATTATTAAGATCCTATCAACTCTTTCCCAAGTGGCAGGAGAATGTTTGGTTGAGTAGAGAAGATGCTGGGAGTCAGAATTATACATTAAAAAAAAAAAGTTGCCATCTCATCAATTTCAACTCATGGATACCCTTTGTGTGTCAAAGCAAAACTACACCATAGGGTTTTCAAAGACTGAATTTTTGGAAGTAGATTGCCAGACCCTTTCTTCTGAGGCACCTCTGAATGGGCTGAAACTTTCAACCTTTCAGCTAGCAGCCAAATGTGTTAATCATTTGTACCACCCAAAGACTCCCCCTCTTATAAAGATGCCTGTAGTTATAGGGGGCCCATCTAGATGTACCAGAATAACCCCCCCATCTCAAGACCCTTAACTTAGGGGGTGGCAGAACCAAGATGGTGGAATAGATAGACGCTTCCGAAGAGCCCTCTTTACAACAAAGACCCAAAAAAACAAGTGAAATGAGTATATTTATGACAAGCTAGAAGCGCTGATCATCAAAGGCTAGCTTAGAAAACCAACAGAGGGGCAATGGGAGGAAGAGACGGTTTAGAAGCGGAGAGGAGTTACCAGACCTGAATCGTGGGGAGCCCTCAGCACCATTCCCAGAGCGGCGATGGTGGGCTGGTACTAGCGTTTGGCCACAGTTTCCTCAGGGAGAAGCAGCCAGCCATGCAGCCTACTCACACCTCTGGAACCAGAGAACAACAGCACTCTTGGCAAAAGCTAAGTACTTGTGTATATTTTACCGCTCCCCTGGCCCCCGAGCCTGCTTTAGCAGTTGTTGATTTCCCTGGGCCTGAGACAGGCCATGTTGAGTGCCTAGAGCCATCCTCCCAGCCTTGGAGAAGGAAAAAATTTGCAATTGGGGAAAAGATAATTTGCCAACTCCACTAACTGCGGGAGCTCAGGACAGAAGCAGCTCCTGTCCAGGCATAAACGGTTTGTGGACATTGAAAAAATTTGCCAGCCAAGAATCTTATATCCAGCAAAACTGCCTCTTAAATATGAAGGTGAAATTAGGATATTTCCAGATAAACAGAATTTGTAAAAACCAAACCAAAACTACAAGAGATACTAAAGGGAGTTCTTAGGTTAGAAAAATCAATAAAATCAGGTATCAACCCAAGACTAGAACACTGGGCAGAGCAATCAGAAGTCGACCCAGACAGGGAAATAAAAAAAACAAAGCAAGATTAAAAAAAAAAAAAAAAAAAGCTCAAAACAGGGTAACAGAGATGTTATTGTATAAAAGAAGACAACATTAAAACAATAAAGAGGGATTAAGAAATGTAATCATAGATCTTCCATATGGAGAGGAAGATAAGGCAATACAAAGAAATAAAAGTTAGTTTTCAATTTAGAAAAATAGGGGTAAATAATAAGGTAACCACAAAGGAGACAAACTATCCTCCTCATCAAAATAAAATACAAGAAGAAAATAGAGACTTGGCAAAAACAAAATCAACAACAACAAATATGAGGACAGGACAATATATAAAGATAATATACTCAGCACATAAAATTAAGTGGGAAAAAGAAACTATCAACAACACACACAAAAAAGACATCAAAATGATAGCACTAAATTCATACCTATCCATAATTACCCTGAATGTAAATGGACTAAATGTACCAATAAAGAGACAGAGAGTGGCAGAATGGATTAAAAAACAAGATCCGTCTATATGCTGCCTACGAGAGACATACCTTAGACTCAGAGACACAAACAAACTGCAACTTAAAGGATGGCAAAAAATATATCAAGCAAACAACAATCAAAAAAGAGCAGGAGTGGCAATATTAATTTCTGACAAAACAGACTTTAAAGTTAAATCCATCAGAAAGGATAAGGAAGGATGCTATATAATGATTAAAGGGACAATATACCAAGAAGATATAACCATATTAAATATTTATGCACCCAATGACAGGGCTGCAAGATACATAAAACAAACTCTATCAACATTGAAAAGTGAGATAGTCGGCTCCACAATAAAAGTAGGAGACTTCAACACACCACTTTTGGTGAAGGACAGGACATCCAGAAAGAAGCTCAATAAAGACATGGAAGATCTAAAAGCCACAATCAACCAACTTGACCTCATAGACATATACAGAACACTCCACCCAACAGCAACCAAGTATAATTTCTTTTCTAGTGCACATGGAACATTCTCGAGAATGCCTTAGCGGAATCCAAAGCATTGAAATATTACAAAGCATCTTCTCTGACTCTAAGGCCATAAAATTTGAAATCAATAGGAGAAAAATCAGGGAAATCAAACACTTGGAAACTGAACAATACTCTGCTCAAAAAAGACTGGATTATAGAAGACATTAAGGATGGAATAAAGAGATTCATAGAATCCAATGAGAATGAATACCCTTCCTATCAGAAACTTTGAGACACAGTGAAAGCAGTGCTCAGAGGTCAATTTATAGCAATAAATGCACACATCCAAAAAGAAAAAGGGCTAAAATCAAAGAATTATCCCTACAACTTGAACAGATAGAAAGAGAGCAACAAAAGAAACCCTCAGGCACCAGAAGAAAGCAAATAATTAGAGCAGAGTTAAGTGAAATAGAGAACAAAAAAACAACTGAAAGAATTAATAAGACCAAAAACTGGTTCTTGGAAAAAAATCAACAAAATTGATAAACCATTGGCCAAACTGACAAAAGAAAAACAGGAGAGGAAGGAAATAACCTGAACAAGAAATGAGATGGGCGGTATTACAACAGACCCAACTGGAATTAAAACAATCATATCAGATTACTATAAAAAATTGTACTCTAACAAATTTGAAAACCTAGAAGAAATGGATGAATTCCTAGAAACACACCACCTACCTAAACTAACACAAACAGAGGTAAAACAACTAAATAGACCCATAACAAAAGAAGAGATTGAAAAGGTAATTGAAAAACTCCCGACAAAAAAAAGCCCTGGTCCAGACGGCTTCACTGCAGAGTTCTACTAAACTTTCAGAGAAGAGTTAACACCACTACTACTAAAGGTATTTCAGGGCATAGAAAAGGACAGAATACTACCAAACTCATTATATGAAGTCACCGTATCCCCGATACCAAAACCAGGTAAAAACACCACAAAAAAAGAAAATTATAGACCTATATCCCTCATGAACTTAGATGCAAAAATCCTCAACAAAATTCTAGCCAGTACAATTCAACAACATATTAAAAAAATTATTCACCATGACCAAGCGAGATTTATACCAGGTATGCAGGGATGGTTCAACGTTAGAAAAACAATTGATGTAATCCATCACGTAAATTAAACAAAAGACAAGAGTCACATGAGTTTATCAATTGACGCAGAAAGGCATTTGACAAAGTTCAACATCCATTCATGATAAAAACTCTCAGCAAAATAAGAATAGAAGGAACATTCCTCAACATAATAAAGGGCATTTATACAAAGCCAACAGCCAATATTACCCTAAATGGAGAGAGCCTGAAAGCATTCCCCTTGAGATCAGGAACCAGATAAAAAAAAAAAAAAAAAAGGATGTCCTTAATCACTGCTCTTACTCAACATTGTGCTGGAGGTCCTAGCCAGAGCAATTAGCTAGGTAAAGAAATAAAAGGCATCCAGATTGTCAAGGAAGAAGTAGAATTATCTCTATTTGCAGATGACATGATCTTATACACTGAAAACCCTACGGAATCCTTAAGAAAACTACTGAAACTAATAGAAGAGTTCAGGATACAAGATAAACATACAAAAACCAGTTGGATTCCTCTGTACCAACGAAAAGAACATTGAAGAGGAAATCATCAAATAAATACCATTTACAGCAGCCCCCAAGAAGATAAAATACTTAGGAATAAATCTTACCAGAGATGTAAAAGACTTACACAAAGAAAACTATAATACACTTTTGCAAGAAACCAAAAGAGAACTACGTAAGTGGAAAAACATACCTTGCTCATGGAAAGGAAAATTCAATATTATAAAAATGGCTATGCTACCAAAAGCAATCTGTAGATTTAATGCACTTCCGATCCAAATTCCAACGACATTCTTTAATGAGATGGAGAAACAAATCACCAACTTCATATGGAAGGGAAAGAGGCCCTGGATAAGTAAAGCATTACTGAAAAAGAAGAACAAAGTGGAAGCCCTTCCCCTACCTGATGTTAATTATACCGCCACAGTAGTCAAAACAGCCTGGTATTGGTAGAACAACAGATAACATAGATCAATGGAACAAAATTGAGAATCCAGAAATAAATCCATCCACATATGAGCAGCTGATATTTGACAAAGGCCCCAAAACAGTTAAATGGGGGAAAAGACAGTCTTTTTGACAAATGGTGCTGGCATAACTGGATATCCATCTGCAAGAAAATGAAACAAGACCCATACCTCACCCTATGCACAAAAATGAGCTCAAAATGGATCAAAGACCTAAATACAAAATCTAAAACAATAAAGATCATGGAAGAAAAAATAGGGACAATGTTAGCAGCCCTAATACATGGCATAAACAGTATACAAAACATTACTAACAATGAAGAAGAAAAACTAGATAAGTGGGAGCTCCTAAAAATCAAACACCTATGCTCATCCAAAGACTTCACCAAAAGAGTAAAAAGACTACCTACAGACTGGGAAAACTTTTTAGCTATGACATTTCTGATCAGCACTTGATCTCTAAAATATACATCCTGCTGCAAAAACTCAGCTACAAAAAGACAAATAACCCAATTAAAAAATGGGCAAAAGATATGAACAGACACTTCACGAAAGAAGACATTCAGTTAGATAACAGATATATGAGGAAATGCTCACGATCATTAGCTATTAGAGAAATCCAAATCAAAAGTACAATGAAATTTCATCTTACACCAACACAGGTTGGCATTAATCCAAAAAACGCAAAACAGTAAATGTTGGGGAGGCTGCGGTGAGTTTGGAACACTTCTACACTGCTGGTGGGAATGTCAAATTGTACAACCACTTTGGAAATTGATTTGGCTCTTCCTTACAAATTTAGAAATAGAACTACCATGCAATCCAGCAATCCCACTCCTTGGGACATATCCTAGAGAGATAAGAGCCTTTACAGGAACAGATATATGCACACCTAAGTTCACTGCAGCACTGTTTACAATAGCAAAAAGATGGAAGCAACCAAGGTGCCCATCAACGGATGAATGGATAAATAAATTATGGTATATTCACACAATGGAATACTATGCATCAATAAAGAACAGTGATGAATCTGTGAAATATTTCATAACATGGAGGAATCTGGAAGGCATTATGCTGAGTGAAATTAGTTGCAAAAGGACAAATATTGTATAAGACCACTATTATAAAAACGCGAGAAATAGTTTAAACAGAGAAGAAAATATTCTTTGATGGTTACAAGAGGGGGGAGGGAGGGAGGGTGGGAGAGGAGTATTCACTAATTAGATAGTAAATAAGAGCTACTTTAAACCAAAAAAACCAAACCCAGTGCCGTCGAGTTGATTCCGACTCATAGCGACCCTATAGGACAGAGTAGAACTGACCGCTAAAGTTTCCAAGAAGCACTGGTGGATTCGAACTGCCGACCTCTTAGTTAGCAGCTGTAGCACTTAACCACTACGCCACCAGGGTTTCCAAGAACTACTTTAGTGATGGGAAAGACAACACACGATACAGGTGAGGTCAGCACAACTGGACTAAACCAAAAGCAAAGAAGTTTCCTGAATAAACTGAATGCTTCAAAGGCCAGTGTAGCAGGGGTGGGGGTTTGGGGACCATGGTTTCAGGGGACATCTAAGTCAATTGACGTAATAAAATCTATTAAGACAACATTCTGCATCCCACTTGGAGAGAGGTGTCTGGGGTCTTAAATGCTAACAAGTGGCCATCTAAGATGTATCAGTTGGTCTCAACCCACCTGGATCACAGGAGAATGAAGAACACCAAGGACACAAGGTAATAACAAGCCCAAGAGACAGAAAGGGCCACAGAAACCAGAGACTACATCAGCCTGAGACCAGAAGAACTACATGGTGCTCAGATACAACCGATGACTGCCCTCACAGGGAACACAGCAGAGAATCCCTGAGGGAGCAGGAGAGCAGTGGGATGCAGATCCCAAATTCTTGTAAAAAGACCAGACTTAATGGTCTGACTGAGACTAGAAGGACCCCAGTGGTCATGGCCCCCAGGTGTTCTGTTGGCCCAGGACAGGAACTATTCCCAAAGCCAACTCTTCAGCCAGGGATTGGACTGGACAATGGGTTGGAGAGGGATGCTGGTGAGTGAGCTTCTTGGATCAGGTGGACACTTGAGACTATGTTGGCATCTCCTGCCTGGAGGGAGATGAGAGGATAAGGGGGTTAGAGGCTGGTGAAATGGACACGAAAAGAGAGAGTGGAGGGAGGGAGCAGGCTGTCTCATTAGGGGAAGAGCAATTGGAAGTATGTAGCGAGGTGTATATAAGTTTTTGTGTGAGACACTGACTTGATTTGTAAACTTTCATTTAAACCACAATAAAAATTAAAAAAAAAGATTCTTAACCATATCTGCAAAAAACCTCTGCCATATGCGGTAACATGCACAGGTTTTGAGGATTAGGACCTGGACATCTTTGGGGGACATTGTTCAGCTGACCACAGCCAGGTTGGAGGAGTGGCCACGGCTGGCGCCTGTGCCCAGCTAGTCCACAGCACTAGCCGTTGCCAGTCAGCTTTGGTGCCTGCAGAATCAGGGGCAGCTGTGCACCCAGTCAGAGGGCCTTGGAGAGCACAGATGAGATCTCCTTTGGGCTGGGCTGGAGGCCTCCAAAAAAGACTTGTCTCGAGCTTGGGAGTGGGCAGAGGAGAGAGGACCTGCAGGAATTAAAGGGGCAAATAAGTGTGTACATGAGCCAGGAGTGGCAATAAGTCACTAACTCAGCCTTCACACACAAGCCTGTCAACTCCAGAGTGCAGTTTTCCAGTTCTTAGAATCAAACGAGGGAAAAAGTAAGACAGGGCCCCTCTCCTTCCCTGAGTGCCGCCAACACATGTTTTCATGCAATGAACAAGAGGCCGTCTCCTGCAAAGCTGACCTGAGATTGCTGCGTCTTCACTGAGCTCAGCTAATGTGTAGCCTTGGGCAGCACGAGGCCTCTCGCGCCCCATCAGCGGCCCAGACAGAGCTCTCATCTCAGGCCCCCTGAAAGGCCGAGCACAAGCAATAGAGCCAATTAATTAGAGAAAGTGGTCTCCACATGCACACTTTCTGGAGAGACGATAATTGGATTTCTGTGGTTTCAGAGACAAACTCAGTTCAGGCTCTCCCAGGAATGGCGTCATTTCCATGATAAAAGTGGCCGATTTTTCTCTCCTTTGGTTAAGTGGGAATCTGCAGCAGGATGGGACTGCCTGGTTTGTAATTCGGGCTGAGGACTGCTGGAAAGGGACTGAGGTGTAAGGGACAAAGACTACCTACCCCTGTAGTGTGAGGCAAAGCCTCCACCTAGAGGGACAGAGGACATCTTCTTGGACGTCAAGGCTATGTAATAATGTCTTTGGAAGCCTCATTCTAAGTGGAACCACAAACAACATATTTGTTATTGCTAGATTCCAACTAATAGTGACCCTACAGGACAGAGTAGAACTGCTCCACAGGGTTTCCAAGGAGTGGCAGGTGGATTCGAACTACCCACCTTTTGGTTAGCAGCCTGAGCTCTTAACCACTTCGCCATCAGAGCTCCAAAAAATTGTGCCCACCACCCATCTGTCAGTTTGTCATACTGTGGTGGCTTGTGTGTTTCTGTGATTCTGGAAGCTATAATACCAGTATTTCAAATACCAACAGGGTCAGTCACGGTGGGTAGGTTTCAGCAGAGTTTCCAGATTAAGACAGACCTGGAAGAAAGGCCTGGTGATCTACGTCTGCAAATCGGTCAATGAAAATGCCATGGGTCACAAGAGAACATTGTCCAATATTATGCCAGAAGATGAGCCCCGAACGTTGAAAGGTACTGAAGATACACAGTGGCTGCAACAAGGTATGTGAAAATACCAATAATCGTGAAAATGGTGCAGGACCAGGCAATGTTTTCCTCTGTTGTACACAGGGTTGCCATGAGTCAGAGCTGACTAAATGGCAACTAACAAGAATAATTGTGGAATGATGGATCATTTTTCCCCTGTCCAGCATTCATTTATCCTACTTCATATACCACTCCCTGGTTCTAATTTGGGGACCCATCCCACCTTCATTCTTGGGGCATGGGCTTGCTGGGACCCAGTTCCCACTCCCACACCCCCAGACTTGGCATTCAGTATGCACATTTCATCCCCCACTCCCTTCCTGATGTACTGATTGGGCATGGGCTTATAGCCAAGACAATTAAATCAGGCCAGAGCAAATCCGGGCACATTGCTTGAGGCACCTGGAGGAAGCATTTACATACTTCCTGATGTGCTTAGAAATGGGAGGATATGAGTGAGCTTGGGAGCTACTGAGGACATCTTGCCGACATAATGGGAGAGACAGTTGCTTGTGGAGGCAGGAGATGGACAACCTGGGGACATGATTCCAGCTCCTGGATCAAGTAGTGCCTGGAGCTCATAAACACCATTATAAGGCATACATATATATATACATATATATATATATTTTTTGGTTGTATTGTTTTTAAGTCATTTTGGGGTGGGCTTTCTAGCACTTATGATAGAGTCCATCTGGTAAAATATCTGCTGCTTACCGAGAGTTTTTTTGTTGGTTGCCATCAAGTTGACTGTGACTCATGGTGACGTTATGTATAACAGAATGAAACATTGCCTGGTCTTGCACCATTTTCATAATTATTGGTATGTTTGAGCCCATTGTTGCAGCTATTGTGTCAATTCATCTCATTGAGGGTTTCCCTCATTTTTGCTAACCTTCTGCTTTACCTACCGTGATGTCCTTTTCTAGCAACTGAGAGCTTGCCAAGTGCCAATCACTGTGCTAGGAGTCTGAAATGCATGCCCTTCTTTAATTAGCATTACATATTGAGGTGCAGTGAATTACTATTATATGGTCCTTCTAGTCATAGTCTTGTAACTCCCACAAAATGATTGGGTGGGACTATGCAAATAAGGTGCTTGTGGCCCACCAAGGAGATTGGACAGTTTTGCTAATGCAGATAAGGTGCATGGAACCCTTGTAGGCTGGGGCAGGCGGGACTTACCACCATCAAGAAGAAGAACCAGAAGTGGCACATGTCCTTTAGACCCAGGGTCCCTATGCTGAGAACCTCCTAGACCCAGGAGACAGAAACAGCCGTATTGCCAGAGATGGTGTGAGATAACAAGAAGTGGCAGCAAACACAGCAGAGTTCAGAGGCAGCAGAACCAGGAAACGGGCATGAAACAGTGCAGTAGGCTTCCCAGATCATGGAGTGAGACAGCTACAGTGGGCATGCTGACACATATAGCAAGAGAGTTGAGTGCCTTTCGGGAAGGAGGCTTCCTGGCAGAGTGGGGTGTCTCTGGGCACTTATCAGTGGAGCTAAAGAGCTTTGTAACTCTTGCCTGAGCAAGGCAGAGGCTGGGCTGAGGGCCAAGGGTGGAGGGAGAGGCCTGCCTGTGGACATGGCAAAGAAGATGCTGTCCCGATTGACAAACTGTAGCCTGAGTTGTTATTACTTCCAAGGTGATCCAGATCCTGAATTATAACAAGTTATGTCCCTAATAAACCCCATAACTGTGAGTATGGTCTGTGAGTTCTGTGTGGCCATTGCAACAAATTATTGAACCCAGCGGAGAGGTAGATAGTGCCGTGGGAGGGATAGCTGGTGTCAGAATTGGTCAAAAGGTTTAGAGAGTGGAGGTATGTCTAACCTCTACCTCATAGGAATCACCTTTGGGCTGGCATTGATCTTGATCCCCTGTCCCCTCCTGAAGTTAGTCCAGGAGGTCTGATGTCATGCCATTTTTACACATATCTACACACTAACATATATCAGTGTCAGTGAGGCTCAGAGGCACGTAAACAATCAGGGGCAGAGCTGGACCAGCATTGCCCAGCTCTAAAACCATCATCTTCTTAACCACTCTGCTATAGAGACACAAGCTGCTTTACACCATCCTAACTCCAGCTCCCACCTCTTTATCCTACCCCCAGCACATTTGTATTGTCTGCCTAAATAGGACACCCATCTTTCCATACCAGGTTAAGAAACCTGAGCCCCTTCAGTGACTAACGGGGGTACCAAGGCTCTCTCGGAGTCCTTGCATGGTGCAAACAGTTAATGTGCTTGGTTGCTAACCAAAAGGTTGGCTGCTACCCAGAGGTGCCTTGGAAGAAAGACCTAGTAATCTACTTCCAAAAATTCAGCCATTACAAACCCTGTGGAGAACAGTTCTATTCTGACACACATGAGGTCACCATGAGTTGGAGTCAATTGGTACTGGTAAGCCTTTCTGACCTTGAGCCCATCCTGGGGCCCCCGGGAGGACCCAGCTCCCCTCCCTGTACCCCAGTTCTCTATGGGAGGTGAGAAGACAGAGGACAGAACTTATTCCTGGGCTCAGTCTTCCCTTGGGGAGTAACTGAGACTGTTACATCATTCGTTTGGGTACATGTAGCTGGCTAGATAACTAGGAGTCCCAGAAAGGCCGAGAACCAGGTTCATTTAATTCTCATACCTTGTCAGGCAGCATTTTCTTCATTTTACAGATGAACAAATAGAGGCTCAGAAAAGGGTGGTAATTGTTTAAGGTCTCATAGCTTGTGAGTGGTGGCAGAGCCTAGGTCTGACCAGATCCATCTCGCTCCAAAGCCTATGCTCTTCTGCTCTGGCCTGGTGCCTCACTGACGATGAGGGAGTAGAATTTCTTGGTGGGGAAAGCAAGACTGTGATAACAGACCTGGGAGCAATGGATGACCCCCAGTGGCCAGTCCGGACTTGCCCACCCCTTCCCAGCTGAAGACTGCATATAGCATCCCTGTCCCCAGTATGACAGGCATGCAGGTCTTCTAGAACTCAGCCTCAGGTCAATGGCTGGAATCCTTGCAGCTGCCAGAATGGACAACTGGAGGCCTGGGTCTGGGCTGATGTGGGGTTCTGTGTTCTCTGAACTCTTTACTTTATTCACCAACTAGTTGCTGTTGAGTGGAGTTCAACTCATGGTGACCCCATGTGTGTCAGAGTAGAAGTAGAACTGTGCTTCATAGGGTTTTCAATGGCTGGTTTTTCTGATGTAGTTTGCCAGGCCTTTCTTCTGAGGTACCTCTGGGTGGACTGGAACTACCAATCTTTTGGTTAGCAGTCCAGTGAATTAACATTTTTGCCACCCAGGAATTCCTTATTCAGTAAAGTAACCCCCAAACCTGAGAGATTGCCTATTTTGCTAATGGCACTGAATTTCCCCTCTGAGCCAGGGCTGCCTTGAAGTGGGGTCAGTTGGCAGATTCCTTTCTTTGTTGGTTCAGGCCAGTCCAGTGGCAGGAAGATCACCTGGAGCCCCAGTGACAACAACACTTACCGTGGGTAGCCCCTCCCCTGCCTCGCCTCACTAAACCTTCTACAACCGTGTGAGACAGGTATCACCACACCTGTTATGGATTGAATGATGTCCTCCCAAAATACGTGTTAGAATTCCTAGCCCCTGTACCTGTAAATAAGGAGCCTTGGTGCACAGTGTTTAAAGCATTTGACTGCTAACCCAAAGGTTGGTGGTTTGAAACCACCAGCGGCCCCTCAGGAGAAAGATGTGGCAGTCTCTTTCCATAAAGATTTACAGCTCTGAAGATCAAATGAGGCCACTGTGAATTGGAATCAAGTCGATGGCAGTGGGTGGGTGGGTACCGGTAAATATGAGCCTGTTTGGAAATACTTTTTTCTTTTGTTATGAGGTCATACTAGTGTAGGGTGGATCCTAAACCTAATCACTTCTGTGTTATAAAAAGACCAGAATAGACACAGAGACACACACATGGGGGAAAACAGACACCATGTCTTCAAGCTAAGGGATGCCAAGGAACCAAGGAATGCCAAGGATCACCAGCAGACCCCAGAAACTAGGAGAGAGGCTCACAGAAGGGATTGACAAGGCTGAGACCCTGACTGGGACTTTCAGCCTCCAGAACCATGGGACAATAAAATTCTGTTCTTTAAAGCCACCCACTGAAGGTACTTTGTTTTACAGTAGCACTGAGAAATTAAGACAACTCCTCTTCTACAGATGAGAAATAGCGCCCAACAGGTGAAGTGACTTAGGAAACCTACGCCATGAGCTGGAGATGGAAGGGCAGGACTCAAACGCAGACCCCTGACTACCACCCTCTTGCCCTTCCCACACTAATCTGTGATGAACTGCCTGCCCAGAGGCAGATAGCCAGCTGAGGCTGTGCATTGGAGACCCCCACGCCCGCATGGAAAGAGCGGATTCTTCCCTCCTTCTCTTTAGGTTGAGCTGAACAGCTGAGAACTGTGTGGCTGCGGTTACACGACCTGGCAGCACTGGAGACAAGAATAGAAACAGCCTCCTTGATCCAGGAGATGCCCTGGCAGCCATTTCTAGCTCTCCCTGCCTGGCCGAGGCAGCCAAGCCTTCCTGAGACACCAGTGGCAGGAAGTGCAGATGCTGGACACAGTGTTATTAATCTCTGGGCTGCCCCTGAGCCCCTGGCAAAGGCGTAGCTAGGGTATGTCAGGTGTGGCAGGTGTTGCACTGGGTGGCCCTGGGCACATGGTGCCACTGAGCAGTTTCTATTAACCCTGTATGGCCAGCGGCCTATCTATGGAAAATGGTGCCTACGGCAAGCCCTTAAATTGGGCCCCTGTCCAAACATCTGACCACCCCTCTTTTAGATAACTTTACCGTAATATCAGCTCAAAAATACAAGTCAAGCTATCAGCTCAAAAATACAAGTCAAGCTCGTTAATCTTTTCATTAACACATTACCATACTCGAGAAAGGACATTAGGCCTCCCGAACAAACAAAAAACAAACCCCTTGCCACCTAGTCCATTCTGATTCATGGTGACCCCATGTGTTACAGAACGGCTCCATAGGGTTTTCTTGGCTGTAATCTTTAGGGAAAGGAGTGCTCTAATCTTTAAAGCACTCGCTGTCAACCAAAAGGTTGGCAGTTAGAAGCCACCAGCTACTCTGCAGGAGAAAATGTGGCAGTCTGCTTCCATCCATAAAGATTACAGCCTTGGAAACCCATGGGGCAGTTCTACTGTGTCCTGTAGAGTTGCTGAGTCTTTTTTAATGTTTACAACAGCAGATCACCAGGCCTTTCTCCGGCAGTGCTGCTGGGTGTGTTTGAACCATCAACCTTTTGGTTAGTAAATAAGCACAAACAGGTTTCGACATGGAGGGACCCCCTACCCACCGCAGGTAACCACTAATGAACTTTGGTCACTATGCATTTCCTATTCTGGTTATTTCATGTAAGTGGGATCATAAAATATGTATCCTCTTCCAATCACTGCTCTTAAGCCTTCCTTCTCCTCCTCTGCCCTTAGGGCTTTTTACAGGGCTATTTTTCTCCATAAAGCCTAGCCTGCTCGCTCCTTTGTCTCTGGGGCCTTCTCCCTCTCCAGTCCCTTCTCCCTGCTTTTCCTGATCCGCAGACTTCCCTTCCCCCTTCCCCCTTCCTGGCTGCCAAGAGACAGCAACTCATTCCTGTTGCTTAGTTATGCGGAGGAATGTCACACCATCTCCACCTCAGACTAGCTCAGGGCTTCAGCTTCTTTTGCAAACCCCAAAGGGCCCAGGAATTAATCTTCCTAAATAAAACCGTCATCTACCCTGGGCCTCTATCCTGTGAAATATACACGACTGGAAGATACTTTGAAAGCATGATTTTTCTTTTACTTGTACCAGATCAAATTCTTAGGCAGGCCTCCAGCCTCCACCAACCAGAGAAAATCCCCCAAGCAATGTTGGCCTTTTCCTTTTCCCATCCCTAGCCTCCCATCTCCATCCCAGAAAAGCAGGGCCTCGGCCTGGGCCTGTGGGTGGGTATGGTGTCCCAGAGCCTGGGTCAGCATAGTCCAGGCCTCAGGCCAAGGGCAGCAGGCAAGTGTGGGAATCTGACTACAGGCACTAGAGCAGGAGCTGGAGGGGAGAAAGATGATTCAAGGTCAAGGTCAAGGAGGCAGAGCTTGGGGAAGGTCCCCAGAAGTGGAGAAGGCAGCTGGGTTTTGCAAGAGATGAGTCCGGTGGATCAGAACACAGGATTAGATGGAACTGGGGGTGGAGCTAAATTTAAAGGCCTAGTTCTTGAGCACAGACTACCTGGATGGTGCTTTCTGGGGGATGCAGCTGCTAGCTGAAAGGTTGGAGGTTCAAATCCACCCAGAGATGCCTTGGAAGAAAGGCCTGGTGATCTAAAAAAAAAAAATCAACCACTGAAAACTTTATGAATCACAGTTCTACTCTGGCACACATAGGGGGGCCATCAGTCAGAATCAACGTGACAGCAACTGTTTTTCTTAGTTCTTGAACACAGTAGGTGCTCACCCAGTGGAGAAGATAGGGAAGGACAAAGGACAAAAGGCAGAATGCATGAGGGTAGACAGTCTGGAAAAATATGTTTCAAGGGATGGAGTCTATACAGCTCTACACTTACTCAGCTGTTTGGTGTCGTGGAAAAATGAGGACTTAGATAAAATCCACAGTCATTTTGTGCTTGTGTGTGTGTGTGTGTATACATGGCTATGTACCAATAAAGCATTATTTACAAAAACAAGCAGCAGGCAGGATCATAAGACATACAACTGGAATACTCCTTAGAAGACAGGATGTTGAGACTTCTTCTGGCTTATTTTGGACACGTCATCGGGAAAGACCATTTGCTAGAAAAGGACACTATGTTTGCTAAAGTAGAGGGTCAGCAAAAATGAGGGAAACCTTCAGTGAGATAGATTAACACAGTAGCTTCAAAATGGGCTCAAACATACCAAGATCAGACAGGTGGTACTGGGCCATGTTCTGTTATACATAGGGTCATCACAGTCATGTTTGAAAAGCCGTATCAAAATTGAAACTCCTTTAAAGCACAGGCCTTCAGGAGCCAGGTAGGCAAGTACAGGTGTGCCCTGACAGGCTCCGGAAAGACCACGGAGAACTGCTTGTGGTACAGGCATTGTCTAAAGACATTCAAAGTAAAAATATTTAACAACACTGTGCCATGAAAATAAACACATGGAGGGCACACATTTGAGGACTCAGGCCACCAATACAAGCTCAGTTTAAATGCACATTTGTTGTTTTCGTGCCCCATCAAGTCGATTCCAACTCATCACTACCCTGTATGACAGAGTAGCACTTCCCCACTAGGCTTCTGAAACTGTAATCTTTACAGGAGCCGATCTCCAGGTCTTTTCTCCTGTGGAGCTGCTGGTGGGTCGGAACTGCCAACCTTTTGGTTAGCAGCAGAGCACTTAGAAAGGACGAAATCGTGGTTCAGTGGCAGAATTCTTGCCTTCCATGTGGGAGACCTGGGTTTGATTCCCGGCCAATGCACCTCACGCATAGCCACCACCCATCTGTCAGTGGAGGCTTGTGTGTTGCTATGATGCTGAAGGAAACCCTGGTGGCGTAGTTTTTAAGAGCTGTGGCTGCTAACCAAAAGGTTGGCAGTTCGAATCCCCCAGGTGCTTTTTGGAAACCTTAGGGGACAGTTCTACTCTGTCCTATAGGGTCACTATGAGTCGGAATTGACTTGATGGCAATGGGTTTGGTTTTTTGGATGATGCCGAGCTTGTTTCAGCAGGGCTTCCAGGCGAAGACAGACTAGGAAGAAAGGCCTGGAGATCTTTTGAAAATCATCCAGTGAAAACCTTATGGATCACAACTGTCCAATTTGCAACTAATCATGCGGATGGCTCAGCATTTTATTCCATTGTGCATCGGGACGTCATGAGTCAGGGCTGACTCAAGGACAACAACAACAACAACAAAGATGGAAGAAGTGAAGCTGCTTACTTCCTAAGAAGTCATTCCTTGTGAAACTCCTGTGCTAGTATGAGTTGCTGGCTGCAATGTGAGTTGGCCGAGTGAGAGTCCAGAGCACTATATTAAACAGGGTGATCCATTTTGATATGCAATTTCTGATTTAAGACTTAATTGCTCGGGAGGCTCTATTAGTGTGTACATTCGTTTGTACTAAAATCACAGCCACCACCACCTACTCTTCTGTCTCCTCCACCTCAAACTGCCATGGCCCAGACAGTCATCAACAAACATTTACAGCGACCTCACTGGAGGTCGGCTGTCGGGGAGGGTTGTAATTTGTCTTGCTTCTCAGAGGGGGCAGCTGCAGAGCCAGGGGAAGGGCTACGGCGGCAAGAAATCGGGGTTTGCATCCTACGTCTGGTCCTTGTCTCTCTTTGTGATGGGGCACAAGTTATGTAACATCTTGGAACCTAATTTTCTTACCTGTGTAATATGGGAAGAGTATCTGAGTGGTGTAAACTGCTAATGCATTTGGCTGCTAACCAAAAGGTTGGCAGTTCGAGTCCACCCAGAGGCATCTGGGAAGAAAGGTATGGTGATCTACTTCCAAAAAAATCAGCCATTGAAAACCATGTGGAGCACAGTTGTGCTCTGACACATGGGGTCACCACGAGTTGGAGTAGACTTGACAGCAACTGACGTAGGCTTTGGGAAAGGCTGTGATGATTCCTGTGTAAGAAAAATTCCTCTGGGACACAGATGGGGCAGCCCGCGTGTAGTTAGGCAGTTCTCCTCCCCCTCCCACTCCTCTGCCAATTCCCCCGCCCTGAGTCACATCTACAGCCTCATCTCCGGGCAGAGCAGTCTCCTCGCCATCTTGTAAGTTCCTTATTGCCATGGTGAGCTGGTGTTGCATGTAGGGAAATGGTGACAGACACATCCCCTGATGCCTGTGTCCCAGTGCATCAGGGCAAGCCCCGGAACCCACACTACAGCTCTGCCTGATGTCTCAGGTGCCCTGAAGGAAGCCAGGTCCATTTTTTCCAGTGCTATTCCTATTGGCAATGGCATCACTAGGAGGGTACGGGGGGTGGAGACTGCACTGGGTGACCCTGCCAGAGGGCGTAACACCAAATGACACTCTGTAAAATTTTGTGCAATGTTTCAGCAGAAATTTATTATTTTTTATAAAAATAACCATGTAGTTAGTTATAACAACAAAAACATTTTTTCTAAGCCCAGCTTACAAGTATCAATATACTTACCGGGCTAAAACTCTATGCTAATTTACTTTTTGAATTAAATTCTAATGCGATCCAGTCAGAGCTGTCATTATGACCCCATTACAATGACGCTTTGAGTCACGGGGTTTCGTCTGCAGATACAAGCACTCACTGTTGTTTTCATGGCTGCCAGTGTTTTATAGTCACTGATCTTGCCATGCTTGCCGGTATTTTAGCTACGATATTGTGGTAATTAGTATTTGTGAGCCTATATCAATAACTTTTTTGAGAACGAAGCAGTAATTAAAGGAAAAGGAGTGATTACGGGAATTACAATTCACGAGCAACAAAAAACATTACTAAGAATTCTGTAAGGTCTGGTATGGAAGGAGGTCGATGGGAGGGTGTGACATCATGAGTTACCGACGTGGGTGACACCAACCCTAGTGATGTCACTGCCTGTTGGACCACGGCAGTCTTTTTTCCCCCTTTGGAGCCCCTGTATTTAGCCTAGCAGAACACTGACTATTTTGTTTTTAGACTCCTGTATGAGCGGAATCGACTCGATGGCAGTGGGTTTTGGTTTTATCATCAGGTTGAGCTTTTTTGGGTACAAGTGGCAGGAAAATGTTTCCTGAGCTTATATAAGTAAATAATAGGAATTTATCAGCTCACATAACTGAATAGTCCAGGGACTTCAGGCAAGGCTTGATCCAGGGTTAAAATCATGTGATCAGAATGGACTTCTCTCTCCATGTATTAGCCTGTTTGTTCAGAGTGCTTTCTTCTTTGCAGGTTCTGTCCTAGTGGTCATAGATGACCACCTAGACTTTCCAGGGCTCACATATCTAGGTTCAAAGCCAGGAGAAAAACATAAGTTTCTCTGACCCAACAGTCTCAGCAAAATCCTGGGACCTGTACTGATTGGAAATTTTAGGGCAAGTACCCACCCTGGAAGACTTAGTGGTGCAGCGATTAAGAGTTATGGCTGCTAACCAAAAGGTCGATAGAATCCACCAGGCACTCCTTGGAAACTCTATGGGGCAGTTACTCTGTCCTATAGGGTTGCTATGGGTCGGAATCGACTCGACGACAAAGGTACCCGCCCTGAATCAATTGATCACCGTCACCAGGGGATACAGCGCTTTGGTTCCTCAGCCCTGGGTCAGGTGCTCCCGAGCCAAGGTAGAGTCAAGGCCACCAGAAACACGCAGGCCAAAAGTGGAGATGGACATGGCCCCATAGAAGGAATTTGTGGGTGGTTACAAGATGAGTGAATGGATGTTATGTGACAGAATCACTTAGGATTACGTTCAGCTGCTTAGAACAGAAAAACAAATTAAAAAATGGGTTTAGAAAGATAGAAGTACAGTTCTCTCTCATAAATAAATATGGGTATATGTCTTAGTTTCTTAGGGTTATTGTGCCAGTCAGTCAATTCTGACTCATAGCAGCTCTATAGGACAGAGTAGAACTGCCCCACAGGGTTTCCAAGGCTTTGAATCTTGTTTTTTTTGAGTTGTGCTTTAAGTGAAAGTTTACAATTCAAGTCAGTTTCTCATACAAAAACTTAAACACACATTGTTATATGACCCTAGTTGCTCTCCCTACAATGTGACAGCACACTTCTTCTCTCGACCCTGTATTTCTCATGTTCAGTCAACCAGCTCCTGTCCTCTCTGCCTTCTCATCTCGCCTCCAGACAGGGGCTGCCCACCTAGCTCATGTGTCTACTTGAGCTAAGCACACTCCTCACCAGTATCATTTTATGTCTAATCTTTGTCTGAAGAGTTGGCTTCGGGAATGGTTTTAGTTTTGGACTAACATGGAGTCTGGGGGCTATGTCTTCTGGTGTCCCTCCAGTCTCAGTCAGACCATTAAGTCTGGTCTTTTTGCTAGAATTTGAGATCTGTGTTCCACTTTTCTCTTGCTTCATCAGGGATTCTCCGTTGTGTTCCCTGTCAGGGCATTTGTGGTAGCCAGGCACCATCCAGTTCTTCTGTTCTCAGGCTGATGGAGTCTCTGGTTTATGTGGCCCTTTCTTTCTCTTGGGCTCATATTTTCCTTGGGTCTTTGGTGCTCTTCATTCTCCTTTGCTCTAGGTGGGTTGAGACCAACTGATGTATCTTAGACGGCCGCTTGCTAGCTTTTAAGACCCCAGATGCCACTCACCAAATTGGGATGCCGAACATTTTCTTAACACACTTTGTTATGCCAGTTGACCTAGATGCCCCCTGAAACCGTGGTCCTCAGGCCCCTGCCCCTGCTACTCTATTCCTCCAAATGCTTGGTTGTATTCAGGAAGCTTTTTAGTTTTTGGATTAGCCCAGATGTGCTGACTTCCCTTGTATTGTGTGGTGTCCTTCCCTTCACCTAAGGTAATTCTTGTCTACTGTTTAATCAGTGAATATCCCTCTTTCCTCCTCACCCTCATAACCATCAAAAAATATTTTCTTCTGTGTTTAAACCTTTTCTTGAGTTCTTTTTTTAAAATAATTTTTATTGTGCTTTAAGTGAAAGTTTACAAATCAAGTCACTCTCTCACACAAAAACCCATATACACCTTGCTACACACTCCCAATTACTCTCCCCCCTAATGAGGCAGTCTGCTCTCTCCCTCCACTCTCTCTTTTCGTGTCCATTTTGCCAGCTTCTAAGCCCCTCCACCCTCCCCTAGGACTTCCAGCACAATGTTGAATAAGGGCGGTGATAAGGGCATCCTTGTCTGGTTCCTGATCTCAAAGGGAATATTTTCAGGCTCTCCCCATTTAGGGTGATGTTGGCTGTTGGCTTTGTATAAATGCCCTTTATTATGTTGAGGAATTTTCCTTCTATTCCTATTTTGCTGAGAGTTTTTATCATGAATGAGGGTTGAACTTTGTCAAATGTCTTTCCTGCATCAATTGATAAAATCATGTGATTCTTGTGTTTTGTTTTATTTATGTGGTGGATCGCATTAATTGTTTTTCTAATGTTGAACCATCCCTGCATACCTGGTATGAATCCCACTCGGTCATGGTGAATTATTTTTTTGATATGTTGTTGAATTCTATTGGCTAGAATTTTGTTGAGGATTTTTGCATCTACATTCATGAGGGACATAGGTCTATAATTTTCTTTTCTTGTGGTGTTTTTACCTGGTTTTGGTATCAGGGATATGGTGGCTTCATAGAATGAATTTGGTAGTATTCCGTCCATTTCTAGGCTCTGAAATAACTTTAGTAGTAGTGGTGTTAACTCTTCTCTGAAAGTTTGGTAGAACTCTGCAGTGAAGCTGTCCGGACCAGGGCTTTTTTTTGTTGGGAGTTTTTTGATTACCTTTTCAATCTCTTCTTTTGTTATGGGTCTATTTAGTTGTTCTACCTCTGTTTGTGTTAGTTTAGGTAGGTAGTGTGTTTCTAGGAATTCATCCATTTCTTCTAGGTTTTCAAATTTGTTTGAGTATAGTTTTTCATAGTCATCTGATATGATTCTTTTAATTTCATTTGGGTCTGTCGTAATATCGTCCCTCTCAATTCTTATTCAGGTTATTTGCTTCCTCTCCTGTTTTTCTTTTGTGAGTTTGGCCAGTGGTTTATCAATTTTGTTGATTTTTTCAAAAAACCAGCTTTTGGCCTTGTTAATTCTTTCAATTGTTTTTCTGTTTTCTATTTCATTTAGTTCAGCTCTAATTTTTATTGTTTGTTTTCTTCTGGTGCCTGTGGGTTTTTTTTTTTTTTGCTCTGTTTCTACTTGTTCAAGTTGTAGGGATAATTCTTTGATTTTGGCCCTTTCTTCTTTTTCAATGTGTGCATTTATTGATATAAATTGGCCTCTGAGCAACGCTTTTGCTTTTGCTGTGTCCCAAAGGTTCTGATAGGAAGTGTTTTCATTCTCATTGGATTCTCTGGATTTCTTTATTCCATCCTTAATGTCTTCTATAATCCAGTCTTTTTTGAGCAGGATATTGTTCAGTTTCCAAGTGTTTGATTTATTTTCCCTGCTTTTCCTGTTATTGATTTCCACTTTTATGGCCTTATGGTCAGAGAAGATGCTTTGTAATATTTCAATGTTTTGGATTCTGCTAAGGCTTGCTTTATGGCCTAATATATGGACTATTCCAGAGAATGTTCCATGTGTACTAGAAAAGAAAGTACACTTGTTTCTTGTTGGGTGGAGTGTTCTATATATGTCTATGAGGTCAAGTTGGTTGATTGTGGCATTTAGATCTTCTGTGTCTTTATTGAGCTTCTTTCTAGATGTCCTGTCCATCCCATCCGATAATGGGCACCTTGGTTGCTTCCATCTTTTTGCTATCGCATACAGTGCTGCAAAGAACATGGGTGTGCATATACCTATTCATGTAAAGGCTCTTATTTCTCTAAGATATATTCCAAGGAGTGGGACTGCTGGATCATATGGTAGTTCTATTTCTAACTTTTTAAGGAAGCACCAAAATGAGTTCCAAAGTAGTTGTACCATTTTACATTCCCACCAGCAGTGTATAAGTGTTCCAGTCTCTCCACAACCTCTCCAACATTTATTATTTTGTGTTTTTTGAATTAATGCCAGCCTTGTTGGGTTGAGTTGATATCTCATTGTAGTTTTGATTTGCTTTTTCTAATGGCTAATGATTGTGAGCATTTCCTCATGTATCTGTTAGCCACCTGAATGTCCTCTTTGGTGAAGTGCCTGTTCATGTCCTTTGCCCATTTTTTAATTATTTGTCTTTTTTGTTGTTGAGGTTTTGCAGTATCTTGTAGATTTTAGAGATTAGATGCTGATCTGATTTGTCATAGCCAATTTTTTTTTCCTGGTCTGTAGATTGTCTTTTTATCCTTTTGGTGAAGTCTTTGGATGAGCATTAGTGTTTGATTTTTAGAAGCTCCCAGTTATCTAGTTTTTCTTCTGGTATTTGTGCATTGTTAATAATGTTTAGTATACTGTTTATGCCATGTATTAGGGCTCCTAGTGTTGTCTCTATTTTTTTTTCCACGCTCTTTATTGTTTTAAATTTTATATTTAGGTCTTTGATCTGTTTTGAGTTAGTTTTTGTGCATGGTGTGAACCATTGGTCTTGTTTCATTTTTTTTTTTGACAGTTATGTCAGCACTATTTGTTAAAGAAACTGTCTTTTCCCCATTTAATGGACTTTGGGCCTTTGTCAAATATCAGCTGCTTATAGGTGGGTGAATTTATGTCTGGATTCTCAATTCTGTTCCAGTGGTGTGTGTATCTGTCCTTGTATGAGTAGCAGGGTGTTTTGACTACTTTGGCAGTATTTGTATAGTAAGTACTAAAATCAGGTAGTGTAAGTTCTCCCACTTAGTTCTTCTTTTTCAGTAATGCTTTACTTGTCTGGGGCCAAGGCTTTAAATCTTTGTGGAAGCAGACTGCTACATCTTTCTTGCATGGAGGGACTGGTGGGTTCAAACTGCTGACCTTTTGGTTAGCAGCTGAGGACTTAACCACTATACCACCAGGGATTCTTCTAAAATCAGGATTATAAGAAAAAAAAAAAAAACCCGTTGCCGTTGAGTCACTTTCAACTCATAGTGACTCTATAGGATAAAGTAACCATTTGTTTAGCAGTGGAGCTCTTTACTACTATGCCACCAGGGCTCCACAGATTGGGATAGTGATGTAAAAATTACTCAAGTTTAGGAAAACCACATTACTTCCTCTAACCTTTATGACAGCTTTGCTCTATAAAAACTATTGTTCCCGTTTTACAGTGGTGGAAAATGAGGCTCAGAGAGGTGAATGGCAGAGCTTATACTGGACTTCAGAAAGCTCCTGATTTTTTCCATTTAGCCCCTGGTCCTAGGTCTCAGAACCTCTGGCCACTACCCCCATGAGAAAGCCTGGTGTTTAGAGCCCTTCCCTGGGAATCACGTCTGATCTTATTAGAACCCAGAGCTGTCGACTGACATTTTCCTGCCTGTGGTGGAGCAGCGGGGCCTGTACAGGGGTGAAAACTGTCAAACTGCTGCAGAACAGGATTAAACAGGGTGACGTTCCTAGAGAACCTCGCAAGGCTTTGTTTGAACAGTTTCCGAGGAAGCCTAATTAATCCCATTGTTGATGCTAATGCGCTGCCTTTTTAAGACTCAGAGTTGATGCTGCAAGCAAATTCCTCTTTGATTTAAGGGTTTGGAAAGAAGACAGAAGTTTTATCAAATGTGCCTGGATTAGGCTCTGGGCTCCACATGCTGAGAAAATGAAGGCTCGTTTAGTTGTGACAGAGTGGCCAGACCCCCTAAAAATACCACTTCTTCTTTGCCACTTTCCAAAGACCCTTCCTTAGTTGGGTTTCCTTCGGAGAATTTTGACTGCATTGATTGGCTTTACTAACACATGGATTAAGAACCAGGCAACCACATCAGTTTTATACACGTGACAGTGAAATAATTGTAATAATAATAGTAACCACAGAAGTAACAATAGCTGTCATTTATTTAGTTCTTACTATATGCGGACATTTAAATGTTTGGAGACAATTTAAATTAAAACAAGAAATATTTTCTGAGTGTTGATAGCGTGCTGGGCACACAGAAGTGGATTAGACATACTGCTTAGGGAAGGATGCCTAAGTGAAATAGAGGGCAAGAAAGGCCTTCCCAAAGAGGGACTATTTGAATTGGGTATTGAGGGATGACTAGAAGTTTGCTAGGTAAAAAGTGAGGATAGGGACACTTCAAGCCTGGGAGAAGCTTATGAAAGGCATTACAAGAGTGGAACTGTAAGGTCATGTGGTTAGTAAGGGGAAGAACAGGGTTTGTTTGAGTCCAGGGCCCAGGCTTATGTGCAGCATGCTATTCTCTCAATTGAGGAGGTAAAATTGATCCTACTTGTGGGTGAAGGGAAGTAAGCTGCTGAAAATAACTAAGGTTCCACTTCGGGCAACTGGATGGATGGCATGGAACATGGCTACCCTAATACCCATTCTTTCTCTTTTCTTTCCTAATGAAATATCCAGGTTCTGGTTGGGCATCTAGAATAGAAGCTACATATCCTAGCTTCCCTTGGAGGTAGGTATGGCTTATTGCTAAGTTCTAGCCAATGGGATGTAAACAGAAGCGCTGTGTGGCTGCTTTTGGAAAATATCCTTAAACTATAGATGACACGTATCTTTTGTTCCGTTTTCCCTCTTTCTTACCCTTGCTAGAGCACCATCTTGGGCCATGAAGAAGAGTGCCACTCCTCAGGAATGGTGGGGGAGAAATCTGGAAACAGTTTGGATCCAAAACCAAGGGCAGCCCCCATACTAGCCTTGGATGGCTTCCTCTGGACTTACCGTAAGTGAGAAAAAAATGTGAGCCCTATGTCACCTCTGTCTCAGTTGATGGCAGCTCTATCCTAGCTGATCAGGATAAACACCTTGGAGACATACCTGGCTCCTCTCTCCTCTCACATCCACATTCAATCTCAGTGGATCTACTTTCAAAATATACCCAGAATCCAACCACTTCTGTTCCAGCACCCCAGGCTAAGCCATCATCCCTTTACCACCGGAGCCTCCTAAGAGGGGTCCCTGCTGCCATGCTGCCCCCTACAGCCTATCCTTAATATAACAGTGAAGCAATTCTTTTAAAAAATACATCATGGGGGGTGGAGCCAAGATGGCGGACTAGGCAGACGCTACCTCGGATCCCTCTTACAACAAAGACACGGGAAACCAAGTGAATCCATCACATACATAACAATCTACGAACCCTGAACAACAAACACAGATTTAGAGACGGAGAACGAACTAATACGGGGAAGCAGCGATTGTTTCCAGAGCCTGGAGCCAGTGTACCAGTCAGGTACGGCACAAGCACAGAGAGCTGCTCCACCCCCCTGAACTAACCCCTGGAAGGGGCCCAGCTGGGTCACGCGGGCGGCGTGGGATGTAGCCCATAGGAGAAGTCCCCGGGAGGCAGCGACTGGTATTGGAGCGGGGAGAACAGTGTCCCAGCCGGGACACTCGGTCACGGCACAAGCACGGGGAGCTGCTCCACCCAACTGAACTAACCCCGGGAGGGGGCCCACCTGGTTCGCGGGAGCAGCACAGCCACGCGGCTGGAGGGACGAGAAGTCCCCGGGAGGCAGCGACTGATTTTGGAGTCGAGAGTGCACCGTCCCAGTAGGGGAGCCTTGACGCTGGGTGTGGGGCTGGAAGCGGAGGATCTGACCGTGACTCCAGCGGGCCAGACCCCCCGGGGGCAATCTCCACACAGCCAGCACACATAGGCGACGGGCCCGCGGGAATCTCAGATATAATAGTCATTCCAAGCAAGACAAGCAACTCTGGCTATATTCTGAGGTGCTACTCTACTATCTCTCTGTTCCCTCCCCCACCCTCCCCAGGCGGCTTCATTTACATCCGAATAGCCTGAGCCAGAGGGAGAACTCTGATAGGGGTCTGACTGCATTTTTTTTTTAGCGGATTTTCTGGAAAAACTAGTTTCCCAGTGATGGCTCGGAGACAACAATCCATATCAAACCACTTAAAGAAGCAGACCATGACAGCTTCTCCAAGCCCCCAAACAAAAGAATCAAAAATTTTCCCAAATGAAGATACAATCCTGGAATTATCAGATACAGAATATAAAAAACTAATTTACAGAATGCTTAAAGATATCACAAATGAAATTAGGATAACTGCAGAAAAAGCCAAGGAACACACTGATAAAACTGTTGAAGAACTCAAAAAGATTATTCAAGAACATAGTGGAAAAATTAATAAGTTGCAAGAACCCATAGAGAGACAACATGTAGAAATCCAAAAGATTAACAATAAAATTACAGAATTAGACAACGCAATAGGAAGTCAGAGGAGCAGACTCGAGCAATTAGAATGCAGACTGGGACATCTGGAGGACCAGGGAATCAACACCAACATAGCTGAAAAAAAATCAGATAAAAGAATTAAAAAAAATGAAGAAACCCTAAGAATTATGTGGGACTCTATCAAGAAGGATAACCTGCGGATGATTGGAGTCCCAGAACAGGGAGGGGGGACAGAAAACACAGAGAAAATAGTTGAAGAACTCCTGACAGAAAACTTCCCTGACATCATGAAAGACGAAAGGATATCTATCCAAGATGCTCATCGAACCCCATTTAAGATTGATCCAAAAAGAAAAACACCAAGACATATTATCATCAAACTTGCCAAAACTGAAGATAAACAGAAAATTTTAAAAGCAGCCAGGGAGAAAAGAAAGGTTTCCTTCAAGGGAGAATCAATAAGTTCAGACTACTCAGCAGAAACCATGCAGGCAAGAAGGGAATGGGACGACATATACAGAACACTGAAGGAGAAAAACTGCCAGCCAAGGATCATATATCCAGCAAAACTCTCTCTGAAATATGAAGGCGAAATTAAGATATTTACAGACAAACACAAGTTTAGAGAATTTGCAAAAACCAAACCAAAGCTACAAGAAATACTAAAGGATATTGTTTGGTCAGAGAACCAATAATATCAGATATCAGCACAACACAAGGTCACAAAACAGAACGTCCTGATATCAACTCAAATAGGGAAATCACAAAAACAAACAAATTAAGATTAATTTAAAAAAAATACACATAACAGGGAATCATGGAAGTCAATAGGTAAAAGATCACAATAATCAAAAAGAGGGACTAAATACAGGAGGCATTGAATTGCCATATGGAGAGTGATACAAGGCGATATAGAACGATACAAGTTAGGTTTTTACTTAGAAAAATAGGGGTAATAAGGTAACCACAAAAAGGTATAACAACTCTATAACTCAAGATAAAAGCCAAGAAAAACATAACTACTCAACTAACATAAGGTCAAACACTATGAAAATGAGGATCTCACAATTTACTAAGAAAAACGCCTCAGCACAAAAAAGTATGCGGAAAAATGAAATTGTCAGCAACACACATAAAAAGGCATCAAAATGACAGCACTAAAAACTTATTTATCTATAATTACCCTGAATGTAAATGGACTAAATGCACCAATAAAGAGACAGAGAGTCACAGACTGGATAAAGAAACATGATCCATCTATATGCTGCCTACAAGAGACACACCTTAGACTTAGAGACACAAACAAACTAAAACTCAAAGGATGGAAAAAAGTATATCAAGCAAACAATAAGCAAAAAAGAAGAGGAGTAGCAATATTAATTTCTGACAAAATAGACTTTAGACTTAAATCCACCACAAAGGATAAAGAAGGACACTATATAATGATAAAGGGGACAATTGATCAGGAAGACATAACCATATTAAATATTTATGCACCCAATGACAGGGCTGCAAGATACATAAATCAAATTTCAACAGAATTGAAAAGTGAGATAGATACCTCCACAATTATAGTAGGAGACTTCAACACACCACTTTCGGAGAAGGACAGGACATCCAGTAAGAAGCTCAATAGAGACACGGAAGATCTAATTACAACAATCAACCAACTTGACCTCATTGACTTATACAGAACTCTCCACCCAACTGCTGCAAAATATACTTTTTTTTCTAGCGCACATGGAACATTCTCTAGAATAGACCACATATTAGGTCATAAAACAAACCTTTGCAGAGTCCAAAACATCGAAATATTACAAAGCATCCTCTCAGACCACAAGGCAATAAAACTAGAGATCAATAACAGAAAAACTAGGGAAAAGAAATCAAATACTTGGAAACTGAACAATACCCTCATGAAAAAAGACTGGGTTATAGAAGACATTAAGGAGGGAATAAGGAAATTCATAGAAAGCAACGAGAATGAAAATACTTCCTATCAAAACCTCTGGGACACAGCAAAAGCAGTGCTCAGAGGCCAATTTATATCAATAAATGCACACATACAAAAAGAAGAAAGAGCCAAAATCAGAGAACTGTCCCTACAACTTGAACAAATAGAAACTGAGCAACAAAAGAATCCATCAGGCACCAGAAGAAAACAAATAATAAAAATTAGAGCTGAACTAAATGAATTAGAGAACAGAAAAACAATTGAAAGAATTAACAAAGCCAAAAGCTGGTTCTTTGAAAAAATTAACAAAATTGATAAACCATTGGCTAGACTGACTAAAGAAATACAGGAAAGGAAACAAATAACCCGAATAAGAAACGAGAAGGACCACATCACAACAGAACCAAATGAAATTAAAAGAATCATTTCAGATTATTATGAAAAATTGTACTCTAACAAATTTGCAAACCTAGAAGAAATGGATGAATTCCTGGAAAAACACTACCTACCTAAACTAACACATTCAGAAGTAGAACAACTAAATAGACCCATAACAAAAAAAGAGATTGAAACGGTAATCAAAAAACTCCCAACAAAAAAAAGCCCTGGCCCGGACGGCTTCACTGCAGAGTTCTACCAAACTTTCAGAGAAGAGTTAACACCACTACTTCTGAAGGTATTCCAAAGCATAGAAAATGACGGAATACTACCCAACTCATTCTATGAAGCCACCATCTCCCTGATACCAAAACCAGGTAAAGACATTACAAAAAAAGAAAATTATAGAGCTATATCCCTCATGAACATTGATGCAAAAATCCTCAACAAAATTCTAGCCAATAGAATCCAACAACACATCAAAAAAATAATTCACCCTGATCAAGTGGGATTATACCAGGTATGCAAGGCTAGCTTAATATCAGAAAAACCATTAATGTAATCCATCACATAAATAAAACAAAAGACAAAAACCACATGATCTTATCAATTGATGCAGAAAAGGCATTTGACAAAGTCCAACACCCATTTATGATAAAAACTCTTACCAAATAGGAATTGAAGGAAAATTCCTCAACATAATAAAGGGCATCTATGCAAAGCCAACAGCCAATATCACTCTAAATGCAGAGAACCTGAAAGCATTTCCCTTGAGAACGGGAACCAGACAAGGATGCCCTTTATCACCACTCTTATTCAACATCGTGCTGGAAGTCCTAGCCAGGGCAATTAGGCTAGACAAAGAAATAAAAGGTATCCGGATTGGCAAGGAGGAAGTAAAGTTATCACTATTTGCAGATGACATGATTATATACACAGAAAACCCTAAGGAATCCTCCAGAAAACTACTGAAACTAATAGAAGAGTTTGGCAGAGTCTCAGGTTATAAAATAAACATACAAAAATCACTTGGATTCCTCTACATCAATAAAAAGAACACCGAAGAGGAAATAACCAAATCAATACCATTCACAGTAGCCCCCAAGAAGATAAGATACTTAGGAATAAATCTTACCAAGGATGTAAAAGACCTATACAAAGAAAACTACAAAGCTCTACTACAAGAAATTCAAAAGGACATACTGAAGTGGAAAAACATACCTTGCTCATGGATAGGAAGACTTAACATAGTAAAAATGTCTATTCTACCAAAAGCCATCTATACATTTAACGCACTTCCGATCCAAATTCCAATGTCATATTTTAAGGGGATAGAGAAACAAATCACCAATTTCATATGGAAGGGAAAGAAGCCCCGGATAAGCAAAGCACTACTGAAAAAGAAGAAGAAAGTGGGAGGCCTCACTTTACCTGACTTCAGAACCTATTATACAGCCACAGTAGTCAAAACAGCCTGGTACTGGTACAACAACAGGCACATAGACCAATGGAACAGAATTGAGAACCCAGACATAGATCCATCCACGTACGAGCAGCTGATATTTGACAAAGGACCAGTGTCAATTAATTGGGGAAAAGATAGCCTTTTTAACAAATGGTGTTGGCATAACTGGATATCCATTTGCAAAAGAATGAAACAGGACCCATACCTCACACCATGCACAAAAACTAACTCCAAGTGGATCAAAGACCTAAACATAAAGACTAAAACGATAAAGATCATGGAAGAAAAAATTGGGACAAATAATACAAGGTATAAACAGAATACAAAACATTACCAAAAATGATGAAGAGAAACCTGATAACTGGGAGCTCCTAAAAATCAAACACCTATCTCATCTAAAAAAGACTTCTCCAAAAGAGTAAAAAGACCACCTACAGATTGGGAAAGAATTTTCAGCTATGACATCTCCAACCAGCGCCTGATCTCTAAAATCTACATGATTCTGTCAAAACTCAACCACAAAAAGACAAACAACCCAATCAAGAAGTGGGCAAAGGATATGAACACACATTTCACTAAAGAAGATATTCAGGCAGCCAACAGATACATGAGAAAATGCTCTCGATCATTAGCCATTAGAGAAATGCAAATTAAAACTACGATGAGATTCCATCTCACACCAGCAAGGCTGGCATTAATCCAAAAAACACAAAATAGTAAATGTTGGAGAGGCTGCAGAGAGATTGGAACTCTCATACACTGCTGGTGGGAATGTAAAATGGTACAACCACTTTGGAAATCTATCTGGCGTTATCTTAAACAGTTAGAAATAGAACTACCATACAACCCAGAAATCCCACTCCTTGGAATATACCCTAGAGATACAAGAGCCTTCATACAAACAGATATATGCACACCCGTGTTTATTGCAGCTCTGTTTACAATAGCAAAAAGTTGGAAGCAACCAAGGTGTCCATCAACGGATGAATGGGTAAATAAATTGTGGTATATTCATACAATGGAATACTACGCATCGATAAAGAACAGTGACAAATCTCTGAAACATTTCATAACATGGAGGAACCTGGAAGGCATTATGCTGAGCGAAATGAGTCAGAGGCAAAAGGACAAATATTGTATAAGACCACTATTATAAGATCTTGAGAAATAGTAAACCTGAGAAGAACACATACTTTTGTGGTTACGAGGCGGGGAGGGAGGGAGGGTGGGAGAGGGTTTTTTATTGACTAATCAGTAGATAAGAACTGCTTTAGGTGAAGGGAAAGACAACACTCAATACATGGAAGGTCAGCTCAATTGGACTGGACCAAAAGCAAAGAAGTTTCTGGGATAAAATGAATGCTTCAAAGGTCAGCGGAGCAAGCGCGGGGGTCTGGGGAACATGGTTTGCGGGGACTTCTAAGTCAATTGGCAAAATAATTCTATTATGAAATCATTCTGCATCCCACTTTGAAATGTGGCATCTGGGGTCTTAAATGCTAACAAGCCGCCATCTAAGATGCATCAGTTGGTCTCAACCCACCTGGAGCAAAGGAAAATGAAGAACACCAAGGCCACACGACAACTAAGAGCCCAAGAGACAGAAAGGGCCCCATGAACCAGAGACCTACATCATCCTGAGACCAGAAGAACTAGTTGGTGCCCGGCCACAATCGATGACTGCCCTGACAGGGAGCACAGCAGAGGACCCCTGAGGGAGCAGGAGATCAGTGGGATACAGACCCCAAATTCCCATAAAAAGACCAAACTTAATGGTCTGACTGAGACTAGAGGAATCCCGGCGGCCATGCTCCCCAGACCTTCTGTTGGCACAGGACAGGAACAATCCCCGAAGACAACTCATCAGACATGAAAGGGACTGGTCAGCGGGTGGGAGAGAGACGCTGATGAAGAGTGAGCTAATTATATCAGGTGGACACTTAAGATTGTGTTGGCAACTCTTGTCTGGAGGGGGGATGGGAGGATAGAGAGAGAGGGAAGCCGGCAAAATTGTCACAAAAGGAGAGACTGAAAGGGCTGACTCAAGAGGGGGAGAGCAAGTGGGAGTAGGGAGTGAGATGTATGTAACCTTATATGTGACAGACTGATTGGATTTGTAAACGTTCACTTGAAGCTTAATAAAAGTTATTAAAAAAAGAAAATAGATCATGTCCTTCCTCTGTTCAGAACTCTGGGTAAAAGCCAAAGCCTTAAGAGGGCTTTGTTATAGATAATTATACCTCCCCCCACAACAGATATGTTAAAGTTCTATCCCCATGGAACCTGTGAATTTAACCATGGTCGGAAATAGGATCTTTGAAGAAGTTATCACTTATCATAAAGTCTTACCGGAGTAAGGTGGGTCCTAATTCCTTCCAAGTGGTGTTCTTATAAAAGAGACACATGGTGAAACAGATGGAGGAAGGATGGCCACGTGACTATGGAGGCAGCTGCAAAGCCAGGGAGCACCAAAGATTGAAGGGAACAACCAGAAGCTAGAAGAGAGGCATAGAACAGTTTCTGTTTCAGAACCCTCAGCAGAAGTCAACATGGCTGACAGCCTGATTTGGACTTCTAGCCTCCCGAACTGTGAGATAATACACTTTTGTTCTTTAAAACCATCCACTTGGTCATGTTTTGCTATGGCAGCACTAGGAAATTAAGACAGGCCTACAGGTCCTTACATGGCCTGCCCCTGTTGCCTTACCTCTCTGACCCCTCTTATGAACTGCTTTTCTCCAAACTCATCCTACTCTAGCCACACTGGTCTCCTTGCCATTGCTCAAACATAGGAGGCATTCTTTTGCCTCATGGCCTCTGTATTGGGTGTTCCTTCCCCCAGACATGCCCTTCCCCCAGATATTCATGTGACTCACTCCCTCAAGTGTCAAGGCTTTGTACAAATGCCCCCATCACCCAGCTCAAACTGCAACCCACTCCCTCCGCAACTTCCCATCCCTTTTATCCTGTAGCTCTTCCAGCATACCACGGAATTTGCTTATTTATTCTCTTTATTATTCATAGTCTGTCTCCCTCCACCAGAGGATAAACTTCACAAAGGCAGGAATCTTTGTTTGCTTTGTTGCTAATATGTTCCAACACCTAAAATAGTGCCCCAAACATAGTAGGTGCTGAAAAAGTCCTTGTTACAGAATCTCGTTTAAACCACTTAAAAAAAAATTTTTTTTTTTAATTAGGGTAAATTTCACATATGTACACAAAAGTAGAGAGAATAGTATATCAAACTTCTATGTACCCATCACTCAACTTCGACAATTGTTAAATGTGAACAAACTTGTGTCATCTATAACCCCGCCCATCCGCATCCCAGATGGTTTTGAAGCAAATATTACAAACCATATTATTCATCCGTGAATATTTAGTATGTATCTCTAAAAACAAAGACTGCCTTTTAAGACATAGTCGCAATACCATAGTCACACTCCAAAACAATCAGTGATAATTTCTTAACATCATCAAATGCCTAGTCTGTGTTATGTTTCCCAGTTGTCTTAAACATTTTTTTTTCTGAGTTTATTTGTTTGAATTGGGATCCAAATAAAATCCACCCCACATGCGAACACCTAATATGTCTCCTACAGAGCTTTTTAAATCTACAGATTTCCTCTCCATCATCTTGCAATTTGTTATTGATATTGTTGAAGCAACTGGGTCATTTATCTTCCAGTTTCCCACAATCTGGACTTCCTAATTGCAATCCCTTGGTGGCATTTAACAAGTTCTTCTGTCCTTTGTATTTCCTATAAACTGGTGGTTGGCTCTAGGCGCTTCAAAAAATACAGGTTTGAAACTTTGGCAGCACCGCTGGGTATAAGATAGTATGCCCAGGAAGCATCTAATATCCTGTCTCTCTTTTCCTGATGTTGGCAGCTTTTGGTCATTAATACCTAAATCCATTATTCATCAGGGATAGCAAAATGGTGATCATCCAATTATACCTTCCTTCTCTGCCAAAATATAAAGAAGAACTTCCCCATATCAACTATTTGTTTATTCTGAGATACAGTTTGCATAGAACTTTTCAGGAATGTATGTATCCAAAGATTCCTGGATGGTGCAAATGGTTTGCACTTGGCTACTAACCTAAAGGTTGGCTATTTGAACCCACCCAGTGGGGCCTTGGATCTGCTTCCAAGAAAACCCTATGGAGGAGTTCTACTCACTAACGCATGGGGTTGCCATGAGTTGGAAACAACTTGATGGCAACAGCTTTGGGTTTGGGCTCTAGGCATCCAAACCAAATCTAAACACTATAGAGGGTGAGGCCACTACAGACCCTATGAAAGGAGCAGACTGAGGAAGAATGAGGGGCAGGTGATAACTCTGGGGTTGTGTTTCATAAGCTGATGTGGCTTTGTTTCATAAGCATGGGTACAGTTCAGTGTGGAGCTCAGTGAGGCCAGGGCTGGAAGCAGGGGACATGGTACCTTCAGTCTCCATTAGTAGAGGCCAAGAAAGGGGCAGTGAGTGGGCCTTCCTCAGAGCCTGGAGCATTTCCTGGCCCAGGGCAGGGCATTCTGTTGACAATGGGTTGAGTGGATGGGTGGATGGGTAGATGGGTGGATGGGTGGGTGGGTGGATGGGTGGATGGGTGGGTGGGTGGATGGATGGATGGATGGATGGATGGATGGATGGATGGATGGATGGATGGATGGATGGATGGATGGATGGATGGATGGATGGTTGGATATACTGGGGATCACTGTCATATGTACAAGATGGTTATAATCAAGAAGAAATTGCCCATGAAAGAGTGTTCAGAAAAAGAGTTACCATTATTCTCGAACTCTAATCCTCTTTACCAAAACTTAACAGAATAATAGCAATAAAATTTTAGTTCAGAATACTTCTACTCAGAAACCCAATGTTCTATGTTTTATTTTATTGTTTTCATTCGGAGAAAAAACTCCATTACATTTCCTTTAAATAGGCTATTTAAGTTCCCAAGGACACGAAGGCAGTCTGGGCCTGCAAATGGCTCCTGACTCTTGGCTGTGATCGCTTCCTTCTTCAGGGCTGTTGATCCTGGTAAAGGAGGGTAGACACTGACCTTAACCCCCGCAGCTTACCTACTAAATAGTAACAGCTTGATAGCTTTTGGGAACACTTGGCAGATTTGCAGACTACCTGTTTTGGAAGGAGGCAGGGAGAGGGAGAATTAGGCTAACCTGTTAGTGGTTAAGAGCTTGGCTGCTAACCAAAAGGCTGGTAGCTGGAATCCAGCAGCACTTCTTGGAAACCCTATGGGGCAGCTCTTCTCTGTCCTATAGGGTAACTATGAGTTGGAATTGGCTTGACGGCACGGGTTTTTTTGGGTTTGGTTGAGCAAGGAGAGCTTGGGTGGTGTAAATGGTTAAGCGCTCAGCTACTAACCAAAAAGTTAGAGGTTCAAGTCCACCCACGGGGCCTTAAAAGAAAGGCCTGGATATCTATTCCTGAAAGGTCACAACCATAAACACCCTGTGGAGCACAGCTCTACTCTGACAATGGAGGGGTTTGCCATGAGTCGGAATTGACTGGATGACAACTGGTGTTTTTTTTTTTTGGTTTGCTGAACAAGAGGCAAGATTATTCTGACCATTTTGATGAAAAGTGACAGCCCAGCCCACGCTGTATCCGGAGGCACTTACTTCCCAAGTCCTGCCCTGCTGCTGCACGTGGACATCACATGCTGAAAGACAGGAACAGTGAGAACTGCTTTTTTTTTTTTTTTTTTTAAATAGTGTTTTAAATGTATATATGACAATACTATGAGTCAGAATCGACTCGACGGCACTGGATTTGGTTTGGATTTGGTTTATGACAATACATTTGCCATTTTAACGTTTTTTAAAATAACAGCAGTTGCCATTCTAGTCATGTTAAACACGCAATTCAGTGACATAAATTACATTCACCATGCTGTATAACCTTCACCACTATCTCTTTCCAAAGTTTTTCATCCCCCCCCAAACAGAAACTCATACCTATTAAGCAGTAACTTCCCATTCCCCTCTCCCCTACTTCCTGGTAGCCACTAATCCATTTTTGTCTCTATGCATTTGCCTGTTTCAGGTATTTCATATAAGTGGGATCATACAATATTTGTCCTTTGGTGTCTGGCTTATTTCACTTAGTATAATGCAAAGGAGAACTGTTTTTAATCCTTACTATGTGCCAAGAGGAAACCCTGGTGGTGTCGTGGTTAAGGGCTACAGCTGCTAACTGAAAAGTTTGGCAGTTCAAATCCACCATGTGCTCCTTAGAAACCCTATGGGGCAGTTCTACTCCACGGCATCTGTTTTTTTTGGTTATGTGCCAAGACGGAGTCCCTGGGTAGTGCAAAATGTTGTTGGTTAGAGTCTATCAATAGGCACCTAGGAAGAAAGGCTTGGTGATCTACTTCTGAGAAATCAGCCATCGAAAACCCTGCGCAGCACAGTTATACTCTTCTGACACATATAGGGTTGCCATTGAGTTGGAACCAACTCAATGGCAACTGGCTTATGTGCCAGGCACTAGGCCAGGCACTTAACACACATGCATGAGCCACGTAGCCTAGGAGATAAAAACCTGAGCTCTGTATTGACGAACTAGTTTCAAATTCTCACTTCAAGCCTTATATACTGTGTGAACTTGAGCTGACCCCTTAATTAATCTCCCTAAGCCTTGATTCTCTCATCTGTAAACTCGGGGAAATAATTCCCACCTCATAATGCTTTTGAGATGATTAAAATAAGAAATGCAAATTAAGCACCTAAACTGTAATTAATAAATGGCAGTTTTTATTGCCACTGTCTCCAATCCTAAATTGTACTTTTCAAACCGGGGAACTCCAGCACCCCCACAGAGACTCCGGTGGTGTTTCAGAGGCTATGCAAATTTGCAGGAAAAAGTTCTTTCTGCGGTTTGGATTTTTATTTAAAATTTTTTGAGGGAAACTTTTGATTATTAAAATGAACAGATATATTACGGACTAACATACACATTTTATGCTCATTTTTAATATAATAGCTGGGGTTTCAAAGACAGTTCTAGTATGTGGTGGGCTGCTTTAAACTGCACCCCTGAGCATCCTAGAATGATGCATGCCTTCTTCTCTTCCAAGTGCACTGGAAGAGCTTGAAAATGGTCTTAAGGCAATCTGATGCTGCGTATACCACCATTATTCCCAGTTTACAGATGAGGGAAGAGTCTCAGAAAGATGATGCAGTGAACTTAAGGTCACCTAGTTGGTAGGTGAAATCAGATCTTTGTCACTACAAAGTTCATGCTTTTTTGCCTGCCCTCCATTATATCTGTGTTGTTGTTAGCTGCTGCTGAGCTGACCCCTGATTCATGGTGGCCCCATGCGCAAGGGAACAAAATGCTGCCAGTCCTGTGACGTCTCCATGATAGGTTGTGGACTGAACTGTTGTGGTCCATAGGTTTTCATGGACTGATTTTTGGACGTAGAGGCCTTTCTTCCTAGTCTGTCTTAGTCTGGAAGTTCTGCTAAAAGTTCAGCATCATAGCAATGTGAAAGCCTCCCCTAACAGATGGGTGCTGGCTATGCATGAGATGCACTGGCCCGGAGTAGAATTTGGGTGTCCTGCATGGAAGGTGAGAATTCTGCACAAAAAGACGAACATAATGTAGCATATGGACCACATCCCCACCTTCCCATGGGCTGCTTCAAAGCTGGAGGGCGCCAATAATATCTTAAACTGTTTTCGCATTCATTAAGCCCAGATCGCAATTGCCAGTGACTCAGCATCTATCCCTACTGTGGTCTCAGCCTCCCTTCATCTTGCCCTCTATCGCTGTGAGGAGAGCCACAGCAGCTGTTGTTGTTGTTAGGTGCCGTCTAGCCGGTTCTGATTTGTAGCAATCCTACGTACAATAGAACAAAATATTGCCTGGTGCTGTGCCATCGTCACAATCATTGCTATGTTTGAACCCATTGTTGCAGCCAATGTCAATTCATCTAGTTGAGGGTCTTCTTTTTCTCTGATCCGGTACATTACAAGCATGATGTCATTCTCCAAGGACTGGTCCCTCCAGAGAACATGTCCAAAGTCTGTGAGGTAAAGTCTCACCATCCTCGTTTCCAAGGAGCACTCTGGCTGTACTTCCTCCAAGACAGACTTGTTCATTCTTCTGGCAGTCCATGGGATAGTCAATATTCTTTGCCAACACCATAATTCAAAGACATCAATTCTTCGGTCTTCTTTATTCATTGTCCAATTGCATATGAGGTGACTGAAAATACCATGGCTTGGGTCAGACACACCTTAGTTCTCAAAGTGACTTATTTGCTTTTCAACACTTTGAACAGGTTTTTTGCAGCAGATTCGCCCAATGCAATGTGTCATTTGATTTCTTGACTGCTGATTCCATGGGTGTTGATTATCCAATCTGGAGGTCAGCAAAGGGATAGAGATATAGGCTTAACTGTCAGGTATCACCTAGAAGCAGAGTTAGAGCCCAGTGAGGGATGGGGATACAGAGCTGAATTGGGTCACCCTTTCATCCTTGATGGAATCTTCTAAGACACAGTGGTCCCACACAGTCTTTCCAGAATATTCCAAGTAACCAAGAAACCAGCTTATTTCTCATTAAGCTATGGCCTGCTGGGTAATGAATCAACTTAACCAACTTGCATTGGCTTTTCCTCCTTCCCTGCCTCACTTTCAGTTACCCCTTGTTTTGCTTCTTTGAGATTGCAGCCCCTACCCCCTCCACCCTGATAAAAACTTAGCACATAAGCTTTCTTCAGACTCTGTTCTAGGGGGCCGATCCTTTTGGATCATGGAGAGTTTACTATTGTGGACTGAGCTGTTCTTTTCTACCTACCTGTCCTCAAGCTGGTTTGAGTCTCTGGTAGATTGTTGATGGTTTCCATACTTTTGTGAGATTTTGGTGTAGTAAAATACGCATGATTATGGGAAGAACAGTGGTCTGGGAGTTAGGGTCCTATCCTGCCTTTGGTCTGTCCATTTCAGTTTCCTCAGTTGTAGGGTGGTAGAGGAACTGTCAATATGAAGTGTAGAAAACGCTTGGTTTTTTTGTTTGCTTGTTTACATTTTTAGTTGTGAAAATAAACAGAACAAAACATTCACCAATTTGACAATTTCTACATGCATAATTTAGTGACATTATTTTCTTCATGTTGTGCAACCATTCTCATTATCCTTTTCTAAATCATTCCACAACCATTAACATAACTCATCGTCCCCTAAGCAAAGACTCCACCCTTCCCCTTCCCTCCTCCCCAACCACTAATAATCTTTGGTTTGTATGTATTTGCTTATTTCATATAAGCAGGGTTCATACCATATTTGCCCTTTTGTAGCTGGCTCACTTAGCATGATGTTTTCAAGGTATATCCACGTTGCTCTGTGCATGCATCAGGGCTTCATTTCTCTTTCTGGCTGAGCAAATATTCCATCGTATGTATGTACCAGATTTTGTTTATCCATTCATCTGTCGATGGACATTTTGGTTGTTTTCACCTTTTGGCTATTGTGAATAGTGCTTTACAATGAACATTGGTGTACAGAATCCTTGACTTCTGAGTGAGATAGACATGGGTTTCAGCCCTGACTTTGTCACCTTCTAGCTTTGTACCTTTGAGCATGTTACTTCTCTCTGAGCCTAAGTTTTCTCTTCATTATAAAACAAAGATAATATACCTGCCTCTGCGATGGCTCAGAAGATTAGATGAGTCAATGCATGTAAAAGACAGAGCAAACAATAGATGCTCAGGCAATATGGCAAGCAAAGGGGTTAGGTAGCACAAGGGTTTTCAAACTCTTCAATAAGGATCCCTTGTACAGTTTTCGCTACTTACTCATTTTGAAAGATTCCGATGCAAAATAAAGATACTTAACAGGAGTAATTATTATGTCATTTATCCATTTTTAAATAAAGATTCTCTTTGGAGCTTCTCATTAGCATAAGGTAATTAATGTGCTATCACAGAGAACATAGGATGTTTCTAGGCCTTCTTCCCTCCCTTTCCAGGATAGTCTGTGCTGGGAACATGCTATATGCTGAGAATACTGTGGGAAACAAATGCAGACATGGTGGTCCCTGCTCTCCAGGAGCTCATGGGTTAGAGCAGGGTTAGATATTCATCAAATAATCTGTAAAACTGGTGACAAGTGCTATGCAGGAGAGACACAGGACCAAGACAGACTAGAAGTCAGAGACCTGAGAAAGATTCTCAGAGGTGGCAGAGCTCGAGCTGAGCTCTGAAGGGTGAGTAGGAGTTATCTAGACAAAAAGGGTAGGGAAAAGCATTCCAGGCAGAGGGAACAGCATGGGCAAAGGCCCCATAGTGGGAGGGAGTCCAACACATGCAAGGAGGGAAGGAATACAGGGAGCAAGGGGCCAGGTAGTAAGTGATGCTAAGAATTTTGGTCTTCACCAGAAGAGCAACATGAAAACATGAAGGTAATTTAAGTGAAGGAATAACATGGTCAGATTTGTTGCCATATGGGAAGCGGTTTGGGGTGGGAGGCAGAATGGAAGCAGGGAGACCAGGGAAGAGACTTTAGAGTTCCCTATTTCAGTGATTCTTGGGCTAGGCTACTGTCAGTAGAGATGGAGAGAGATGAGTGGTTTACGAAGATGTTGTTGTTGTAGTTTAGCTGCTGTCGAGTCAGCCCCTGACTTAAGCAGGGAGAAATGGTGGGACCTGGTTGTAGTCCAGACAAGGGAGGCAATCAAAAAAAACCTGTTGCCATCGAGCAGATTCCGACTCACAGACAAGGGAGGTAAAGGAGAGGGAATTGTCAAGAATGATTCCTAGGATTCTGTAGTAATCAGCTACATAGAAAAGACACCTTTTGATAGGATGGGGAATGCTGGAAGGGAGATCTGTTTGTGGGGGCAGCAGATGGGGAGGAGTTATGCCTTTGGGTTTGGGCACGCTGAGTTAGAGATGCCTTGAGGGTACTAAAAGGAAACGTGGTTTAGACAGATGTCTATTCAGGTCTGGATTCCGGCAAAGGGGCCTGGGCTGGAGACACAGGCTGTGAGTCACCTCGGTGGAGGTGGATTGGAGCTGGGGGTGTGGATGAGATTGTTACTTGACATTTTAGGTAGCATGCAGCGAGTGTGGAAGCTCTATTAAGCTTTGTGAAATATCTAAAAACAGCTTCTTCCCCCGCCTCCCAACACTTGAAGGACTTAAAAGGATTTAGAGGGCCAGGTCAGAGACCATCAACCTGCCTGGTTTTTCAACTCATTTTGGCTGTGGAATCTTTTGTTCATGTGGACAATCCCAATAAATAATAAAGTCCACAAGGTAAAAAGGGAACAGACCTGTTTGAGCAGGGCTGTGAGGGGTAGGATCTCTGCCTACTCAGACCTTCCCCACCGTAGGCACCTCCATGGACCACAAGGGTTCCAAGGAAAACAATTGGAAACATGGCCTATGCAATTTCCTGTTTGTTTCCAACTCTGAAGGTTTCCAAGCTTCTGAGTGTATGATGAGAGTGTATGGACATCATACAGCATTTCCACGGTGGCTCCCCAGGAACACTTGGGTTTTATCAGAATGCTGGGTCATCTTAGCAAACATCAATTACCCCTGAACTTCAGACTCTTCAAAGACTCCCAGCTGACAGAACTCCAAACAGGCTAGTTTTTACAGAGGATGCAATTTAGAAACCCAGCCTTTGTCAGCCAAGTGTCTTTTTGACAATGAAGTCCTGTTGGATTTCCCCAGTGGCATTCTTGTTAAGGAAACACAATTTAACTGTCAGCGGAACTAAGGGCATGTGTTGGATACTGCGCGGTGGTATTCGTTGTGCAGTGACAAAGAAGTGGAGGATGCCAGGAGGAGTTGTGGGTCTGGAAGGGAAGGAGAAGGGTGGCATTTGGGGAGTTAGCTGGTGCTAAATTGCTCCATCTGTTGCATTAATAACCAATCAGTCCAGGGGGCTGGGAAAATGGGTAATTTGAAGCATACGGTACCTATTAGGACCTATCTGCACATATGTAACTGCTCATTTTATCTGTACAAATGACTGCTTACTTACGCAAATGGCAGTTCTGAGTGCCTATGTTGGGAAATTCTGCTAGGAAGGCATTTCCTTAGGAAAGGCTAGATTCAAACCCAAAAAATGCTGAAAAGTCTAGGAGCCATGAAGTCATGTGTCTTAGTTATCTAGTGTTGCTGTAACAGAAATACCACAAGTGGATGGCTTTAACAAACAGAAGTTTACTCTCTCACAGTCTAGTAGCCTAGAGTTCTGTCTTAGTCATCTTGTGTTGTTATAACAGAAATACCACAAATGCATGGCTTTAACGAAGAGATATTTATTCTCTCACAGTCTAGTAGGCTAGAAGTCCAAATTCAGGGTGCCGGCTAGGGAAGGGAAGGTTTTATCTCTCTGTCAGCTCTGGAGGGAGGTTCTCATCATCAGTCTTCCCTTGGTCTGGGAGCATCTCAGCACAGGAACCTCAGGTCCAAAGGATGCGCTCTACTTTCAGCACTGCGTTCTTGGTGGTATGAGGTCCCCCTGTCTCTCTGCTCACTTCTCTCTTTTATATCTCAAAGAGATTGCCTTAAGACACCATCTAATCTCGTATATCTCATCAATATAACTGCCACTAATTCATGTCATTTTATCATAGTGATAGGATTTACAACACATAGGGAAATCACATAAAATGGTGGACAACCACTCAATACTGGGACTCATGGCCCAGCCAAGTTGACAGATATTTTGGGGGAACATAATTCAATCCATGACAAAGTCTGAATTCAGTGTGTCAGCTCTCGGGGAAGGCTTTCTCTCTCTTGTCAGCTCTGGAGCAAAATCCTTTTCACAATCTCCCCCTGGTCTAGGAATTTCTCAGGGACCCCAGGTCCAAAGGATGCACGCACTCCTGGCTCTTCTTGCTTGGTGGTAATGAGGTCCCCATCTCTCTGCTCACCTCTCTCTTTTATATCTCAAGGGAGACTGACTCAAGATATGATCTAGTCTTGTAGATTCAGTCCTGCCACATTAACATAACTGCCTCTAATCCTGTCTCATTAACATCATAGAGGTAGCATTTATAACACATAGGAAAATCATAGCAGATGGCAAAATGGTGGAGAATCACATGAAACTGGGAATCATGGCCTAACCAGTTGACACACATTTTGGGGGGTCACAGTTCAATCCATAACACCATGGATGCATGAAGGAAAGAGAGTAGCAAGCAAGGCAGGAAGAGCACAGTTCTATAGGAAGGATTGGAGGACTGAAGGCTATGCCTTTCCTAAAGGGGCTTGTATTGGTCAGAGAGTGAGGAAGACTGACATAAAGTACCAGTGCTCCAAATAAAATATGCTGATGGGCTGAGGGGTCCACACGTTGGGGAGGCTGGGCCAGAGAGCCCGGTATACTTGTGGTACAGAAACAGCATTAGGAATGTGGAAACAACTAGTAACGTAACCCAGGTATAATCTGGAGGCTCCCTGTTGCTCTGGTCCCTATGCTAAAGTCTGTGAGAATTAAATGTTTCTTCTTGAATTGGAGGCAATTACTGAGGAATTACCTGTTATGGTTCTCTGGCTTCCGTGTGTGGTATTTGTTTTACCCATCATCCCCTGGAGACCAAAGTGAGCTCTGTCACTGGTTTCTACCAGTGGCCCACTTTTACTAGTCCTTTGTGGTTTTTGTAAACTCTACTGGGATTGGAGAGATGTGGGGAGATCTGGTGAGTGCCCAGCCGAAGGGTGTGATATCTCATCCTCCCTGGCTTTTTGCCATCTCTTGGCTCCCTTCCTTTTTCTCTTTTATTCCACCACTCCGCTCCCTCCCAAGCAACAAATAATATCCTCCCCTCTGTTCTGCTCAAGCTCAAACGTCCACAGACACTTACCAACTATTTTTCCTACCAAGACGACTATCACTGTAAAAGAAATTCTGGTGAATTCAATTTTTCCCAACTTGTTTCATAAAAATGGACCCTGATACAAAATCTGATGTAAGCTTCTATGTACAAAGTTTCTTTTTTTGTTGTTGCCAGAAAAACAAGTGAATTTGGCTAAATAATATTAAGTCCTTGGACAGGAGGCCACTTAGGATACTTTTAGCTCTAACTCAAATTGCCTTAAATGATAAGGAAAATATATTATCTTACTTAATAAGAGAGCAGAAGGTGAGGAGGTTTTGGGTTGGCTAATTAGGGAGCTCAGTTACCTTATCAAACCACCTACAGTTTTCTATCCTTTTACTCTCCATCCTCAGTAAGTAAACGTTGTTCTTACAGTGGCCCTCCATGTGCTCACTAAATGAGTGCAGTACTTCCAGGCATACCTAGATTTACCACATCTGAAACAAAAATGGGGCTATCCCTTCTTTGTGTTTCTTTTTAAGAGCACGGAAACTGTCCTCTGAAATTCCACAAGAGACACTCTCATCTGTCTCAGTAATCTGCCGTGTACCTGTGACTACCATTCACTAATGGAAGTAAATGGATCCCATGACTGGTCTAGACTAATCAGAACCCAATCTCTGCAGCTTGCAGAGGAACAGTCTTCCAACTAAGGCCTTAGGGAGGAAAGTGGATTTTGTTGAGAAGGAGAGAGGGGAGGAAATGAACCTTGGGTAGATAACCCAAATTTATCTGCCCCACACAAGAGGACTTAATGGAAAACAGAAGGAAGTTACAAGAGGGCTGTGGGCAATGATATGTCTATAGACCTGGAGGTTACCGTAGGGTATTGCATGAGCCAAAAACCAGACCGGTTGCCCTTGAGTTGATACCAACTCACGGTGACCCCATGTGTTTCAGAGAGCATACATACATACATATATATATATGGAGCCCTGGTGGTGCAGTGGTTAAGAACTTGGTTGCTAACCAAAAGGTCAGTAGTTTGAATCCACCAGCTGCTCCTTGGAAAACTATGGGGCAGTTATACTCTGTCCTACATATATATAGAGAGAGAAAGAGAGAGAGATTTATCTCAAGGAAATGGCTCACATGGCTGGCAAGTTCCAAGTCCAGCTCTATGGATCAGGCATCAGGCTGGAGGCTTCCCCTCACTCACGTGGCTGCAGGGGCTGATGAACCCAAGATCAGCAGGTCAGATGGAGGGCTGCTGGTTCACAGGCTGTAGAGACTGATGAATCCCAAGGTCAGCAGGCCATATGGCAGGCTGCCAGCTCAAACCCCAAGAATCAGAGGTCAGAAGATGATGAGCTGGATGCAGGATCCAGGGCAAGCAAAATCCAGCAAGCTTTGCCAGAACATCCATATATGTTGGAGGCAGGCCACATCCCTGAGGAAACTCCCCTTACAACTGATTGGCTGATCACATCAGATCACATCACGGAGGTGATTGCATTATTTCACAAAATGGAGGATAATTACATCACTACATAACTGCCAAACTACATCATTACATTACTGCCAAAACACTGAGGGTTATGGCCCAGCCAAGTTGACAGATAACCTTAACCATCAAACCCATTGCTGTTGAGTCGATTTTAACTCATAGAGACCCTATAGGACATAGTAGAACTGCCCCCTAGGATTTCCAAGGAGCGGCTGGTGGATTTGAACTGCCAACCTTTTGGTTATCAGCTGAGCTCTTAACCACTATGCCACCAGGGCTCTCTTAACCATCACAGGGGTAGAATTCTCACCCAAGTTCGATCCCAAGACAAGGCATCACATGATCAGCCACTACCCCTCTATTAGTGGAGACTTTTATGTTGCTGTGATGCTGAACAAGTTTCAGTGGCACTTCTAGACAAAGATGGGCTAGGAAGAAGGGCCTGGTAACCTACTTCCAAAAATCAGCCAGTGAAAACCCTATGGATCACAGTAGTCCAATCTGCCACTGATCATGGGGATGGCTCAGGACTGGGCAGTGTTTCATTCTGTTGTACGTAAGGCTGCCATGACTCGGGGCTGTCTTAACAGCAGCTAACAACAACAATGTGCCAAATACAGTACCTAGTGGCCGTTTGGACTGTTAAGAAGGATTTTGGAAAGATGGACATGACTGATTAGCCAAGTTTATCACAGGCATGGCAGGGGGAGGCAGGCCTCTCACCAGGTGTCTTCCCTTCCTGGGGTTCTTGGTGCTTTCTCACAATGTCGTACCTCCCCTTGGTTCAAAATTCACGTCCCATTTTGCAAATTTATTAATCCATCAGTAAGAATTTACAGAGCACATCTATGTTCAAGGGCCTGTGCTAAAAGTTGTAGGGACAAAGTACTTCACAAGGTCCTTGCTGTCCAGAGGTGGACAGATGTCCTTCCTGCATCCTACAGTGTCCACTGCTCATCTGGAATGACAGAACCAGAGAGTTACAAAGCACCCCTCACAGATTTATTCCAGTGTTTTCTAAACCTTCAGATTTCTTGGACTAAAAAAAACAGTTTATTTTGCCAAGGGATAACATAAAAATAAAACCACCATATTGTATGACAAGGAAACCCTGGTGCTGTAGTGGTTAAGTGCTACAGCTGCTAACCAAGAAGCTGGCAGTTTGAATCCACCAGACGCTCCTTGGAAACTCTATGGGGCAGTTCTACTCTGTCCTGTAGGGTCGCTATGGGTCAGAATTGACTCGACGGCAGTGGGTTTGGTTTTTATTGTATGACAAAAAGATAATACATAATGATAAAACACTAAGTTTAGAATAATAAGACATTTTCTACATTGTCCCTCTTTTTTTAAAAAAATTTCCCTTAGACCACTGAAAACTTGCTCGGGGGCTGACACTGAGTGCCTTATCCAGTCATATGTCCTTTTAGTGTGTCTGTTCATCCACCCATTAATGAAAGGCCCTCAGGCAAGCTGTATGCATGAAGATGTTTACTGCAATGTGATTTATAAAAGCAAGACCTAGGGGCAGGGTCTAGGGGGGAGTGATTTAGTGAAATGGTGTGTCTATTCAATGCAGCCATTAAAAAGCATGTTCATAAATAGTTTATAACAACCAAAAAAAAAAAAAGTTCATGACCCCTGTTAGTGCTAGTAAGAGGTCACTTTCCCTATCTCCCTTGGTCACCCCCCCTGTACCCCCATCCTCTTCTCTCAGGAAATGAGTTTGGATCAAAGTGACATGTTTCGCCCTCAACAAAGAGGAGGATGGTCAAGGTTGAAGACCTTGGTTGGGCCTGAGTGATAAGAATATTCCACCTCTCTTGAGCCCCAGTCTCTTGCTTTCCCCAAAGTCTGGGAAAGTCAGGTGCAGCCTGGGCTTGTGAGTTCCTGGGGGAAGAGCTCTGACCCTTGATCCACTCTCTCCTTTCCCACACAGCTTACAAAGTACTTTCACATCTGTCACGTGACTTAATTCTCACAAAATTCCTGTGGGACACATAAATTAGATATGTCCATTTTAAAGATGAGCAAACCGAGACACACGAAGTCAAGTAGCCTACACAAGGCCATGTGACCAGTCAGTGTCCAGGTCAGGACTAAAACCCAGAGCACAGTCTTCTTGTCCAGGGCCCTTCCTGGAATCCACACTGCTTCTTTTACAAGAACAATCCAGTGATAGGAAGGAGGCCACCAAATGGCAAAATGGCCACAAAATGCCTGCCACAGAGGACAGGCACAGGAGGTGGGAAAGTTTCCCTCCGAGACCAGATCTGCTCCTGGTTTTCGCAGCTGAATTAACTCTTTCCCAGTCCAAAGCCAGTTAGAAATGGGGGAAGCTGGCTGAAATGTCATTGGTAATTATTATTTTCTCCCACACCAGAGCCCCAGGGTTTCTGGTTATGTGCTATATCAATTATTTGACTGGTTAATTTGTCCATTCCACCCCTCTTGTTTGGCCATCAGGAAACTCATGGATAAATTCATAAGGCTGTCCAAGTTCATAATCTGCCCATCTACATTCCAACTTTTTCCCTATTCTGTCACTTTGAAGTGTAATATGTGCATTTTCTCTGGCCCTGATTTTTTATTTATAGCCTCAACTTTATTGAGAATTCCCTTGTAAGCCACCTCTATTCCTTTGTGAATTGAAACAGTTTATAAAGAAATAAAATATTATGTTTTTCTAGAAAAAGGATGTTATGGAAAACAAAAGTCCAATTTTTTTTGGCGATAGAAGGTAAAGGACAGATTACCCAATTTCACAGGCTTTGTCCTATGGGGAATACAGGACTATGATGCTTGCTATTTGTTGCACGTACCATACTGTCAGTTTTTATAATTGGAATGGTTATGCTGATGTTATTTTAACTTTCACGACCATTTTTATATGTATTATTGGGCAGAGGGAGAGCAGGATTTGAATTAGCTCACTCTTTTTATTGAAATTTAGGTTTACTGAGGTATATAACTTACGAAGAGTGAAATTCATCCTTCTTAGATATACAATTCAATTGGTTTTTTTATCGTTGTGAAAATACTCACAAGAAAACATACGTCAGTTCAACAATTTCTACATGTATTTCAGTGAATTTGACAAAGGTATAAAGTCATGTAACCACCACAATCCAGATACAGAGCATTTCTATCACTCTACAATGTTCTCTCATGTCACTTTGTAGTCTACCCTTCCCCTTCTGCCCTGCTCCCAGCCCTGTCAACCACTGATTTGATTTCTGTTTCTATAGTTTTGTTTTTTCCCTTAGAGTATCATATAAATAAAATCATACAGTATATGGTCTTTCGTTTCTGGCTTCTTTCAGTTAGCATAATGCTTTTAATTATTATCCATGTTATTGCATGTATCAGTAGTTTATTCCTTTTTATTTCTTCATTGTATTCCACCACCTGTCTGTCAGTTTGTCATATTATGGTGGCTTGCATGTTGCTGTGATGCTGGAATCTATGCCACCAGTATTTCAAATACCAGCAGGGTCACCTATGGTAGACAAGTTTTGGTGGGATTCCAGATCAAGACAGACTAGGGAGAAAGGACTAGCAATCTACTTCCAGAAATTAGTCAGTGAAAACCTGTGGATCACAACAGTATATAGTCCGATAATAGTGCTGAAAGTGAGCCCCCAGTTTGGAAGTCCTCAAAATACACAGTGGCCACAACAATGGACTCAAGTATACAAAAAATCATGATGATGGCTCAAGACCAGGCAACTGTTTCCTTCTGTTGTACATTGGGTCATCATGAATTGGAGCCAACTTGACAACAACTAACAAGTATTCCATTGTGTGTATATACAATTTATCTATTCATCAGTTGAGGGACTTTTGGGTAGTGTCTAGTTTTGGGTGATTCTGAAAAAAACCCTCTATAAACATTTATAAGCAGGTCTTTGTGGGGACACTTATTTCCATTTCTCTTGAGTATTTTTTTTTTGAGTAAGCATCTATGAGTAAGATTTCTGGGTCACACGGAGCGTTTATATTTAACTGAACAAGAAATTGCCAAACTGCTCTTCCAAAGGACTGTATCATTTTGCATTTCCATCAACAAAATATCAGATTTTCCTGTTCCTCTACAGCACTTGGTATTGGTGGTGTTTGTTTTTGCCATTCTAATAGGTGTGTAGTGGTATCTCATTATCGTTTTAATTTGCATTGACCTATATTTTGTTTAATGACTAATATAGGAAGAAAGTCCTAGTAAGTGATCTACTTCCTAAAATCAGGCAGTGAAAACTGTATGGCTCACAGTGGTTCAATCAGCAACCGATCATGGAGATGGCACTGGACTGGGAGGTGTTTTGTTCCATTGTGCATGGGTTGCCATGAGTCAGGGGCTGACTTCCCAGCAGCTAAAAACAACAGCAAATGACAAATGACAAATGATATTAAGCATCTTTTCATGTGCTTTTTTGTCACCTGTATCTTTACCTTGAAGAAGTGTCTTCAAATCTTTTGCCCATTTTAAAATGACTTTTGTCTTCTAACCATTGCATTGTAAGAGTTCTTTATATAGTCTGGATAGGAGCTCTTTATCAGATATGTATTTTGCAAATATTTTCCCTCAGTCTGTGGCTTGTCTTTTTATTTTCTTACCAGTTTTTTTTTTTTCTGAAAAGTAGAAGTTTTTAATTTTCATGAAATTCATTTTATCAGCTTCTTTATGGTATTTGCTTTTTGTGTCCTATCAGTTTTCTTCTAAATGTTTTATAGTTTTAAATTTTGTATTTATCTCTATTGTCAGTTTTGAGTTGACTTTTGTGTATGGCATGAGGTTAAGTGCTAAGATTCATATTTTGCATAGAGATATCCCATTACTCCAGCCCATTTGTTGGAAAGTCTCCTTTTTCCCCTTTGACTTGTCCAAGCCCCTTTGTGAATTCTCTCATTCTTGACTGAGAATGAGTTGCTGACATTTAAAACTCCCACAGAGGGGATTCTGGGAAGATGGTGGCATAAACAGATCATTAGGCTGACCCTCTCCCACAAATACAACAAGGAAATGGTACTTGGCTTTGAGAGCATCTGAATCATGGAGCAGAGGAAAGGAGCAGGAACTGCAAAAAAGCAAGAATCAATGAATAAACAATGAGTCATATACAGTAAGAAATTTGCTTCTCCCACCGTCCCTGCCCCTCCCTCCAGCCATGTGGGCCACCAATTACTGTGAATTGGGGAAATGGTCCCAGAAGAGGACACTGTTTCCCTCCCTAACCCTGCCTTCCCAAATGACAGCCCCTGCTTGTACAAAGAGACAGGACCCCAAGCTTCCGCTCTAAAATCAACAAGGCAGACATCCCCAGGGGTCCATTTGGAGTGTGCCAACACCTCCCCCGCATGGACACTGTCAGCAGCAAGCCTATGGTGAATCGCTACAGAAGGCCCGTGCAGTGGAGTCTGCTCTCATAGTCAAAACTCTAATTGTCTCCCTGCACACCCCATAGCCCAGGTCTCTGAAATCAATAGGACAGACCCCCCGGGGAGTCAGTTCAGGTCTGTCTGCTCCCCCTTTTGGTTGGTGCTGAGGACTGCTGACTGAGGCAGCATCTTTAGTGGAGGTTATACCCACAGCCAACATGGCCCTGGGTGGGAAGGCTCTGATAGCAACAAGGCAGATCTCCCTGGGGACCTTTTGGAATATGACAACTTCTTCCCCAGCTAGTAATGGTTGACTGCTGTACTGATATAAACTGTAGAAGGTTTCCTACAGTGGAGTCAGGAGGTGGGTCACCTAACTGGAGAGTGCTCTCCCAACCACCACAGGCCCACTGGGGCTCTTGAGTCGACAACACAGATCACTTGGAGGTCCTTCTAGGGAGTGCCAGCACCTCCTCCTCCTGACATGGACAAAAGTCTGCCTGTGCTTCCTCTGAATACCAGATCAGATATAAGAAGCCCCCACAGAGGAGGTAAGGAAGCCTTGGGCAAAACTGGAGGGCAACACCCAACCCCAAAGGGGGATTTCTAGGTGCGGATTTTCTGGCTAAAAACATGGTTGCATGTTTTTAGAGAATGGAAGTAATAACCAGATAGAGAGGACTGTGCATGATATCTTGCCTGAGTGGCAGTGCCCACTGGTGGGCAGACTCACTACAGCATGTTCTGTGGTGGGCTTGGGAGTGATTGAAAGTTGAAAACTAAGACCTGGAACTTGTGAATCATAATTAAGCCGGGGAGGGAGAAGAAGCTATCACAGAGCGGGAAAAGAAATGGTAAGCAAAGGCTGAAGGCTCTGGCTGCCTAAGAGTTTTTTTCAGAAAGCAGTATGGGCAAAAACACCAAATACTGGGGAAAACTGAGAAAGCAAACACCCTGGAAAATTCCAGTGCCCCAACAACAACAATAAAAAAACACAAGACACACAAAAAACAGAGAAATAATGGCCATTCATGTGAACATGATGAAAGGAGTGAAAGGGCATCTAAGGATGACCAAATAATGAAAAAAATGGAAGAGTACAATACAATAACATTAAACATAATTAAAGAACTAAGGGAAAACAGAGACAAAGAGCTAAAAGAAATAAGGAAAACAATACATGATCAAAATGAGGATCTGAAAAAAGATATTGCAACTGAAAGAGACAATAACTGAAATAAGAAACATCATAGAAGGACTTACTAACAAATTTAATCAGGCAGAAGAAAGAGTCATCAAATTAGAGGATAATATAGTTAAAATTACAGACACTGAAGAACAACAAAACTGGAGGCTCAAGAAGGCAGAGTGCAGTTTAATAGAATTATGAGATAATAACAAGAGATATAATATATGCATTGTGGGAATTCCCAAACAACCCTGATAACCAAACCAGACAAAGATACCACAAGAAAACTACAGGCCAATATCTTTTATGAATATAGATACAAAAATCCTCAACAAAATACTAGGGAACAAAATCCAACCACATATTATAGAGTCATACACTATGACGAAGTGGTATTTATTCCAGGAATTCAGGTATGGTTCAACACTAGAAAATTAATCAACATAATACAGTAAAAGGAAAAGAAACACATGATCATCTCTACGGACTCAGAAAAAGCATTTGATAAAATCCAACGCCCATTCTTGATGAAAACATAAAGAAGACTGGAATAGAAGGAAAATTCCTCAATATGATTCAGGGCATATATGAAAAGCCAACAGTCAACATTATACTTAATGGAGAAAGACTGAGAGCTTTCCCCTTGAAACTGGGAACCAGACAAGGGTGCTTGGTCTCACCATTTCTATTCAATATTGTATTAGAAGTCTTAGCCAGAGCAATAAGACAAGAAAAAGAAAAAATTTATTCGGTTTGGAAAAGAAGTAAAATTCTCTCTATTTGCAGATGATATGATCCTATATATAAAAAATCCCAAAGAATCCACAAGAAAACTTTTAGAGCTAATAGAGGAATTTAGCAAAGTTTCAGGGTAAAAGGTCAACAAACAAAAATAAGTTGGGTTTCTATACATCTGCAGTGAGAAATCTGAAAAGGAATCAATTCCATTTACAATAGCATTTAACAGAATAAAATCTAACCAGAGACATGAAGGGCTTACACAATGAAAACTGTATGAGATTAATCAATGAAAACTGAAAGAGATTAAAGAAGACTTAAATAAATGGAAATATGTTCCATGTTCATAGATTGGGAGACTTGTGTTAATACTACCCAAAGCAATCTACAGATCCAACAAATCCCTATCAAAATTCCAGCAGCCTTCTTTACAGAAATATAAAAACAAATCCTTAGCTTTATATGGAATGGCAAGAGGCCCCAAATAGCTAAAGCAATGTGGAAAGATAATAACAAAGTAGGAGGACACATACTTCCTGATTTATTTAAAACATACGATTCAGCTACAGGGCTCTGATGGCGTGGTGGTAAAGAGCTCAGCTGCTAACAAGAAGGTCAGCAGTTCTAACCTGCCAGCCACTTCTTGGAAACTCTATAGGGAAGTTCTACTTTGTTCTTTAGGGTCACTATGAGTCAGGATTGACTCAACAGCAAGAAATGTGGGTTTTTTTTTTTTTTTTTTTGGTTATTCAGCTACAGTAATGAAAACAGCCTGGTCCTGGTATAACAATAGACACATAAACCAATGGAATAGAATTGAGAGTCCAGAAATAAACCCACAAAGCTATGGCCAACTGAGTTTTGACAAGAGTGCTAAGGTGCTAAGTCCATTCTACAGGGAAAGAAGAGTCTCTTCAATAAATGTGCTGGGAAAATTCAATTTCCACATACAGAAAAACGAAACTGGATCCAGGTCTCACACCATACACAAAAACGAATTAAAAAATGGATTAAAGATCTAAACTAAAACCATAAAATTCTTAGAAGAAAAAGAGGGGGCAATGCTGTCAGGCCTAGCTTTTAACAATGTATTTTCTAATATAATAAAAGCACAAACAGCAAAAGACAAAATATGTAAATGGAACCTCATAAAAACTAAAAGCTTTATTTAAAACACTACCAAAAATTATAAATGAATAATTTCTTTTATAAGGATCAGCACAAAGCTGGTTCCTATGAGGTGGATGTTAAAGATGTCACAAATGTCCATCTTTTCCAAGCTGCTGTACCACTCCATCATCTCTCACATCAACTATTCCCTCTCCCCTCAGTACTCTTCCTCCCATCTCTGGGTTGCCTAATTCACTGCAATGTCTTACAGAACTCACAAACTATAAAGGAAATGGCTCACACGGTTGTAGAGGCTGGCAATTTCCAAACACAGGTCAGGCGTAGGCTTCTCCCAACCCATGTGGCTGCAGGAGCTGACGAACCCAAACCAGCAGTTCAGACCACAGCCTGATGGCTCACAAGGCTTTGGAAGCTGGCAAATCAGGTCACATGATAGGCTGCCAGCCCAAGGGGCTGTGGAGGCCTGAGAATCCCAGAATCATCAGGTTAGACAGCAAGCCTCAGGGAAGGTCAACTGATCATGAACCAGACGCAGGATGCAGATGGAAAGAGATAGCCTTGCCAGGACACACACATATGTCTTAGATGCAGGGCCTGCCCCAGGAAAAGGCATAACTTTAGTAAGGGTGGAACTTGAGTCGTGCACTCCTACAAGGCTATGACCCAAGACACACCTTACACCAATCCCGCCTCATCAACACATAGAAGTCAGGAGCCAGAACACAAAATGGAGGACAGCCACACACTACTGGAAATCATGGCCCAGTGAAGTTGACACACAACCCTAACCATCACAGTTCCATATACCTTATTTGCATAGTCTCACTCAATAATTGTGTGAGTCACAAAGATCATGGGCTAGAAGGGCCATATTAAGTAATTCATTGCACCACAAAGTGAAAAGACAAGCTACCTACTGGGAGAATATCTTTGGAAACTACGTATCAGATAAGAATATAAAAGCCAAAATATATATAAAACTTTGAAAACTTAACAACAAAAGGACAAAAAACCCAATTATAAAATGGGCAAATAACTTGAATACACATTTCACCAAAGAGGACATTCAAATGTCTGCCAAACACATGAAAAGATGCTCAGCGTCATTAGCCATCAGAGAGATGAAAATCAAAACCACAATGAGATACAATTTCATTCCTACTAGATTGGCTAAGATTTAAAAACAAACAAACAAAACACAGAAAATAATAAACATTGGCAGGGATGTGGGGAAATTGGAACTTTACTCATTGTTGGTGGGAATGCAAAATAGCACAGTTGTTGTAGAAAACAATCTGGCAGTTCCTTAAGAAACTAAAACAAAAATAGAACTAACAATGTGACCCAGCAATTTCACTCCTAGGTATATACCCAAAAGACTCAAAAGCAGAGATTCAAAAAGAGACTTGTACACCAATGTTCGTTGCAACACTATTACAATAGCCAAAAAGTGGAGACAACTTAAATGCCCATCAACAGATGAATGGATAAACAAAATGTGGTAAGTACATACAATGGAATACTATTCGGCCAGTAGGAGAAATGAAGTCTTGATACATGTTATAGTGTTGATGGAGCTGGCCATTATGCTGAGTGAAATAAGTCAATCACAAGAGGACAAATACTGTATGATTTCACTTATATAAAAAGACAAATGTATAGAGAACAAAGTTGATTAGTGGTTACCAGGGGTGGGTGGGAGTGGGAAAGAGGGGATTAACGGTGATGGAAAAGTTGCATTGATTAAGGGCATGGCTGCACAGCAGATTATTGTAATTTCTGTCAGTAAATTGTACACCTGTAAAAAACTGAATCGGCAAAAGTGCATGATAGATACATTTACAACAACGACCAAAAAAGAAAGAGTAGCTCCTGGGATTTGGCTTCTTGGTTTGGAGGTATAGGGTCATAGTTTCATGGGACATTCCAGTTAATTGGCCTAATAACATGTTTAATGCCTGTCCTACCTCCTAGTTCAATGCAGAGTGCCTAGGGTCTTAAAAGCTTGCAAGGGGCCACCCAAGGCACAATAATTGGTCTCTATTGGTATTTTTTTTTTTTTATTCACCTGGAATGTCAGATGAAGAAGGTGAGTCAGGAAGAGGAAGAGGATATGGAATGTGTGGGTAATTGCCTCCATGAACAACTGTCTCCTTTGCCTTGAGACCAAAAGAACTGGATGGTGCCTGGCTGCCATTAACTGAACATTTTGATCAAAGATTTCAGAGAAGAATCCTGATCAAGAGGAAGAAAATGTAGAATGGAATTTCAAATTCTTTTGGGCTCCAGTCTTCCTGGAGCCATGCAGTTTGGATGAACCCCTGAAACAATTGCCCTGAAATAATCTTTAAACTTTAAACGAAAAATATCCCTTGAAGTCTTCTTAAAACTGAACAATTGTTTAGGCTAAATTGTAAAAAATGTCTGCCTTGAGCATTATGCTCTTTTAAGAACTATCTATATGGGGTCAAACTGACAACAGCAACTCAAAAGATTAGTTAGGAACATTAGAGACATTTATGTTAATGGGGGAGGAACACTCAGAAAAGGAGGGTGAGAATGGTTACACAAGTCGAAGAATTTAATCAAAGTAACTAGGTGGTATGTGTAGAAATTGTTGAATTGGTATATGTCTTGCTGTGTATATTCTCAACAACAACAAAATAAATAAAAGTATATACAAAAAAATAAAGCCCAGGTAGCTTTTCAAGTCTCAGCCTGGTATTGAGCCTAGACAGGGATTTTTGTTGCAATAGGTAACCATCTGTAAAGGAGAGAAATGTTTGCTGTGAGTGACTAATAAAAATAGCCTCCTAAAAGCCTGATGAATTGGCCTCAAGGTCTAAGTGCTTCCCCCAGGTTTTCAAAGGGAAAGCTGAAAGACAGCCAGTCTCACCTGCTCAAATGAAACTCAGCTTCCTCTGATTGGATGGCCATAAAATCTCCTTTTATCTGCCACAGCAGCCGTTTCTGAAAGAAATCCAATTTAGCAAGCAGAATATAAAGCTGCTCCCGTTGATAAATACATGCTAGTTTTTAGTGGAGAGCCCCTGGGAGGCCCTCTGCCTTTGCACTTGCAGATCGGCTGAGGTGAAGGTGGAGGTAACCTAGTTCATGGTGACCATTGGTCCCAGGGCCAACCAGGGCCACCCATAGCTGTGGTGAGCTCTCTCTGGGGAGAAAGCAGGGGACTTGAGCACCATCAAGTTCTGTCACATGCGTGTTCCTGATCTTAGTAAACAGCCTCCTTTTTGGGAGCCTCACTTTTCTCACCTCTAAACTGTCACGGGGTGACGTGAGCAGGGAATACAAATGGGATAATGCTGGTATTAGTCTAGCGCCTGGCACTTTGGAGATGCTTCATGATAATAACCCAAATTACACCCTGGTAGATAGATAAAAGCCAGGGGGGACTAGGAGACTGCTTAGTTTGCCACTGCTGCCATAACAAAAGTGGGTGGCTGTGAAGAACAGAAATTTGTAGCCTCACAGTTGTCGAGGATAGAAGTCGAAACTCAGGGTATAATCGTCAGGGCTGTGCCCTCGCTCTGTCAGCTCTAGGGGAAGATCCTTCCCTGTCTCTTTCGGCTTCTCGTACGTACGTACGTGCGTGCGCGCGTGCGTGCGTGTGTGTGTGTGTGTGTGTGTCTCTGCTTCTGTGTCTGTTCTTTTTTATAAGAGTCCACACAGATGGAATTAGGATTAGGACCCACCCTACTCAGGTATGACTTCCTTAATTTAACTGATAACATCTGTAAAGAAAAACACTATTTCCTCAAATGAGGCAACACTCCCTCATGTAAACCTGTTGCCATCAAGTCGGTTCCGACTCTTCGCTACCCTATAGGGTAGAGTTGAACTGCCCCATAGAGTTTCCACGGAGCGCCTGGTGGATTCAAACTGCTGATCTTTGGGTTAGCAGCCGTAGCTCTTAACCACTACACCACCAGGATTTCGACTCACTCGTGTAGGGGTTAGGATTTCAATTTATCCTTTTGGAAGATACAATTTGTAATCCATAGCAGGCACCAAGGCTTAAATCCTTGATATATAATTCACTGGGTAAAATCACCACAAAGTTATAGTAAAGCAAGAAGAAAAATTTTATTCGGCCTATGTTCCAAGAGGCAAAAACGGGAAACGGACAAGCATGCTGCCAGGGCCGTGTGTGGCTGCCCAAGTCCGAGGAACGTTATGGAACCATCAGTGTATATTGACATTACAAATGGGTAAAATCATCAAAAGCTTCCCCTTTTCACAGATTGGTTAAAACTGCTGAGTCACTGTGATTCAACATTTTGAGTTATCTTTCTTAATAATCACTGGTACAAATTTCAGTAAAGACATTCAAGAGGGTCTTCACTGGTCCCACAAATCTTAATATTTACTAAATGCTAATAGAAAAAGATAAGAGTGGATAATATGTGGATCTTTTGTGTTCTATTTGTTTATGTGAAAGTTTCCTAAAAGATGTTTTCCAAGGTTGTCCTAGCTATTGCCTTTATAACTCGGGGCCAGTTGCTGTGTTCTTGTGAGTCCTTGTCACTCCAGCTGGGTCACATTCTTTATACTCAAGGACAGAGGATAGTGATTCGAATTTTAACTCCTAAATCATGTGTAACAATTGGTGACTCTTCTCTCTAATACCTGAATGGATTAGAAATAAGATAATTCAAGCACTTAGCCCAGTGTTCTAAGCACTGGAATCACTGGATAAAGGGAAATGTTATTTATTATTATTATTTGTGGTTATCTGAATGATGCCTTCCCAGAGATGTCCACATCCTAATCCTAGGAATCTGTGACTATGTTACTTTAAATGGTAAAAGGACTTTGCAGATGTGATTAAGTTAAGGATCTTAAAATGAGAAGATTTTACTGGATTATCCAGGTGGGCTCAATGTAAATGACGAAGTCCTTTTAAGAGGAAGACAGGAGAGTCAGATCCAGGAAAGGTGATGCAATGATAGAAGCCAAGCCCAGAAAGAGCTTGGTTGCTGCTGCTCTCTGACTTGGAATATTGTATGCTCATCTGTCCTCAAAGGCTATTTTTTTTTCCTTAGTTCTCACATTTCAGACTGCATAGCACTGAACTCAGGGATCACCAAGAAAATTTACTATTAACTTGGCCTGTTAATTTCCTAGGACTGCCACAACAAAATACTATAAACTGGGTAGCTTAGAACAACAGAATTTTACTCTCCCACAGTTCTGGAGGCCAGAAGTCTGAAAACAGAGTTTCAGCCATGTTGATTCCTTCTGAGGGCTCTGAGGGAGTATCTATACAATGCCTCTCTCCTAGCTTCAGGTGATGGCCTACCGCCCTTGGAGTTTCAGTCTCTGCCTCCATCTTCACATAACTGTCTTCCCTCTGCATTGGTCTGTATGTGTCTTTTATTGGCTTAGGACCCACCTTACCCCAGTATGATGGTTAAGGTTGTGTATCAACTTGGCTGGGCCATGATTCTCAGTGATTTGGCAGTTATGATGTAGTTCAGCAGTCATATAATGATGTAATCACTTCTATGATGATGTCTGATATAATGTGATCACCTCCATGATGGGATCTGCTGTGAGTAGCCAATCAGTTGAAAGGGTGTTTCTTTGGGGGTATGGCCTGTATCCAGTATAAGTGGGGACTTTCTGGCAAGGCTTGCCAGCTTTTGCTTGATCTGGATCCTGTAGCTGGCTCCTGTTCATCTGACCTCCGATACCTGGGACTTGAGCTAGTGGCTTACCTGCTAATCTTGGAATTTGTCAGCTTCTGCAGTCTGTGAGCCAGTGGCCTGCCAGTTTACCTGTAGACTTTGGGATTTTCAGTCTCTACAACCTGTGAGCCATAGGCCTGTTGTCTGACCTGCCAATCTTGGGTCCCCTGCAGCTATGTGAGTCAGGAGAAGCCTCCAAACTGACCCACAGCTTGGGACTTTCTAGCCATTCCTTGATATAAATCTCTCTGTATATATAGAGAGGTATGCATATATATATATAGATAGATGCTTCACTGGCTTTGCTTCTCTATAGAACCTAGCCTAAGACACCCAGTATGACCTCATGTTAATTTAACTAATTTTATCTGCAGAGACCCTATTCCAAATAAGGTCACATTGACAAGTGCCAGTTTAGGACTTCAACATATCATTGTTGTTGTTGTTCCTATTATTTGATGTTGAATTGACTCAGACTCATGGCGACCCATGTAAAACAGAATGAAACTTTGCCTGGTCCTGTACCATCTTCAGGATCATTGGTATGTCTGAGCCCATCATTGTATCTATTGTGTGAATCCATCTAATTAAGAGTTTTCCTCATTTTTGCTTACCTTTTACTTTACCAAACATGATGTTCTTCTCCAGCTGTTGATCTTTCCTTATGTGCCAAAGTAAGCTATGAAGTCACATCATCCTTGCTTCTAAGGACTATTGTGGCTTTTAGAGAACACAATTCAATTCCTAACATTTGGCATAGATGAATTGTGGGTGGGAGTTGAATGATCGAAGGGTGGACTGCACTGACATTGGGCATCTTGAGTAATCTTACTCAAATAGTTTTTTCAACCAGCATTCCTAGAAGCTCTGTGGCAGAATAGAAAGAATGTTGATGGAGAATCAGACATGGTTTTGATTCCTACTCCACCATCACAGTTTGGGTGCTGTTTTTGTTAGATGCAGTTGAGTCAGTTCCAACTCATAGTGACCCTGTGTACAACAGAACAAAATACTGCCCAGTCCTGTGCCATCCTCACAATCGTTGCTATATTTGAGCCCATTGTTGCAGCCACTGTGTCAATCCATCTTGTTGAGGGTCTTCCTCTTTTTCAATGATCCTCCACTTTACCAAGCATGATGTCTTTCTCCAGGGACTGGTCCCTCCTAATAACATGTTCAAAATATGTGAGACAAAGTCTTACCATCCTTGCTTCTAAGAAGCATTCTGGCTGTAGATTTTCTAAGACAGATTAGTTCATTCTTCTGGCAGTCCATAGTGTATTCGGTATTCTTTGCCAACACCGTAATTCAAAGGCATGAATTCTTCAGTCTTCCTTACTCTTTGCCCAGCTTTCACATGCACATGAGATGATTGAAAATATCGTGGCTTGAATCAGGTGCACCTTAGTCCTCAAGGTGACATCTTGGCTTTTTAACACTTTAAAGTGGTTGTTTGTAGTAGATTTGACCAATGCAATACATTATTTGATTTCTTGACTACCGCTTCCATGGAAGCAACAATTTGGGTAAGTAACTTGATTTTTCTGAGCCTGTGTTTCCTCCCCCGTTCTTTGAGGGAGGATGGTTGTTCACCCAAGAGAGAACCTCTGGTGCTCTTAGCACCAAGGGGTGCACAGTAAGTATGCCACTGTGGGCAGTTCTCTTCCTCCAGCATCACTGTACACTGTGGGATTCTGCTTTCAGTGGTCAGGATCACAAATCCCCCTCTGGCGGGCTGGTCACTTGGGTCACTGTGACAGTGCCTTTTGGTTCTTCCATTGCTTGAAGCCTGTAGTCACATCTTAGTGTATTGTTCTAGGCTAGCACTGCCCAATAGAACTTTTGTAATGATGGAAATATTCTATATCTGCGCTGTCCAATATGGTAGCCACCAGTTTCAGGTAACTTTGAATACTGGAAGCATGGCTAATGAGATGGAGAGACTTAACTTTTAATTAAATTTTAATCAATTTAAATTTAGATAGCCAGGCTGAGTCTTGGAAAGTTATGGTGTATTTAAATGTCAACATCTCGTATCAGGTCAAGAATGGGAATATTCACAGAGATGACAGGGTAAGCCAGTGAAGAAAGGATAGTTTTTTCAGTAAGTGATTCTGGAAAAACTGGATATCCATATGCAAAAAAAAATGGGGATATAAATTTAACTTTTAATTGATTAAAATGAAATAAAAACATTCAGTTCTTCAGACACATAAGGCACATTTCAAGTGCTAATTAGCCACATGTGGTGAGTGGCTACTGTATAGGATGGCATCATTTGTAGAATATTTCCATCATCTCAGACAATTCTACTGAACAGAGCTGCTCTAGACCCATCCCAGGTCTTACAGAGTTTTAAGGTTTTACTGAGGGCAGTGGGGATTCAGTGGTAGAATTCTCACTTCCCATGCAGTAGACCCAGATTCCATTCCTGGCCAATGCACTTCATGTCCTGCTACCACCATCTGTCAGTGGAGGCTTGTGTGTTGCTGTGATGCTGAACAGGTTTCTGTGGAGCTTCTAGACTAAGATGGACTAGAAAGAAAGTCCTGGCGATCTACTTCGAGCAATCAGCCAGCGAAACCCCTATGGATCACAACAGTTTGATCCAAAGCTGATCATGTGGATAGTGCAGGACCGGGCGGTATTCTATTCCATCGCGCATGGCTTCACCACGAGTTGGGGGCCAACTCTATAACATCTAACAACAACAGCAACATAGTTTTAACTAGCACTGACTCAGAGCGATTGGCAGTGGGTGCTGGGCTCTGATGAGAAGGGTTTGAGTCAGAGTCTGGGCTTGGCAGGAAGGAGTGTGGGGACAGATTAGTAAAATCTGCCTTGGACCCCTAGGTGTGGATTGAAGAATAACAACCAGGACATCTCTTATTTGTGCCACCTGCCTTAGAGACTGGGGCTCTCTCATTGCTTCTGGCCAAATTGCTGAGTGTTTGAAGCCCCAGCTCCTTGGGTCAGGCAGAGCCACTAGGCTCCTGACCTGGGATTCTTGAGTTTCATGCTAGGATTAGCCTCCAGCTTCAGCACTTGTTAGATTGGTCTGTTCCTGAAACTCAGCTTGCACCTGGGATTGATAATCCTCCTGGGAAGTGTTACCCACCAAATAGTTCCACTTAAGAAGGTATGGGTATCTCCTCTGCTATTCATCAGAGTGGAGAAAGTTTTCAGCATCTCGGAGATGACTAGCTTAGAGAGTTTGAATGCTTCAAAAGCATGTAGCTACTCTGGGTTCTGCCTTTAAAATTCCCCTTGGGCTTTGCTTGGTGTGATAATGCTCTATGAAATGCTTCCTATACTCTGAGCTCACAGCCCAGGATGCCAAATATTATCTGATTTTAGTTCCCTTCTTTTCCCTCACTCTTTCTTTCTTTCCTTTCCTCCTCCCTTCCTTCTTCCCCTTTTGATTGGTCACATATTATGTGGCAGAGACTTGATGATTCTTTTTTTTTTTAACTGTTACCATAGCACATGAAGAGTCCTGGTGGTACAGTGGTTAAGAGCTTGGCTGTTAACCAAAAGGTTGGGCATTCAAATCCATCAACAGCTCTTTGGAAACCCTATAAGGCAGTTCTACTCTGTCCTAGAGGATAAGGTCTTATGAGTTGGAATTGACTCGATGGCAATGAGTTTGTTTGTTTTGGTTGGATCAGGCATACCTTAGTCCTTGAGGTGATATTTTTGCTTTTTAACACGTTAAAGAAGTCTTTTACAGCAGATTTGCCCAGTGCAATATGTCATTTGATTTCTTGGCTACTGTTTCCATGGGCGTTGATTATGGATCCAAGCAAAATGAAATATCTGACAACTTGAAATCGGTATCTTGTAGATGTCTCAAAATTTATGGTGCACATAAATCATCTAGGGTTCTTGTTAAATGCAGTGGGTGAGACGGGGTACAAGAATTTGCATTTCTGAGAAGCTGCTGGTATGAAGGCCACCCTTTGGTTAGCAAGACTGAGAACAAAATTTATCATAATGCAACGATTATATAGTATAATTTTTTTTCCATCTAGGGCAAACCCATACATGTAGATGATACACCTACTGATTACCATTATCTAGCTGTGGGATGACATCAAAGACATCATACTTGAAGAAAGCAAAAGGTCATTAGATAGACAGGAAAGAAAGAGAAGACCAAAATGGAGGTTGCAAGAGACTCTGAAACTTGCTCTTGTGCGTGGAATAGCTAAAGCAAAAGGAAGAAACGAGGAAGTAAAAGGGCTGAACAGAAGATTGTAAAGGGCAGCTCCAGAAGGCAGAGTTTAAGGTGTTAAAATGAAATGTGCAAAGACCTAGAGATAGAAAATCAAAAGGTAAGAACACACTCAGCATTTCTCAAGCTGAAAGAATTAAAGAAAAAATTCAAGCCCTGAGTTGCAATTTTGAAGGATTCTATGGGCAAAATATTCAATGACCCAGGAGGCATCAAAAGAAGATGGAAGGAATACACAGTCACTGTACCAAAAAGAATTGGTTGACATTCAACCGTTTCAGGAGGTAGCATATGATCAAGAACTGATATTGAAGGAAGAAGTCCAAGATGCACAGAAGGCATTGGCAAAAAACAAAGCTGCCGGAATTGATGGAATACAAATTGGGATGTTTCAACAAACAGATGCAGTGCTGGAGGAGCTCATTTATCTGTGCCAAAAACACCACGTGTCTGTCAGTTTGTCATTCTGTGGTGGCTTATGTGTTGCTATGATACCAGAAGTTTTGCCACCAGTATTTCAAATACTAGGAGGGTCGCCCTTGATGGACAGGTTTCAGCAGAGCTTTCAGACTAAGACAGACTAGAAAGAAGGATGTGGCAGTCTACTTCTGAAAAAAATTGGTCAGTGAACACCTCGTGAATAGCAGCAAAACACTGTCTGATGTAGTGCCAGAAGACAAGCGCCTCAGGTTGGAAGACACTCAAAATATGACTGGGAAAGAGCTGCCTCCTCAAAGTAGAGTTGACCTTAATGATGTGAATGAAGTTAAGCTTTTGGGACCTTCATCTGCTGATGTGGCATGACTCAAAATGAGAAGAAACAGACGCAAACATTCATTAATAATCGGAAAGTGGAATGTATGAAATATGAATCTAGGAAAATTGGAAGTCATCAAAAATGAAATGCAACGCATAAACGTCAATATTCTAGGCATTAGTGAACTGAAATGAACTGGTATTGGCCATTTTGAATCAGACAGTCATATGTCTACTATGCTGGGAATGACAAATTGAAGACGAATAGTGTCTTGTTCATTGTCAAAAATAATCTATCCTGAAATACAGCTCTGTCAGTGATAGGATGATATCCACACGCGTATAAGGAAGACCAGTTTTATGACTATTATTCAAATTTATGCACCAACCACTAAGGCCAAAGATGAAGAAATTGAAGATTTTTACCAACTTCTGCAGTCTGAAATTGATCAAACATGCAGTCAAGATGCACTGATAATTACTGGCAATTGGAATGCAAAAGTTGAAAACAAAGGATTGGTAGTTGGAAAATATGGCCTTGGTGACAGAATTGACACTGGAGATTGCATAATAGAATTTTGCAAGACCAACAACTTCTTCATTGCAAATACCTCTTTTCAACAACATAAATGGTGACTATACACATGGACCTCACCAGTTGGAATACACAGTAATCAAATTGACTACATCTGTGGAAAGAGAAGATGAAAAAGCTCAAAGTCAACAGTCAGAATAAGGCCAGGGGCTAACTGTGGAATAGACCATCAATTCCTCGTATTAAAGTTCAAGTTGAAACTGAAGAAAATTAGAGCATGTCCACGAGAGCCAAAGTACGACATTGAGTATATTCCACCTGAATTTAGAGACCATCTCAAGAATAGATTTGATACATTGCACACTAATGACTGAAGAACTGACGAGTTGTGGAATGACATCAAGGACCAAGAACATCGTAGATGAAGAAAGCAAAAGATCATTAAAAAGACAGTAAAGAAAGAAAACACCAAAATGGATGTCATGAGAGACGGTTCTTGAATGTCAAGTAGCTAAAGTGAAAGGAAGAAATGATGAAGTAAAAAAGCTGAACAGAAGATTTCAAAGGGTAGCTTGAGAAGACAAAGTAAAGTATTATAATGACATGTGCAAAGATCTAGGAATAGAACACAAAAAGGAAAAAACATGCTGTTTATTTCTCAATCTAAAAGAACTGGAGAAAAAATTCTAGCCTCGAGTTGTGATACTGAAAGATTCTACAGGCAATATATTAAATGATGCAGGAAGCATCAAAAGAAGATGGAAGTAATACACAGTCACGGTACCAAAAACAATTGGTCAACAGTCAACCATTTCAGGAGGTAGCGTATGATCAAGAACTGATGGTAGCCAAGGACAAAGTCCAAACTGTACAGAAGGTATTAATGTAAAACATGGCTCCAGGAATTGATGGAATACAAATTGAGAAGTTTCAACAAACGGATGCAATGCGGAAGTACTCACTCGCTATGCCAAGAAGTTTGGAAGACAGCTACCTGGCCAACCGACTGGATGAGATCCATATTTTTGCCCATTCCAAAGAAAGGTGATCCAACAGAATGTGGAAATTATAGAAGAATATCATTAATATCACAAACAAGTAAAATTTTTCTGAAGATTGTTCAAAATCGGTTGCAGCAGTACATTGTCAGGGAGCTGCTGGAAATTTAAGCCAGATTCAGAAGAGGGCGGAAAACAAAGAATATCATTGCTGATGTCAGATGGATCCTGGCTGAAGGCAAAGAATACCAGAAAGATGTTTACCTGTGTTTTATTGACTATACAAACACATTTGACTGTGGATCATAACAAATTATGAGTAACGTTGCAAAGGATGGGAATTCCAGAATACTTAATTGTGGTCATGAAGAATCTGTACTTAGACTAAGAAGTTGTTTGAACAGAACAAGAGGACACCCTGTGGTTTAAAGTTAAGAAAGGTATATGTCAGGGTCGTATCCTTTCATCATACTTATTCAATCAGTATGCGGAGCAAATAATCTGAGAAGCTGGGCTATATGAAGAAGAATGTGGCATCAAGATTGGTGGAAGACTCATTAACAACCTGTGATACGCAGATGACATAACCTTGCTTGCTGGAAGTTAAGAGGACTTGAAGCACTTACTGATCGTCTTAGTCATCTAGTACTGCTATAACAGAAATACCAGAAGTGGATGGTTTTAACAAAGAGAAGTTTATTTTCTCACAGTAAAGTAGGCTAAAAGTCTAAATTCAGGATCTCAGTTCCAGGGAAAGGCTTTCTCTCTCTGCCTTCTCATTCATCTTCCCTCAGACTAGGAGCTTCTTTGCGCAGGGACCCCAGGTCTAAATGATGCGCTCTGCTCCCGGCACTGCTTTCTTGGTAGTATGTGGTCCCCTGTCTCTCTGCTCGCTTCTTTCTTTTGTATCTCAAGAGATTGCCTCAATACACAATCCAATCTTGTAGTTTGAGTCCTGCCTCACTAACACAACTGCCACCCATGCTCCCTCATTAACATCGTAGAAGCAGGATTTACAACATATAGGAAAATCACACAATACTGGGAATCATGGTCCAGCCCAATTGATACACACATTTTTTGGGGGACATAATTCAATCCATGACACTGATGATGATCAAAATATGGATTACACCTCAACATAAAGAAAACAAAAATCCCCACAACTGGACCAATAGGCAACATCATGATAAACTGGGAAAATATTGAAGTTGTCAAGAATTTCGTTTTATTTGGCTCCACAAGCAATGCCCATAGAAGCAGCATAGGGGCAATCTGCTAAAAAGACCTTTTTAAAGTATTGAAAAACAAAGATGTCACCTTGCAACTAAGGTACTCCTGATCTAAGCCATGATATTTTCAATTGGCTCATATGTATGCAAAAGCTGGACAATGAATAAGGAAGACAGAAGAAGAATCGATACCTTTGAATTATGGTGTTGGCAAAGAATATTGACTATTTTGTGGACTGCCAGAAGAATGAACAAGTCTGTCTTGGAAGAAGTACAGCCAGAGTGCACTTTGGAAGTGAGGATGACGAGGCTTTGTCTCATGTACTTCGGACATGTTATTAGGAAGGACCAATCCCTGGAGAAGGACATAAAGCTGGATAAGGTGGAGGATGAGAGAAAAAGAGGAAGACTCTTGATGAGATGTAATGACACAGTGGATACAACAATGGGCTCAAACATAGCAATGATTGTGAGGATGGCACAGGACCAGGGAGCGTTTCGTTATGTTGTACACAGGGTTGCTGAGTTGGAACCGACTCCATGACGTCTAACAACAACAACAACAACCCACCCTATTCCCCTTACCTTTGTAAAAACAGAAGTGGTGGTGGTTGTTTGCTGCTGGTGCAAGGCTATTCCAACTCACAGTGACCCTATAGGACAAAGCAGAACTGCCCCATAGGGTTTTCTTGGCTATAATCTTTATGCCAGCAGATCACCAGGTCTTTTTTTCTGGGGATCCTCTGGTAGATTCAAACCACCAACCTTTGAATTAATGTTGCTGGGACCTCCGGGCTCTGCTTGGTGTGACTCTGTTCAGAGCCAACATGACAGATTGGGTTGGGGAGAAGGAAAGGCAACTTTATTGGTTGGATAAGCAAGGAGACAGTTGGGGCTGTGTGCCTAGGGAGTCTTGGGGGAGGATTTTTATGGGGCTAAGGGCGGGGAGCGTGCGTATCTCTCTGTTTTGTAGGCTGGGGCTCCATAAATTTTGATTGAAAGGGCTAGGTCAGTTTTTATTCTCTGTGCAGGTGCAGTGGATGGGGAATGTGGTTTAACACTGGTTGAACTTCTCACTCTCTAATTAGGTCCATGCTGTTTTTTGTTTTTTGGATTTTTTTTTTTTTTTTTTTTGAGAAAGATTCCATCTTCTTCCAGATCGGGCAGAAGGTCACATTAGGTGTTAAGATGATATGAGGAAACTAGCTCCAGCTGGTTTCTTTCGTTACCTAGTTCAAGGAAATCTCTGCAAAGAAAACAACTTCAGGAAATAGGGCAGAGACAGAGTTGTTAGGTGCTGTGAAGTCGATTCTGACTCATAACGACCTCTGTGTACAACAGAACGAAACACTGCCTGGTCCTGTGCCATGCTCACAATCGTTGTATGCTTGAGCCCATTGTTGTAGCCTCTGTGTCAATCTACCTTGCTGAGGGTCTTCCTCTTTTCCACTGACCCTGTACTTTGCCAAGCATGATGTCCTTCTCCAGGGACTGATCCCTCCTAACAACATGTCCAAAGTATGTAAGACTCAATCTCACCATCCTTGCTTCTAAGGAGCATTCTGGCTGTACTTCTTCTAAGACAGATTTGTTCATTCTTTATGGTATATTCAATATTCTTCACCAACACCACAATTGAAAGGCGTCAACTCTTCTTCAGTCTTCCTTATTGATTGTCTAGCTTTCACATGCATATGATGCGATTGAAAATACCATGGCTTGGGTCAGGCACACCTTAGTCTTCAAGGTGACATCTTTGCTCTTCAACACTTTAAAGAGGTCCTTTGCAGCAGATTTGCCCAATGCAATGTGTCTTTTGATTTCTTAACTGCTGCTTCCATGGGTATTGATTGTGGATCCAGGTAAAATGAAATCCTTGACAACTTCAAACTTTTCTCTGTTTATCATGATGTTGCTCATTGGTCCAGTTGTGAAGATTTTTGTTTTCTTTATGTTGAGGTGCAATCCATACTGAAGGCTGTGGTCTTTGATCTTCATTAGTAAGTGCTTCAAGTCCTCTTCACTTTCAGCAAGCAAGGTTGTGTCATCTGTATAACGCAGGTTGTTAATGAGTCTTCCTCCAACCCTGATGCCCTGTTCTTCTTCATATAGCCCAGCTTCTTTGATTATTGGCTCAGCATACAGATTGAACAGGTACGGTGAAAGGCTACAAACCTGACGCACGCCTTTCCTGACTTTAAACTAATCAGTATTCCCTTGTTCTGTCTGAACAACTGACTCTTGATCTATGCAAAGGTTCCTCATGAACACAATTAAGTGTTCTGGATTTCCCATTTTTCGCAATGTTATCCATAATTTGTTATGATCCACGCAGTCGAATGCCTTAGCATAGTCAAAAAACACACGTAAACATCCTTCTGGTATTTTCTGCTTTCAGTCAGGATCCATCTGACATCAGCAATGATATCCCTGGTTCCAAGTCCTCTTCAGAAACCAGCCTGAATTCCTGGCAGTTTGCTGTTGATATACTGCTGCAGCTGCTTTTGAATGATCTTCAGCAAAATTTTGCTTGTGTGTGATATTAATGACACAGAGTAAAAAAAAAACCAAAAAACCTGTTGCCGTCGAGTGGATTTTGACTCATAGCAATCCTGTATTTAGGGCAGAGTAGAACTATAGGATTTCCAAGCAGCGGCTGGTGGATTCAAACTGCTGACTTCTTGGTTAACAGCTGTAGCACGCCATAACTCTTAACTACTGCAGGGCAGAGACAGACAAACTATCTCGTGAATGTGGTCTTATTAGCAACTGGGCACTTAACCGTTACATCGCCAAACCAAAAAACCAAACCCGTTACCCTTGAGTGGATTCTGACTCATAGTGACCCTATAGGACAGAGTAGAACTGCCCCATAGAGTTTCCAAGGAATGCCTGGTGGATTTGAACTGTCAACTTTTGGTTAGCAGCCGTAGCACTTAACCACTACACCATTAGAGTTTTCATTGCCAGGGCTCCTTAAAACCAGAAGTTGCATATGCTATGTGAACGTGTGTCTAATTTGAAAGAGAGTTAGTCAGACCAAGGTTTGAATCTTAGTTCTGCTCGTTAATGGCTGTGCAGCCTTGGGTAAGTTATGTATACTCCCTGAGCCTCCTGTCCTTACTGGTAAAATGAAGATAATGACACTTGTTTGAATAATTCAAGATTAAATGGGATAATAGGTGTAAAGCACACATGTGCTTGTTATACAGTGGTGTCAGGCAATGTGAACTGTAGGATAAAATATACATGCCTGTATTCCTAACTGCTTTGCAAAGCACAGATTTCTGGCCCCTTCTCTGCCTCGGGAAGTGTGGATTAAAGAGAAACAAGGTAGGGAGGACCTGTTTACCAATGTTCCACAGGCCCCAAGGGAAGGGCACTCAGCGTAACGGAATATATTTTTTCAAAGCCCTAAAGCTACAAGATAAGCATTCCTCTTGGCTGGCCAAGGCAGGCTGAGGAGATAAGGTAAATAGACAAGGGCCTGAAAGCAAGAGTCTTTTTAGCCAAGTAACCATTATGTCGTTTAGGGGAGCCTGAAGACTGGATGTGCTTTCTGAAGTAGAGAAGTGAATTGGCCACATATTTATCTATTCCCATCCCACCATCCAGTGGCTGAGCATGTGGACAAAATAGATACCAAAGAATAATAATAATAAAAGAAACTTTGTAATCTTTCCAAGGAGGTAGCTGAGCACAGCGCTGCCAGTCTGATGTGGCTTGGGATTTCAGCTCTACCACTAGCTGGGATTTCAGCTCTAATACTAGCTGGGTGATGTAGGGCAAGTTACTCCATTTCACTAAGCCTTGTTTCTTTATCTGTGAAGTAGAGATGACACCCCCTCACTCCCAGGGTTGTTGTGAAGTGGAATCACATTTGTGAGGCAGTGCCAGTCATGAAGATTGCCCCCAGTAAAGCGTTTTTGAGTTAAAGACTTCCTATTACCAGGCTGACTGTAAACTCCTTGAGGACAAGAACACTCTTGTTCATTATCTACAGCCCAATGGCTTCAATATAGTAAACAAAAGACAAAACAAAAACCAGTCACCATCGAGTTGACTCTGACTCCTGATGACTCCGTGTGTGAGTAGAACTGTGCTCCATAGGGTTTTCGTGAAGATCGACAGGTCTTTCTTCCTAGGGGGTTTAAGGGCTTAACCATCACCCAGGGAATGTGAGCACTCGTTGTTGTTATGTGCTCTTGAGTCAGTTCTGACTCATAGCTACCCTACAGGTCAGAGTAGAACTGTGCCCATAGGATTTCTTGGGCTGTAATCTTTAGGGGTACAGATCGCCAGCTCACTTCTCCTGAAGAGCAGATGGTGGGAGAGTTTGCAACCAGGTTGTTTCGGTTCAACCCCCTGCTGAAAACTTGCATTTCCACCCCAGATATACTGAATCAGAATCTACATATTAACAAGATCCCCAGGTGATAATATAGATTCTCATTCAGTATATCTGGGGTCGAAATGCAAGTTCTCAGCAGGGAGTTGAACCAAAATGAACCAGTTTGAAACCCTGGTTCAAACCACCAACATTTTGGTTAGCAGCCAAGCTCTTAACCATTGCATCACCAGGGCTCCTTAAGCACTCATTACCGTTTATAATTCTACTGTTGTTAGCAGTTTACTCCTTTTCCGTATTAAGAGCTAGAATTCATCCTATCGTGAAGACCACACAGTTAATTTTTTCTTTAGAAGCGCCATTAGCAGATGACCTTATACCTCCATTGGTCATAATGCAAACAGAAGCAATTTTTTAAAATGATGCTAAAACCGTTCTTCCAAAGGGCCCCGGGTGCTGCTCTGTCACAGGCCCTGAGCATTGCAACACTGCTCAAGCCTCTTCCGGAATCCTTTTTAGGGCTTGCCACCCCAGCTGTTAGGCTGCTGCTGGGATTGCTATTCATAACTGACAAGGCAGAGTGTGAATTAAAAATTAATTCAAAATGCTTTGAAGGCAAGTGGAGTTGATGGTTTGGTCAAACTGTTACCTTTGCTGAGAATATTCAATGCCCCTTCTTAATTCTGGCTCCAAAGCCTCTTGGGGATCATGTTTGCTTTTGACCACCTGTTTCCTCTCATGCTTGGATGAAGGCAGGGGAGAGAATTCCTATCTAATTACACTTAAGAATTGCTTCTCTTCATTACTCACTTAAAAATGGATTGGAAGCAAGAATGCAGATACATGTACACAGGGACGGATTGCCTGGTAAGCAGGGTTTAATTGTGCTTCTACTTACTAATCTTAGTGACCAATTTCACATGGGTTTCACCACACCTTTAAAAACCCACATGAAATTGGTCACTACAGATTAGTAAGTGAGTACAAGTAAGCCTGTGCTTACCTAGTTGACTGGGTAATCCATCCCTGTCAGGGACTGTACATTGGAGAAGAGGCTTTGATTCTGTAGGAAGGTGTTGGGGGGTTGGGAGAGAGACAGATGCCATCCAGATCTAGAAGCATGGAGTGAAAAAATTGTAAAATTGTTCACTACAGATGACCTGGTAAGTAAGGTAATCACTGGGTTTACCTTGCCTGTTGGATATTCTTCCCCTGCTTGCACACCAATGTTCATTGTAGCGTTATTCACAATAGCCAAGGGGTGGAAACAACCCAAGTGTCCATCAACAGAGGAAAGGTTAAATAAAATGAGGTGCATACATACAATGGACTGTTAGTCAGCCGTAAAGAGAAATGGCGTTCTGATTTGTGTGTGACAAGGACGGACTTTGAAAACATTACGCTGAGTGAAATAAGCCACAAAAGGACAAGTGTTGTATGATCCCAGTTATGTGCAATATCTAGAATAGGCAAGTGTATAGAGATCAAAATTTATTAGTAGTTACCAGGGCTGGGGGGAGGGAGTAAGGGGGAGTCATTGCTTCCGGGCCACTGAGTTTCTGTTAAGGGTGATGGAAATGTGGGAGTGGATAGTGGTAGTAGTTGCACAATGTGGGGAATGCAATTAATGTCACTGAATCGTGCATGCAAAAATGGTTGAAATGGCAAATATTCTGTTATATATAATATTAAAAATGTATTATAGTAATATATTATATTTTAAATTACATAGTTTATATTCATGTAATATATTATTGTTGTTGCTGTTCTGTGCCCTTCTAGTCGATTCCAACTCGGACCTACCTTACCTGACAGAGTAGAACTGCCGCATAAGGTTTCCTAAACTGTAATCTTTACGGGAGCAGATCGCCAGGTCTGTCTACTGTGGAGCCCACCTTTAGGTTAACGGCCAAGCACTTAACCATTGAGCCACCCGGGGTCTTTATATAATATGTTAAATATATATTATTATTATTAAATATGTATGTCATTTTTTTTAATTAAAAGAAAATGGATTGTAAGTCAAGTATGGATCCCTAATACATGCTGAAATGCTCAATCGGTCATGCTTCTCAAGAATAGGCTATTTCCTCCATGGGATGCTGTGTGCAAATATCCCAGTAAAAGAAGGACTCTGATCCTTTCTTCCCGCTTCCCTCCTTGCTCGCATCCAAGGGAGGAGGGCTGTTAGGATCAGTTAGAGTCCAGAACATTGACTGGAACACGTTCTCTAGAGGGTGAGGTTACCATGTGTGGACAGGTCATGCATATTCTCTTTTCCACTCAGCTGGGAGGAGTGGTAAGCTGCCCTGGCCCCGCTCTGTTGGCCCAGCCACGTTGAACCATCTCTCTCTCTCTCCGTCTCTCTCTGTATGTACACCTAAGCATGATGACTCTTGGTTTCTGTGCCAAGTGGCTCACCGGATAATTACAAGATTGGAAAAAATTTAGATTAGGGGTTAAAAAAAATAGGGATGAATAATATACCCTGCTTAGGCCTTGAGGCTGGGCCATGTGCTCCAGCCAGCCTCACCAGGACCACAAACAGGGATATAGTAGGTCTTTGGTTCACCTTTGCTAGTGGACTTTATGGAAATAACTACTTCTGCAACTCCTGTGGGAAGACAGAATGATAGGCCAGGCAGGATCCAGGCACTCCTGGGTCCTCTAGTCAGTTACCATCAACCCCAATCTGAACCTATAATAGTAAATACAGACTACTAAGAAAGAAAATGGTCCACGTTCTGTTCTGTTTGTCATTTAGTTCAAGAAGCAAGGAGGCAATGTGGGAGAGTGGTAAGGACAGTTTTAAATCCAGACAGCCCAGAGTAGAGGGGACTCTACTTCTACCCATGGAACCATACATGAGTCATTTCATCTCTCTGAGTTTTGCTATGTTTTACGTGCGAAAAGCATAGAACTTACCTCAAAATGTTGTTGGGAGTGTTAAATCAAAGAACACATGGATAGAGTTTATTGGGCCCTCATTACGAGTTGGCTGCACAAACAGATGCAATGCCGGATGTGCTTACTTGTCTATGCAGAGAAATTTGGAAGATAGCTACCTGGCCAACTGATTAGAAGAGATCCATATCCGTGCCCATTCCAAAGAAAGGCAATCAAATGGAAATGCAGAAATTATCCAACAATTTAATTAGTAACACATGCTAGCAAAAGTTTAATGAAGATAATTAAAAAACAACTGCAGCCACAAATCGACAGAGAACTGCCAGAAATTCAAGCTGGATGTGGAACAAGAGATATCATTCCTGATATCAAAAGGCTTTTGCCCCACAGCAGAGAAGACCAGAAAGATGTCTGCCTGTCTTTTATTAACTATGTAAAGGCATTCGACTGTGTAGATCATAATAAACTACGGCTAACCTTATGAAGAATGGCAATTTCAGAACACTTAATTGTGCTCATATGCAATCTGTACATGCATCAAGAAGCAGTCATTTGAGCAGAGCAAGGGGATACTGCATAGTTCAAAAACTGAAAAAGGTGTGCAGCAGGGTTGTATTCTTTCACCATACTTATTCAATCCGCGTACTGAACAAATAATCCAAGAAGCTATTCTAGATGAAGAAGAATGCAGCATCGGGATTGGAGGAAGACTCATTAACAACCTATGATATGCAGACGACACAACCTTACTTTCTGAAAATGAAGATGACTTGATCACTCAAAGACTACAGCCTTCAGCGTGGATTACACTTGAACATTTAAAAAAAAGTTCTCACAACTGGACTAATAAGCCACATCATAATAAATTAAGAAGAAATTGAAGTTTTCAATTATTTCATTCTACTTGAATCAACAATCAATGTCCAGAGAAGCAGCAAAGAAATCAGATGCCGTATTGTGTTGGGCAAATCTGCTGCAAAAGATCTCTTTAAAAAAAAATTTTTTTTTTGTTTTTTTAAAGAGGACCAAAGTGCACCTGACCCAAGCCATGGTCTTTGAATCATCTCATATGCATGCGAAAGCTGGACAATGAAAAAAAAAAAAAAAGAGAGAGAGAGAGACAAGAACTGATGCATTTGAATTGTGGTATTGGCGAAGAATATTGAATATATTGTGGATTGCCAGAATAATGAACAGATTAGTCTTAGAAGAAATACAACAAGAGTACTCCTTAGAAATGAGAGTGGCAAGACTTCAGCTTGCTTACTTTAGACATGTCATTAGGAAAAACCACTCGCTAGAAAAAGACATTATGTTTGGTAAAGCAGAGGGTCAGAGAAAACAAGGGAGACCTCAGTGAGATGGACTGACACAATAGCCCAACAATGGACTCAAACATACCAATAATTGTGAAGATGGTGCAAGACGAGAAAATGTTTTGTTCTGTTATATATAAGGTCGCCATGAGTTGGAGCCAACTCGACGGCATTTAACAACAATGTCACCATTATTATTGGGATAAAATGAAAGGTGGAGTTGATGTTCTAGCCAGTGGTGCACCTTCACTTGCCTAGTAACCAATGAGGGTAAGTGTCATAGCTACCACGATGAGCTGTAAGGAGGGAGCTGCTTGTTGACCGGTTTGCTGGATGCTAGTTTTACTCTTCTAAGCAGAAGTGGTTTAGAAACCATGTGCTTGCTTTGATCAGAGATTTCTCTGACCTACTTAACCTTCAGTTATTCAAAGACTAATGAGTTTTGGGAAAGGGAGATGGCTGAACTCACTCTTCTCAAACCTTCACTTTATTCAAGATTCCATGAATGTTCTAGCAAAATGCTGCTTTGGGGTATCTTGGTGCTTTTAAGGGGAAAAAAAGGAGATCTTGGCAGAATTTGATGTATTAAAATAAAGCATCTGGTTAAAATGAAAATAAGCATGGGCCTAAACTCTGGAAGAAGTTTTTTTTTTTTTAATTTTTTTCTTTCTTTTAGTAGAATTATCATTAACAGGTAAAAGTATTCATTATGGGGAAAATTTTTAAAATAAATTTAAGGAGAAATAGAAAAAATTAGAATACAAATATTCTTACAGCCCAGAAATAACTACATTAACATTTTTGTGTATATCTTTCTATGTATCTATTGTCTGTATCTATCAATCTATCTACTTGTCCATCCATCCATTGTTCATCCATCCACCCACCCACGCACGCACCCACCCACCCACCCACGCACGCACCCACCCACCCACCCACCCATCCATCCATCCATCCATCCATCCATCCATCCATCCATCTTTTAAGAAAAAAATGAGGATCCTTCCATATAAGCTATTTTGTATCTTTTCTTTTTTTTGCTTAAGAGGGGCATTTTCCCATGGAAATAAACATGTTGTTGTCGTTAGGTACTGTCGAGTTGGTTACAATGTGTAGCAACCCTGTGTACCACAGAACAAAACACCTCCTGGTCATGCATCATCCTTACAATCATTACTATGTTTGAGCCCATTGTTGCAGCCACTATGTCAATCCATCTTACTGAAGGTCTTCCTCTTTTTCACTGACCCTCTGCTTTTCCAAGCATGATGTCCTTCTCCAGGGACTGATCCCTCCTAATAACATGTCCAAACTATGTGAAACGAAGTGTCGCCATCCTCACATCTAAGGAGCATTCTGGCTGTACTTCTTCGGAGACGGATTTGTTCGTTTTTTTGGCAGTCCACACTATATTCAATATTCTTCACCAATGCCATAATTCAAAGGCATCAATTCTTCTTCAGTCTCCCTTATTCTTTTTCCAGCTTTCACATGCATATTAGGCGATTGAAAATACCATGACTAAGGTGTATCTTAGTCCTTAAAGTGACATTTTTAGTTTCTAACACTCTGAAGAGATCTTTTGCAGCAGATTTGCCCAGCAAAATACGTGTTTTGATTTCTTGACTACTGCTTCCATTGGTGTTGATTGTGGAGGAAATACAGATCTACATAATAATTATTTGCAATGGTCATAAGACGTTCCATTTTGCTGATGTACCATAATGCGTAAGTGGATTCCTATTTTTGCATATTGGAATTGACGTTTTTTGATCGTTTACCCAACATCTATATAAGTGTTTTTCTAACAGTTGTCCACTTTTCATTCAGGAGAGCACATCTCCTCCATGTAGTCCATGAATTCTGAGGGAAACTGACTGTATACCCAGTTCCGAGAGTAGGAGCCAATCAGCACACTGCGTTCCTTGGACAAAGTCCTCTGAAGTTATCCTATCACCTCAATTGGTCCAATTAATATAACTTCTATCATTTTTGAGGGAAACCCTGGTGGTGTAGTGGTTAAGTGCTATGGCTGCTAACCAAAGGGTCAGCAGTTCAAATCCACCAGGCCCTTCTTGGAAACTCCACGGGGCAGTTCTACTCTGTCCTATAGGGTCGCTATGAGTTGGAATTGGCTCGACGGGACTGGTTTTGGTTTTTGGATATCGTTTTTGCTCTTACTTGGAATCCTGGAACAGAAGTTTCTACTCTCTCTCTCACTAGAGGTGGAAATGTCAAGCATGTAAATATCAAGTTGAAGACAAAACTCTAATTGCTGCTATGTGGGCTAGATATCCTCTCATGTGGCTGAGATTGGGAGGTAAAGGGCACTGTGACAGGCAGCTCCGTGAAGACCATGTGGAATGGGTGTGGGTTATTTCCTCAAAGGAAGGGATGCTGATCACACAAGCAATGCCTATTTTATCATTTCACTAGGTTATACCAAAAACCAAACCAAAGCTAGTGCCGTCTAGTCAATTCTGACTCATAGCAACCCTATAGGACTGAGTAGAATTGCCCCATAGAGTTTCCAAGGAGTGCCTGGTGGATTCGAACTGCCAACCTTTTGATTACCAGCCGTAGCTCTTAACCACTATGCCACCAGGGTTTCACTAGGTTATATATATACAAAAAAAAAGGTTATAGTGATGATTAATTGAGAATCTGTGTCAACAGCAAGTAGCTTGGCATGTGGAAGTAGTAACTAATGTGTGTGATTATTATTACAGGAATTTGCAGTTTCTGGTCAAAGTGTATATAAATGGATTGGAAATAACTGTGAGAACATCCAGGAGGCCAGGGCTGAGGGAATAATTCTTCCCATAATGGTTGTTTGGGAAGTGGTGCTCTTTGGCTTGGGGAAACCAAATGTCCTGAGGGCCAGAGGGATCTGTTTTTAAACAGGGGATGTCTACCAACAAAGAGGGTTGCTTGGTGTGTCTCTCCTCAGAGATCTGGAAGCATCATATAAGAAGGATTTGAAAATGTGTTGGATTTCTGGGCTGGATAAGAGAAGACTAAATGAGGAGAGCTGTCTTGGTGTGTCTTAAGGGCCATCATGGAGAAAGGGTTCCAGTTCATTGAACTATGTTGCCTCATCCAATTTCACTTAGCTACTAAGTGGCAGAGCTGGGACGAGAACATCATCAGTTCATGTAATCTGTAGTCTAGTACCATTTCAGGGAGACTTTCTAGCAAATACAATTATTCAGTGATGGAACTGAGGCTTCAAGAGGTTGTGAGTTCCCTCACCCTGGAAGTATTTAAGCAGGGGCCAAAGGGCCATCCACTATGAATGCTGCAGAGAGGCCTGTGCTGTGGGCAGGAGGCTGGATGAGAATTCCTGAAGCCATCATTTCCAACTACAAGAGTCTAGAGCTCTTTCTTCAAGACTGAGTTTTCTTCTATGGGACTCCTGGTCCTGTACATCACACAATACATGATGTGTTCTTCATTCTTTCAAAGTCACTTCAGAAATAGATCCAGCAAGAGTGTACCTATTGGGCAATGAAACAAATCCATAAATATTTTTGTGTAGCTTGGCTGCTCTGACTTCCACAATAAATCCCCTCTAGAATTCAATGGAGAATTTAACCTACTGATTTCTGAAAAATTCTAGGCAGATGTCAACAGTGATCCTGTCACATCTTAAATAAACATCGTGGAAGAAGAGTGACTGTGTTCTCCAGATGTGGGAAGAATTAATTTGTAGGAATTTTTATTTTTCTTTTTGCTCAGCCTCATCTGGTATTCATAAAGATATGTATAATTTTTTTTCACTGAATTCATGCATGTAGTATATTTTTCTGGAGTTTTCCCTTCTGTGAGCGGGGTGGGAGAAAGACAATCCAGTGGTAAACATTTTGGGTTTGGAATAGACAGACTTGGTCCAGTCTCAGCTCTGCTACTTCCTGGCTGGGTGACCCTGGGTAGGTCACTTGTTCTCTCTGAGCTTCTGTCTCCTCATCTACTCAATGGAGGAAATCTTTCCTTCACAGAATATCGTGATATTAAATGAACAGACATACGAAAAGGTCCTGCAACACAATAGGGGCTCAGGAAATGCTGGTTCCCTTTCCGAATTGTCCAGTAGGAATCGCTAATCTCTTGTTCCAGCTCCACCTTATTTGCAGGCACTGAAGGCTTTTAAAGTGCAGGTGCGTCTTTGTAATTGCAGTGCCTAGTACCATGTCTGTCCCAGAGAAGGGACAGAATGCCCTGTGGAATGAGAATCCAGAACTGAGAAACTGATGAACCTTGGGAAGCAGACTCAGGGTGAGGTTGGGGAAAGATGGATAAGAGCCCTTTTATCCTTACGTGAATAAAAATACAGCCAAATTCAGGGCACATTCAGGAGAGCGTTTCAAAGACATGCCACACACCTGAATTTACTTACAATACACACTTCCCAGTTCGTTTCTAGTTAGCATTCTTTGCTCCCTTGGAACTTTTCCAGTAACCCTGATCCCCGAGGTTTCAATGGAAGACACCTAAATAAGTTTTGTCTTGTTAATAATAATTCAATCTCCTGCTTATTAAATATCTGCTATGTATCCGTGTCTGCTAGGAGCCTTGGCGGTCCAGTGATTAAGTACTCGGCTGCCTAAATAAAAGGTTGATGGTTTGGACCTACCAGCTGCTCCGGAGGAGAAAGATATGGCAGCCTGCTTTGTAAGGATTTACAGCCTTGAAAACCCTATGGGGCAGTTCTACTGTGTCCCACAGGGTCACTATGAGTCGGAATCAACTCGACAGCAACAGGTTTGGTTGTTTCGGTTTTATCAGTGTCTGCTATATATCTACCCTACAAAACTCTACCCAAAGTATCTGTAGGGTGGTTATAATTTGCCCCGTTTTACAGATGAAGGAAGTAAGGCACAGAGAGATTAAGTATTTGCCCAAAGTCACAGAATGGGGATCTAAATCCCAGTTGGCCTCATCCCAACCCTGACCTGTTCTGTGGTCCCAGGCTGTACACCATTTGTAAGTGAAAAGCCTTTATTTCTGGGCCTGCTTCTCCATCCAAACCCTTAATGACTTTTTGCTTTTCAGATTCTGTTCTAAGTCACAATCCAGAGTGTCTCCAGAGCAGGGTTTCTCAGGCTTGGCACTCTTGACATTTGGGGCCAGATAATTATTTATACCGGAGGTCTGTCCTGTGCATTGTAGGATGTTTAGCGGCATTCCTGCCTCAACCGAATAGATGCCAGGGGCATCCCCCTCCCAGTTGTGACAGTCAAAGATGTCGCTAAACATTGCCCCCAGTAGAAAACTGCTGCTCTAGATTCATGAAGCCTCAATTTCTGAAAAAAGTTTTCAAATGAAAATACCCATAAACAGGCATTTGGGGAAAGGCAAAATCGAATTGAAAAGATACTATTACTTGAGAAAAGATGTCCTGGACCCCCAGGAGTTCTGAGGCCGGTGCTTTGTTCAAATAGTGCTAAAGTCTCCCCTGTACTCTTGTTAAACCCCTGTGCGCCAGGGCACACTCCCTGACTCCCTCAGCTGGCCCTTCATCCCCCAGACCCCACCCTGCTGATGGTCTGCTCTGCATCTTAGCTGCGATGATGGTGCAGGCAGAAGGGGGAGCCCAGAGGGCCTCCTAGAAGGATGCTGAGAACTCGGCCTCACCTGGATGGGCCAGAAATAGCACCCCCATCCCTCTCCCTCTTCTTGTTGATCTTAGCTGCTGTGGAGTTGGCCCCCAACTTGTGGATACCCCATGTGCCGCCAGATAAAATGTTGGCCAGTCCTGTGCCATCTTTATGATCGTCGTTATGCTCAAGTCTATTGTTTCAGCCACTGTGTATTTTGAGTGACTTGCAACCTAGGGGCTCATCTTCCAGCACTATATCAATATTCTGTTGTGATCCATATTGTTTTCATTGGCTAATTTTCAGAAGCAGATTGTCAGGCCTATCTTCTTAGGCTGTCTTAGTCTGGAAGCCCCGCTGAAACCCATCCACCATGGGTGACCCTGCTGGTATTTGAAATACCGGTGGCATAGCTTCCAGAATCATAGAAAAACGGAAACCACCATAGTATGATAAAGTGATAGCCTTTGATAATAGGGTGGAATTCTAATTTCCCTTGCCAGCCCTTCAGCACCTTTTCTTGCTCTGGGAACATCTTCAGGGGAATCACAAAGGTCCTCAGAAGGCTGATGAAGCCCGAAGAGAAAGAACGAATGGTTAGATCACTTGAGGAGTCAGTGTTCTTACACTCAGACACCTGAAGACCTCCTCCCTGCACCCAGTAAGGAAACACATCCTGACCAACATCCCTTCTCCTGGATCAGAACTGGGCTACCCCTAGTTCCCAGCTCTGGGGAAACTTTTCCCAGCTCTATCCTGAATGCCCAAATGTTCACATGGTTTTTTTTCAGACATGTCAGACTGCATAGTATCAGGGTTCGGGCTTCTTGTCCCATCACCCTGAGGCTCCGCCTTATCCTTCATCCTGAAATGATTGTGACTTGGCTTGTGCTGTCCCTATAGGGCCAACTCCATCTGTAACTCTCCTCACTGGTCGGTTAAAGACTGAACTGAACTGACTGAACACCTCACATATGCACTAGTTATAAGCCCAAAGGTCAATTTAGAGAGGATGTCAATAGCTATTTGACCCCGTGTCATGGGTCGAACGGTGGCCCCCCAAAAGCTATGTCCAGGTCCAAATGCCCAGAACCTGTGAATGTGATCTTATTTGAGAAAAGGTCTTTTGCAGGTATAATTAAGTTAAGGATTTTGAGATAAGGAGATTATCTTGGGCTATCCAGGTTGGCATAAATCCAATGTATAAGTGTATAAGAGATACACAGAGAAGAAGATAAAGGAGGAGGAAGAGGCTATGTGACTGCAAAGGCAAAGACTGGGGTGATGCAGCTACAGGTCAAGGAATGCTATTAGCCCCCAGAAGATAGAATAAGCTTGGAATGGATTTTTTCCCCAGAGCTTTGGGAAGGAGTCTGGCCTTGGCTACACCTTGGTGTTGGACTTCTTACCCCCAGAACAGTGAGAGTAAATTTCTGATGTTTTAAGCTATCCAGTTGGTGGTAATTTGTTATGGCAGCCACAGCTGCCTAATACACAGTGTTACGGAGTAAACTAAATATCACATTCATAGTATCACTCATGGAGTCATCATGAGTTGAGGCTGACTCGACAGCAACTGGTGTTTAGGATTCTCAATAAGAAATTGTCAAATAAATAGTGAACAGAAGGTTCAGAGAAGTAGTACCACCTTTTTTTTTTTCTTTTTACAAACAGAAACAAAACCAAATCCCACTGTCTACAATTATGACTGTAATTATCGTAATCATTATTTTGCTCTTCAACTACTGTTGAGTTCAACCACCATAGCAAACAGGCTTCCATTAAGGAAAAGAGACGTGGGGGAAATTTTTCACTCTCTCATTATTGTTTCTTTCTCAAATGGAGATGCCTTTAGAAGGTAGTAGCAGAAAACATCCTCATGAATAACTCACTCTGCCTAATTTCACATTATTTCATTTTCTTTATGAGTTACTAATTAGCACATGCAAATTATTTAAGGAACAGAAAACAGCTCTTCAAAGTTAGGTTAAAAGGAAGGCATATACTTGTTTGTTAAAAAATAAATAAAACTACAAGCAAAAAAACGAAAAAGCTTAGTGGAGTTGGCTTCGTTGGCCCTGGCTGTCCCTGTGAGCTTCTCTTGGCCAGGGCTTTTGTGGAGAAGGAAAACTTTCCAAGGCGAAACACAGATGCTGCTGGCAGAGCAGCCATTTGTGAGAGCCAAAATGGCACCACTTTTTTTTGTGAAATTCAGGTACTTGGCAAGATTTTAAATCAGTGATGGCTGGAACACCCAAGACATCTTAGTGGCCTGAAGAGCTTGGGGCTTTGTGATTTGAGCGTGCCTTCATAAGCATAATTACAGTGAATTGGGCTTTCTGTAGGGGTCCCTGGATGGCGCAAATGGCTGATGTACTCAACTACTAATTGAAAAGTTGGAAGTTTGAATCCCTGCAGAGGTGCCTCAGAAGAAAGGCTTGGTGATTACTTCTGAAAACTCATGGGGCCACGAAGAGTAGGCATCCACTTGATGGCAGCTGGTTTGGTTTTTTTTAGGGGGGGTGCTTTCGGTAGGGCAGGGGTGCTAGGGAGCATCCCACCCCCCAGCAGGACGTGTGTTCTTTTTGGGGTAGAGAACCACTATGAGTAATGGGTGGGCAGAAATGGGAAACAGGGGACCTGACTCATCAGCACCTGCCCCAGGTTTCTTATCTATAAAGTAGTTTCTCATGGGGTTGTGAGGATCCTGGGAGATGATAAATGTCAAGTACTTGGTTTTTAGAAGACAGTGGTGGTCCATGGTAGAATTCTTTCCTTCCATGTAGGAGATCTGGGTTTGATTCCCAGCCAATGCCTCTCACGCACACCCATCACCTGTCTGTCAGTGGAGGCTTGTGCATTGCTGTGATGCCGAACAGGTTTCAGTGGAGCTTGCAGACCAACATAGACTGGGAAGAAAGGCCTGGTGGTTCTTCTGAAAATGAGCCAGTGAAAACCCTATAAGTCACAACGGTCCAATCCACAACTGATCATGGGGATGGCGCAGGACTGGGCAGTGTTTTGTTCCATCTTTCATGGGGTCATCACTAGTTGGGGGATTACCTGATGGCAGCTAACAACAACAACACTTAGAATTTAGCCTGGGACCTAGGAAGTGCTACTTATTATATTTTTATTGTTAGCAGTAGAGGTATCGTTAGTAGTACATGGCTCAGAGGCATAGAAAGATGAAATATTGAAGACCACTGTGCTCATCAGTCCCTACTTGCCCCCACCCCCAAATATTCTTCTCACTCTGCTCTGAGCTCACAAGGCTGCTCTGTGGGGCTCATCGTCTCGCCCCCTGGTATTTTGTCTTCCTGGGGTTCAGCCAACAGTGTACTTGGGCAGGAGGTCAGAGGTCAGGAGTAAACAAGGGTTGAGCCATTGATCTCCCTCCTCACTTGCTTCTTGCCTCATCATGTTCTGTTGTTTTTATGGCCTCAGCTCCCACCAGACAGTCCCTCTTTTGTGTCCACAGCTCTCTCCAAGCCCTGAGTCCACCATGCCCTTCCTCTGCCCCTTTGGGCTTAGGAAGGCACAAGACAAAAAGTGGGAGCAGCCCCATGGGTCCTGCTAACTTTGCCCACAGCTCTGTAAATAGCCTCTTCATTAGACTCCTCTCAGGTCAACCCTTTGAGTTTACCATCTGTGGATGTCCCTGAGTGGCATAAAAAGTTAACATTCTTGGCTACTAGCTGAAAGTTTGGTGGTTTGAGTCAACCCAGAGGCACCTCAGAGGGAAGAACTAGTAATCCACTTCTGAAAATCAGCCATTGAGAATCCTATGGACCACAGTTCTACTCTAACAGTCATGGGGTTGCCATGGGTCGCAGTTGACTCAATGGGAACTGGCTTTTTATTCTGCAGGACCTTGACTAATCAGTAATTAAGCTGAGGTCCCAAACAGTTCTAAATATCAAGTAAAGAAGGAGCCAAGTGTGTGAACTAAGTGAACATTAATCAGGAGATAGAAATGTGGGATTAATCCCAGAGCCTCTTGTTAAATTCTGCCCAGTGTGCAGCTTCCATCTTGCCAGAGGATGCTTTTATTGGTCTAGTCTTAGCTGATGTTGTCCCACTATGTCTTAAAAGCACTTCATAGAATTGGCGTTAGTGGATGCATACATTAAGAAAGGTATTAGGAGAGGTGGGGCCAAGATGGCAGACTAGGTAGACGCTACCTCGGATCCCTCTTGCAACAAAGACTCAGAAAAACAAGTGAATCGATCACATACACAACAGTCTACAAACCCTGAACAACAAACACAGATTTAAAGATGGAAAACAAACAAATACGGGGAAGCAGCGACTGTTTTTGGAGCCTGGAGCCAGCGTCCCAGTCAGGTAATCTTGGTGCCGGGCTTCTGGGCCCAGGGGAGCTGAACTCAAAAATCTTGTGACGGCGCAAACAAGTGGCGCAGCCCTACTCCCCTGAACTGAACCCAGGAGGGGGCCCAGCCAGTCCGCAGGGGTGGCGTGGTGAGGCGGCTGGTGGGACAAGAAGTCCCCGGGAGGCAGCGACTGATTTTGGAGCCAGGAGTGCAGCGTACCAGCCAGGGAACCTTGGCGCCGGGCATTTCACTGGGTGCTGTCATGGCGCAAGCACGGGGCACAGCCCTACTCCCCTGAACAAACCCCGGGAGGGGGCCCAGCAGGTCGGTGGGGGCAGCGCGGTGACGTGGCTGGCGGGACGAGAAGTCTCTGGGAGGCAGCGACTGATTTTGGAGCCGGGAGTGCAACGTCCGAGCAGGGGAACCTTGACGCTGGGCTTTGGACTGGCAGTGGAGGATCTGGCCGTGGCTTCAGCGGGCCAGACCCCCAGGGGCAATCTCCACACAGCCAGCACACGTAGGCGACACGCCCCTCGGGAATCTCAGATAAAATAGTCATTCCAAGCAAGACAAGCAACTTTGGCTATATTCCGAGGTGCTCTCCTATCTCTCTGAACCCTCCCCCACCCTTCCCAGGTGGCTTCATTAACACTGGAATTTCCTGAGCCAGAGGGAGAACGGCTCCGGCTCCACGGCGGCTTTGCTTTTCCCCCCCCTTTTTTTTTTTGGTCTTTTCCTAACCCATTCTTCCGGCCTGAGAGAAGGAACCACAAAAAACCCAGGGACCAAAAATCCATCCCTAATTGGACTAAAAACACAGAACCAGCTACAGCCAAGCATATATGATCCAAATCTCGGACCTTCATCCTTACAGGGAACAAGGTGGCGGTTATAATCCAAAGGTAGTTCTGATAGGGATCTGACTGCATTTTTTTTTTAGCAGATTTTCTGGAAAAACAAGTTTCCCAGGTCTGATATCTCTGCTTATTCAACAGAGCCCTAACTGACCCACAACAGGGAACTGAGGGCTGAAGCTCCCCCCAGACCACCTAGCTTCTTGCCTTAGGGGTCTAAGGAGGGTGACACCTACCAATCAGTAGAGGTACTTGCACTGGGGGCCAAAGGTACAGCTGCAGTGCCCTCCCACCAAGGTGCTATAGGAATAGAGACACACCCACCTCACTGACACTTGGGGGAAGCCTGTCAGCATCCTGCCCCCCCGGAGGGTGAACCCCAGCAGCTAATAGAATCTGGTGCACACAACTATCACCACTACTTCTCGAGGTGGATAGGTGTTAGGGTGCAGCACACCCTTGATGACCCAAAATCAGATTCTACTCAAGAATAGTGAATAGACTCAGGCATATATATCTGGCAACAGCCCAAACCAGCTGGTAATAGGTCATAAGTAAGTCAAGGGCTACAATAAACAAGACAGCACAATCTAGTAGCCCATCCACATATATTGAAAGAAAACAAAACAAGATAAGACTCAGCGAGCAATTATAGAATAAACCACTACTATGGCTCGGAGACAGCAGTCGATATCAAACCACATAAAGAAGCAGACCATGACAGCTTCTACAACCCCCCAGACAAAAGAATCAAAATCTTTCCCAAATGAAGATACAATCCTGGAATTATCAGATACAGAATATACAAAACTAATTTACAGAATGCTTCAAGACCTCAGAAATGAAATAAGGCAAACTGCAGAAAAAGCCAAGGAACACACTGATAAAACAGTTGAAGAACTCAAAAAGATTATTCAAGAACATAGTGGAAAAATTAATAAGTTGCAAGAATCCATAGACAGCATGTAGAAATCCAAAAGATTAACAATAAAATTACAGAATTAGACAACACAATAGGAAGTCAGAGGAGCAGACTCGAGCAATTAGATTACAGACTGCGAAATCTGGAGGACCAGGGAATTAACACCAACATAGCTGAAAAAAAATCAGATAAAAGAATTTAAAAAAATGAAGAAACCCTAAGAATCGTGTGGGACTCTATCAAGAAGGATAACTTCCGTGTGATTGGAGTCCCCGAACAGGGAGGGAGGACAGAAAACACAGAGAAAATAGTTGAAGAACTCCTGACAGAAAACTTCCCTGACATCATGAAAGACGAAAGGATATCTATCCAAGATGCTCATCGAACCCCATTTAAGATTGATCCAAAAAGAAAAACACCAAGACATATTATCATCAAGCTTGCCAAAACCAAAGATAAAGAGAAAATTTTAAAAGCACCCAGGGAGAAAAGAAAGGTCTCCTTCAAGGGAGAATCAATAAGAATAAGTTCAGACTACTCAGCAGAAACCATGCAGGCAAGAAGGGAATGGGATGACATATACAGAGCACTGAAGGAGAAAAACTGCCAGCCAAGGATCATATATCCAGCAAAACTCTGTCTGAAATATGAAGGTGAAATTAAGATATTTACAGATAAACACAAGTTTAGAGAATTTGCAAAAACCAAACCAAAGCCACAAGAAATACTAAAGGATATTGTTTGATCAGAAAACCAATAATATCAGATACCAGCACAACGCAAGGTCACAAAACAGAACATCCTGATATCAACTCAAATAGGGAAATTATAAAAACAAATTAAGATTAATTAAAAAAAAATGCTCATAACAGGGAATCATTGAAGTCAATATGTAAAAGATCACAATAATGAAAAAGAGGGACTAAATACAGGTGGCATAGAACTGCCATATGGAGAGTGATACAAGGTGATATAGAACAATACAAGTTAGGTTTCTACTTAGAAAAATAGGGGTAAATATTAAGGTAACCACAAAGAGGTATAACAACTTCATAACTCAAGATAAAAGCCAAGAAAAACGTAACAACTCAACAAACATAAAGTCAAATACTACGAAAATGAGGATCTCACAATTTACTAAGAAAAACGCCTCAGCACAAAAAAGTATGTGGAAAAATGAAATTGTCAGCAACACACATAAAAAGGCATCAAAATGACAACACTAAACACTTATTTATCTATAATTACGCTGAGTGTAAATGGACTAAATGCACCAATAAAGAGACAGAGAGTCTCGGACTGGATAAAGAAACACGATCCGTCTATATGCTGCCTACAAGAGACACACCTCAGACTTAGAGACACAAACAAACTAAAACTCAAAGGATGGAAAAAAATATATCAAGCAAACAACAAGCAAAAAAGAAGAGGAGTAGCAATATTAATTTCTGACAAAATAGACTTTAGACTTAAATCCACCACAAAGGATAAACAAGGACACTACATAATGATAAAAGGGACAATTGATCAGGAAGACATAACCATATTAAATATTTATGCACCCAATGACAGGGCTGCAAGATACATAAATCAAATTTTAACAGAACTGAAAAGTGAGATAGACACCTCCACAATTATAGTAGGAGACTTCAACACACCACTTTCGGAGGAGGACAGGACATCCAGTAAGAAGCTCAATAGAGACACGGAAGACCTACTTACAACAATCAACCAACTTGACCTCATTGACTTATACAGAACTCTCCACCCAACTGCTGCAAAATATACTTTTTTTTTCTAGCGCACATGGAACATTCTCTAGAATAGACCACATATTAGGTCATAAAACAAACCTTTGCAGAGTCCAAAACATCGAAATATTACAAAGCATCTTCTCAGACCACAAGGCAATAAAACTAGAAATCAATAACAGAAAAACTAGGGAAAAGAAATCAAATACTTGGAAACTGAACAATACCCTCATGAAAAAAGACTGGGTTATAGAAGACATTAAGGAGGGAATAAGGAAATTCATAGAATGCAACGAGAATGAAAATACTTCCTATCAAAACCTCTGGGACACAGCAAAAGCAGTGCTCAGAGGCCAATTTATATCAATAAATGCACACATACAAAAAGAAGAAAGAGCCAAAATCAGAGAACTGTCCCGACAACTTGAACAAATAGAAAGTGAGCAACAAAAGAACCCATCAGGCACCAGAAGAAAACAAATAATAAAAATTAGAGCTGAACTAAATGAATTAGAGAACAGAAAAACAATTGAAAGAATTAACAAAGCCAAAAGCTGGTGCTTTGAAAAAATTAACAAAATTGATAAAACATTGTCTAGACTGACTAAAGAAATACAGGAAAGGAAACAAATAACCCGAGTAAGAAACGAGAAGGACCACATCACAACAGACCCAACTGAAATTAAAAGAATCATATCAGATTATTACGAAAAATTGTACTCTAACAAATTTGCAAACCTAGAAGAAATGGATGAATTCCTGGAAAAACACTACCTACCTAAACTAACACAATCAGAAGTAGAACAACTAAATGGACCCATAACAAAAAAAGAGATTGAAACGGTAATCAAAAAACTCCCAACAAAAAAAAGCCCTGGCCCGGACGGCTTCACTGCAGAGTTCTACCAAACTTTCAGAGAAGAGTTAACACCACTACTACTAAAGGTACTTAAAGCATAGAAAATGACGGAATACTACCCAACTCATTCTATGAAGCCACCATCTCCCTGATACCAAAACCAGGTAAAGACATTACAAAAAAAGAAAATGACAGACTTATATCCCTCATGAACATAGATGCAAAAATCCTCAACAAAATTCTAGCCAATAGAATTCAACAACATATGAAAAAAATAATTCACCCTGATCAAGTGGGATTTATACCAGGTATGCAAGGCTGGTTTAATATCAGAAAAACCATTAATGTAATCCACCACATAAATAAAACAAAAGACAAAAACCGCATGATCTTATCAATTGATGCAAAAAAGACATTTGACAAAGTCCAACACCCATTTATGATAAAAACTCTCACCAAAATAGGAATTGAAGGAAAATTCTTCAACATAATAAAGGGCATCTAGCCAACATCACTCTAAATGGAGAGAGCCTGAAAGCATTTCCCTTGAGAACGGGAACCAGACAAGGATGCCCTTTATCACCACTCTTATTCAACATCGTGCTAGAAGTCCTAGCCAGGGCAATTAGGATAGACAAAGAAATAAAAGGCATCCGGATTGGCAAGGAGGAAGTAAAATTATCTCTATTTGCAGATGACATGATCTTATACACAGAAAACCCTGAGGAATCCTCCAGAAAACTACTGAAACTAATAGAAGAGTTTGGCAGAGTCTCAGGTTATAAGATAAACATACAAAAATCACTTGGATTCCTCTACATCAACAAAAAGAACATCGAAGAGGAAATAACCAAATCAATACCATTCACAGTAGCCCCCAAGAAGATAAAATACTTAGGAATAAATCTTACCAAGGATGTAAAAGACCTGTACAAAGAAAACTACAAAGCTCTACTACAAGAAATTCAAAAGGACATACTGAAGTGGAAAAACATACCTTGCTCATGGATAGGAAGACTTAACATAGTAAAAATGTCTGTTCTACCAAAAGCCATCTATACATACAATGCACTTCCGATCCAAATTCCAATGTCATTTTTTAAGGTGATAGAGAAACAAATCACCAATTTCATATGGAAGGGAAAGAAGCCTCGGATAAGCAAAGCATTACTGAAAAAGAAGAAAGTGGGAGGCCGTACTCTACCTGATTTCAGAAACTATTATACAGCCACAGTAGTCAAAACAGCCTGGTACTGGTACAACAACAGGCACATAGACCAATGGAACAGAATTGAGAACCCAGATATAAATCCATCCACGTATGAGCAGCTGATATTTGACAAAGGACCAGTGTCAGTTAATTGGGGAAAAGATAGTCTTTTTAACAAATGGTGTTGTCATAACTGGCTATCCATTTGCAAAAAATGAAACAGGACCCATACCTCACCCCATGCACAAAAACTAACTCCAAGTGGATCAAAGACCTAAACATAAAGACTAAAACGATAAAGATCATGGAAGAAAAAATAGGGACAACCTTAGGAGCCCTAATACAAGGCACAAACAGAATACAAAACATTACCAAAAATGATGAAGAGAAACCAGATAACTGGGAGCTCCTAAAAATCAAACACCTATGCTCATCTAAAGACTTCACCAAAAGTGTAAAAAGACCACCTACAGACTGGGAAAGAATTTTCAGCTATGACATCTCAGACCATTGCCTGATCTCTAAAATCTATATGATTCTGTCAAAACTCAAGCACAAAAAGACAAACAACCCAATCAAAAAGTGGGCAAAGGATATGAACACACACTTCACTAAAGAAGATATTCAGGCAGCTAACAGATACATGAGAAAATGCTCTCGATCATTAGCCATTAGAGAAATGCAAATTAAAACTACGATGAGATTCCATCTCACTCCAACAAGGCTGGCATTAATCCAAAAAACACAACATAATAAATGTTGGAGAGGCTGCGGAGAGATTGGAACTCTTACACACTGCTGGTGGGAATGTAAAATGGTACAACCACTTTGGAATTCTATCTGGCGTTATCTTAAACAGTTAGAAATAGAACTACCATACAACCCAGAAATCCCACTCCTTGGAATATACCCTAGAGAAACAAGAGCCTTCACACAAACAGATATATGCACACCCATGTTTATTGCAGCTCTGTTTACAATAGCAAAAAGCTGGAAGCAACCAAGGTGTCCATCAACGGATGAATGGTTAAATAAATTGTGGTATATTCACACAATGGAATACTACGCATCGATAAAGAACAGTGACGAATCTGTGAAACATTTCATAACATGGAGGAACCTGGAAGGCATTATGCTGAGCGAAATCAGTCAGAGGCAAAAGGACAAATATTGTATAAGACCACTATTATAAGATCTTGAGAAATAGTATAAACTGAGAAGAACACATATTTTTGTGGTTAGGAGGAGGGGAGGGAAGGAGGGAGGGAGAGGGTTTTTTACTGTTTAATTAGTAGATAAGAGCTGCTTTAGGTGAAGGGAAGGACAACACTCAATACATGGAAGGTCAGCCCAAATGGACTGGACCAAAAGCAAAGAAGTTTCCGGGATTAAATGAATGCTTCAAAGGTCAGCGGAGCAAGGGCGGGGGTTTGGGAACCATAGTTTAAGGAGACTTCTAAGTCAATTGGCAAAATAATTCTATTATGAAAACATTCTGCATCCCACTTTGAAATGTGGCATCTGGGGTCTTAAATGCTAACAAGCGGCCATCTAAGATGCATCAATTGGTCTCAACCCACCTGGATCAAAGGAGAATGAAGAACACCAAGGTCACAGGACAACTAAGAGCCCAAGAGACAGAAAGGGCCACATGAACCAGAGACCTACATCATCCTGAGACCAGAAGAACTAGTTGGTGCCCGGCCACAATCGATGACTACCCTGACAGGGAGCACAACAGAGAACCCCTGGGGGAGCAGGAGATCAGTGGGATGCAGACCCCAAATTCTCACAGAAAGACCATACTTAATGGTCTGACTGAGACTAGAGGAATCCCGGCGGTCATGGTCCCCAAACCTTCTGTTGGCACAGGACAGGAACAATCCCCGAAGACAACTCATTAGACATGAAAGGGACTGGACAGTGGGTAGGAGAGAGATGCTGATGAAGAGTGAGCTAATTATATCAGGTGGACACTTGAGACTGTGTTGGCATCTCCTGTCTGGAGGGGGGATGGGAGGATAGAGAGAGTTGGAAGCTGGCAAAATTGTCACGAAAGGAGAGACTGGAAGGGCTGACTCATTAGGGGGAGAGCAAGTGGCAGAATGGAGTAAGGTGTATATAAACTTATATGTGACAGTTTGACTTGATTTGTAAACGTTCACTTGAAGCTCAATAAAAGTTAATAAAAAAAAAAAAGGTATTAGGTGAGAGTAACAGAGTACCCGGCCAACAGGGCCTTACACTCACGCGGGGTTGGTGTTCGTAAACAATAAAAAGCCCAAGGAAGCCAAGTTTGGGATCGGCAGAGGGGCCTGATGATATCATAAAAGACCTAACTTTGTCTTTCTAAACACATGTAGCTTATTGGCTTGTCACCTCATAGAACCATAGTAGCCACATGTCCAAGTTCAAACAAGGAAGAGAGAGGGAAAGGAGCACCACCAGCTGGCTATACCCCTTTTATCTGGAAAGCAATGTCTTCCCTTTGAAACTACCCAGCAGATTTCTACTCATATTTCATTGGTCAGATCCTTGTCACATGACAACTCCCAACAGCAAGGGACTCAGGGAAAATTACTGTTTCCCTTCTTTAGTTGAAAGGAGAAATGGAGAAGGAGGGCAGCTGACTGGTGGATCACAGGGAGATAGATTTCCATCAGGTCATCCACACTGTCCATCTCCCTGACCCCATCACTCTGCATAAAAATCAGTAGTATCGTAATAATGGTAATATCTATTATATTAGCAGCAGCCAGGATTTCCATAACAATAAAAAGTAAACTCATGTAATTTCCATGTATGCTTTGCCCACCGTTTGCATTCCTATGCCTGGCACAGTTCCTTTACACATGGTTAACTAAAAAAAAAATATATATATCAAATGAATGGACCATGCAGTTAAGTGTTTTTGTAAGTTTCTAATATGAACAAAGAGGCATACAAGGCAGATATAATTTCATTTTATTGTTAAAACCAGTTTATGAGAAAGGGTTTGCTAGTCTCATTTTAGAGACAAGGAAACAGAGATTCAGAGGGGCTAGGTCATCTGCCCAAAGATAGTGAGTGGCAGAGCCTGGACGGGAACCCCGATCTGCCTGCCTCCAAGATCAGTCTTTGGGTCAAATCTGCTGGAGCCTTCTGACACAGGGGGAAAGATGGGGAGGACTGGGAAATGAGAGTCCCCAGAGAAAGTCCCAAAGTCTCTGGTGTGTGGGTATGGTCGGGAGCTGTATTCTGCAGAACAATAATGCTTCCATATAATTATTGAGTTGTGGTTATGGGTGGCGGAACAGTGGTTAAAAGCTTGGCTGCTAAGAAAAAGTTCAGCAATTGGAATCCACCAGGTGCTCCTTGGAAACCCTATGGGGCAGCTCTACTCTGTCCTGTAGGTTGCTATGAGTCGAATAGACTTGATAGCAATGGGTTTGGCTTTTGTTTTGGTTATGGATAGTCACCGAAATGGGAGACAAAGAAGGCAAAGGAGGAGGAGAAGGAGATGCAGAACAGGTACACGCCATCGACCAATTTTAGTTTCTAATACTATGGGTTCGTGAGACTTGATCTGCAGAACTGTCTGTTAGGTGCTCTGACACTCCAGCTCTGCTGTTTGGAAGAAGCCACAAACATCTGGTTGCCTGAAAACTTGGCCCTTCTGGAGACTCTGAGAAAATTGGTGGACAATTTGAAAAAAACAAGAGCCTCCAATGAAATTCCTGCAGTAAATACTGCCTTGGCGGTTTGCCAGTCTGACTCAAAAGTCTGCCCAGACACAGCAGAAAGGCTCATTATCTTCAGGGTGGCACTTAGTAATTAAAAATGTATGATAGATTACCCAGGACCTGTCTGCAAATAATGCTGTACCTAGGGGCCAGGTTTGATTACAGCTCAAGAAGTTTTTGCTTATCAGATTAGAAGCAAATACGCTTCTGAGAGGGGGAGTTAAATGGCCAGGAACACAGAAAATGCTAAACCTCCCCACGCAAATCAACCTCTTACTTCTGTTGCCTTACGAAGAAGAGCAACGATGAACCCATTGAAAAGGGAGAAGGGTCTCAAGCTACCACTTACCAGTCATCTAAAACTCTTATTCCCAAGGCCATTTTCACTATCTGTCTTTGATGTTCTGGCCATTACTTTGGAGTCTGGAGCCCTCAGCTATACAAAGAAGTGGATGATGATTTAAATAGATCATCCACATTAACATAAATAGGTTCTATGATATCCCAGTCTTGCTTCCATCAGCTCATTCATCTATCCATCCATCCATCTACCATCCTGCATAACCATTCCTCAATCAAAAAGATTATCCATCAGTCCATCCACTCATCTATCCATCCATTCATTAATTTATAAATACATACATACGCTCACTGATTAAAAAGTCCATCCATCCATCCACATATCCATCAACCTATCCATCCACCCATTTATTCATCCCTTTATCCATCCATCCACCCATCCATCCAACCACCCACCATTCATCCATCCACCCATTTGACTAAACGTTAATTCACTCTTTTATTCCACTAGCATTTACTAAGAACTAATAATAATGATAACACTTTGTTGAGCTCTTAAGATATGCCAGCCACTGTGCTAAACACCTTAACAAGGATTAGCACTTCAATTCTCAAGACCATAAAATAGACGTTTTTATTATCATCTCCATTTTAGAGATGAGGAATCTAAGCTTCAGAGAGGTTAGATAATTTTCCCAAGGGTGCACAGCTAGTAAGTGGCAAAGCCCACGCCCTTCTCACTTGTCCTGCTAATGGCAGGTCCTGGCCTGGACACAGGGAATATGCAGACGTGGGCACATTCCTTGAAGTGCTTACAGATAAGAGGTATTCACAGCCCAGATACACACACAAAAAAATTAAATCAAAATTCTATTGCCTGCTTTTGCCAACAGGGACCTGACTTCAGAGAGGCTGGCGTTCCCAAGGTCGCACAGATAAGGAGGGGCAAATCTGAAATTCAAACTCTACTACCAGTTGCCTTCGAGTCAACTCCGACTCATGGTGACCCCATATGTGTTGGAGTAGAACTGTGCTCCGTAGGGTTTTCGCTGGCTGATTTTTTCAGAAGTAGATCACCAGACCTTTTGTCTAAGGTGCCTCTGGGTAGATTTGAACCTCTAACCTTTTGTTTAGCAGCTGATAGTGTTAACCATCTGCACCACCAAGGGCTCCAAAATTCAAATGCAGGACAGCCTGATTTCAACGCCACATCCCTATTAAACCAGTGTTGTGTCTTTAATTACTTGGATAGCACCTTTACAGTTTTAGCTATTTCTTGTACCTCCAAGTACTATCATTTGTTTAATATTTAAAAAAAAAATCAAATCACTTTTCTTAAACTTAAATACCTGTCAGCCCCATGCTGAGCAATATAACTTATGCAATCATATTTTGATGTGCCCGTTTTCTATTTTTCCCTGGTCCAAATTAAAGTAAGTCCAAGTCTGAAAATGTCCTTCCACGCACCCTCTAAAATCACTCTGCACACCACCGGTGGAATACTCAGGGGAATGCTGCACTACCCAGTGTCAACATTCATAGAACAACGGTGAAGCAGCTGTTGGAAGTGCTTTGTGGATACAGACATATGTTCAGATGGAGGCGAAGGAATTGGAGGAAGGAGGAAAAAGATCCCCAATATGGTAGCAAAGCCCTAATTACTGAGCTGTTCCCCAGGGATGCTGATTAGAGGGTGAAAATGGAACAAAACAGGTGTCTGGATAGATGGAACCCAAGAAAGGAACTGGATTGTGCTCTGTTAGAAATGTGCTCATTTGCAATCAATTAGCCCCCAGCCTAGCTGGAGCTGGGCTCTACCCATTACCATGTCTTGGTTATGGTCCTGGCTGTTACCCTCTATTTTCCTTGCAGCTGCTGCCTCCCTGGTGTGGCCACCTTGCTAGGGCCCGCAAGGGACATGTGTTTGTTTTACCCAGAACAAAGCTTTCCCCATATTTCCTTTTTGTGACAACACAAACACAAGTCCTAGAAGGGCTATGTCGCTGTGGGCTGGGGCCTCTCAGATATTTTCCCTGTGTCTCTGACACTTCGCTGAAAGCCTGTGTATTCATCAGAGTTTCAGGGGCACAGGAAGGTACAGGCAGTCCCCGGATTAGGAACGAGTTCCATTCCTAAATCTGCCTCTAAGTCAAATTAGCACCTAAGTCGGAACAATTAGGTGTGGTTTGTATCTAATGTAAGTTAGTCAAATGTTTGTCTTAGTATACAGGAATATTATGAGTCAGAATCGACTCGACAGCACTGTTTTTTTTTATGTAGCATATAGTATACAGTATATAGTACACAGTATATAGTGTACAGTATACAGTGCACATTTCTATGCATAGAAGCATTAAAGAAACACTTTCAGATACACTAAAACATCTTTAACACAGTAATAATAATAATAAACTTTTGATGTACATCACGAAGTAGTACCCGTTTGTTATTATGAACCATTGTGTTTACCTCAAATTTTTAGTATAGTAGGCTTTGTGGGGTTGGTACATAATTACAGGTTGTACATAAGTTGGATGTTCATAACTCGGGGATTGCTTGTATTCAGGACTGTTGGAGCCTGACGCAGGAAGTAAGTCAGTGAAGGGAATCAGGGAACAATAATAATAATAATTGTTGTGGTAAACTCTCGCCTTCCATGCAGAAGACCAAGATTCAAGTTCTGGGCCACGCATCTCATGCATACCAACCACTCATCTGTTAGTGGAGGCTTGCGTGTTGCCATAATGATGAACAGGTTTCAGTGGAGCTTCCAGACTAAGACAGACTAGGAAGAAAGGCCTGGTGATCTATGTCAAAAAAATCTGTCATTTAAAACCCTATGGATCACAATGGTCTGATCCCCAACCCATCTTGGGGATGGTGCAGGACCAGGCAGCATTTGGTTCCATTGTGCTTGTACATAGGGTCACCATGAGTCGAGGACAGACTTGATGGCAGCCCATAACAGCAACATTATTACAATTACCCCCCATTGGCTGAGGGCCTACTATGTGCCAAGCACTGGGCTAAAGAATCATATGCATCAGGATCTCAAATCCAAGTGCCTGCAGGGACCCAGCTGCTAATGTGATTGAACGAAGAAAGCCAGATGGCATGGGAGGGAGAGAACATGCCCCATCTGGATAGGATCTCTGCTCCACAGCTCCATGTGGAACAAGCATACCATGTGGGAATGTGGGCCAGTGTGACTAGAATGTTTTGATTTTTCAAAAGAGATCCAAAAATCTGCATTTTTTTTCTTTTACAGCTTAATTTTTTTTAAATATTGGCAATTAAAATTTAAAACTCTTGAAATATAATGGTCTAAATAAACTATGTTGTTGTTAGCTGCCATGGAGTCAGCCCCCAACTCATACTGACCCCACATACAACAGAAAGAAACACTGCCTGGTCATGCATCATCCCCATAATCAGACCATTGTGAACCACAGGGTTTTCATTGGCTGATTTTTGGAAGTAGATTGCTAGGCCTTTCTTCCTAGTCTGTCTTGGTCTGCAAGCTCTGCTGAAAATTGTTCAGCATCATAGCAACATGCAAGCCTCCACTGACAGATGGGTAGTAGCTGCACATGCATTGGCTGGGAATCAAACCCAGGTCCCCTGCATAAAAGGTGAGAATTCTACCACTGAACCACCACTGCCCCCAAAATATAGCTGTGGGTCAAATCTGCCACTTGGGGGCAATTTTTGTTCTCTGGAACACTTTTTCAGGGGTACTGATTCCAGCCTAGTTCTGCCACCTGAAGCTCCATCTTGCACTGACCTGTTCACTTCTTTGTCTTTCAAACTAGGCTGGGAGCAACCCGAGGGCTGGGACCATGTCTTTACCATCTCTGTATTCTCCCAGCCCACCTACGACGAGGCACATGCCAAGTGAATGTTCAGACAAAGTGTGGGATTAAAGCCCAGGGCTCAGATGAAGAAGTACTGAGTCAGCTGGGCTCTCGTTGGCCCTGGCAAGTTTATGTGAAGGGTCATCCCAGTCAATACTCAGCTTGCCTGTGACTGGGCCTGCTGCTAAGGCACAGGGACTCCTGGGACTCTGGGTCTTTGCAAATGCTGTTCCTTGTGCTGAAACACTCTTCCTATATATATTCTTTCTTTGTTTGACTCCTAGTCATTCTTCAGAGGTCAGCTAGGGCATGTTGTTATTTGCTGTTGAGCCAACTCCAATGCATGGTGACTCCATATATGCAGAGTAGAACTGTGCTCCACAGGGTTTTCAAGGCTGTGAGATTTTGCAAGCTGATCACCAGGCCTGTCTTCTGAAGTGTCTCTGGGTGGGTTTGAACCATCAAACTTTTGGCTAGTAGTCGAGGACTAAACCATTTGTGCCCCCTCTAAGAAACTTGTATATCCCCCACTAGACTACCGAAGACCAAAAGGGGTGTCAGAAGGGACTCTGAAACTTGCCCTTGAACATCAAGTAGCTAAAGTGAAAGGAAGAAATGATGACTTAAAAGAGCTGAACTGAAGATTTCAAAGCGCAGCTAAAAAAGACAAAGTAAAATATAATGAAATGTGCAAAGATCTGGAGATATAAACCAAAAGAGAAGAACACACTCAGCATTTCTCAAACTGAAGGAACTGAAGAAAAGATGCAAGCCTCGAGATGAAATATTGAAGGATTCTATGGGTAAAATATTGAATCCAAAAAGCATCAAAAGAAGATGGAAGGAATACACAGAGTCACTGTATCATAAAGAATTGGCAGGCATCCAACCATTTCAGGAGGTGGCATAAGATCAAGAACTGATGGTATTGAAGGAAGAAGTTCAAGCTTCACTGAAGGTATTGGTAAAAAACACGGCTCCAAGAATTGACAGAATACCAATTGAGATGTTTCAACAAACAGATGTAGCACTAGAGGTACTCTCTCATCTATGCCAAGAAATTTGGAAGACAGCTACCCGGGCAGCTGGCTGGAAGAAATCCATATTTGTGCCCATTCCAAAGAGAGGTGATTCCAAAGAATGAGGAAATTATCGTACAATATCACTAATATTACATACAAGTAAAATTTTGCTGAAGATCCTTTAGAAGTGGCTGCAGAGGTGGGGCCAAGATGGTGGAGTAGTCAGACACTCCTGGCTGTCCCTCTGACAACAAAGATCCGAAGAAACAAGTGAATCAATTACATATATGACAAGCTAGGAGCCCTGAACATCAAAGGTGAAGTTAAGAAATCAGACCGAGTGGCAGAGGGAGGGAGAGACAGTTCAGAATCAGCGAGTAGTTGCCAGACCTGACTCACTGGGAGCTGGTGTCTCTCAGCCCCAATCCCCTGGTTCAATCACAGCGGGGCTGACAGTAGCATTTGGGATGCATTTTCCACAGCCAGAGAGAGTGAATGGCACAGTGTATTCACACCCCTGGAATCAGCAAAGAACAGTGCTCTTGGCAAAAGATAAGTGCTTGCATCTAATTTATTGCTCGGATGAAAAAGCACCCCTTTCGAAATAACTCTCTCCCATTTATCTGATCCCTCCTCCCTCTGCCCCAGCCCCCAAGCCAGTTTCAGTAGCAGTGGATTTCCCTGGGCCTGAGATAGGTCCTGCTATGCATCCTGAGCCATTCTCCTGGCCTTAGAGAAGGAACAAATTAACAAATGGGGAAAAAATAATCTGCCAGCTCCCTTAAGCTGGAAACTTACGGCAGAAGTGGTTTCTGACCAGGCATAGATGGTCCACAAACTGAATGGCTTTCACCCTTTCATGGACCTGTGTGGGCCTGTTTCAGCTTGGAACTGTGCAATGGTGTTTGTGCCTGATGTCTGACTACAACTGTTTCAGATGTGCAGCAGAGAGGCAGGTTTTTTTATACTTGACACCACTCTGCCTATTAAGCAGGGTCCTCACCCAGCCACATCAGGGGCCTGAGGACTGGTGGTTCCACCCATGACACCTAGCCACCTGAGAAAGAGGTCTAAGGATAGTTGGTACCTCTAAGTCCTTTCACCCAAAAGCATTAGGTGCCAATGCTCCAGCTATAGAGCCCACCCACCTGTGCATTTTAGGGAACAGGGATGTGCTTTCCCCTCACAGACACCCAGGCAACAGTAGTCAACCCCTTGCTTCCTCAGAGTGTGACCCCTGTGGCAACCAGATACCTGTGCCTACACCAATCATCCCTGCTACTCTAAGACTGTGAGAGCCTACACCACAGACTTGGTGACCAACTACCTGGATACCTGAGCTGAATCCATGCAAGAGAAGCGAATGGACTCCTAGGCTCATATACTTGGTAACAGCTCTAACCACCTGGTGACAAGACATCAGTGCTTCAAAGGTACCAATTACTAAGCTAGCTCACTTGAGCAGCCTATTTGGGTATATCAAAACAAAACAAAGCAAGAAGCTAGGACACAGTAAGCAAACATAAAATAAATTAATTCAATAACTAATAGATGGCTCAGAGACAACAGTCAGTATCAAATCACATAAAGAAGCAGACCATGATCACTTCAACAAGCTCCCAAAACAAAGAATCTTCTGGATGAACAGCTATTCCTAGAATTACCAGAGGTAGAATACAAAAGATTAACATACAAAATGCTTCAATAGATCAGGAAAGAGATCAGGCAAAATGCAGAACAAGCCAAGGAACACACAGATAAAGCAGTCAAGGAAATTAAGAAGGTTATTCAAGAACATAATATTCAAGAACATAATGAAAAGTTTAACAGGTTGCAAGAATCCATAGAGAGACAACAATCAGAAATTCAGAAGATTAACAATAAAATTTCAGAAGTAGACAACTCAATAGAAACTCAGAGGAGCAGAACTGAGGAAATGGAAGGCACCATTAGTGAGATTGAAGGTAAAACACTTGGCAACAATATATTCAAAGAAAAATCAGATAAAAGAACTTAAAAAAATGAAGAAACCCTAAGAATCATGTGGGACTTTATCCAGAGAAATGGCTTATGAGTGACTGGAGTACCAGTACAGGGAGGGAGAACAGAAAATACAGAGAGAATTGTTGAAGACTTGTTGGCAGAAAACTTCCCTGATATCATGAAAGATGAGAAGATGTCTATACAATATGCTTACTGAACAGCACACAAGGTAGATCCCAAAAGAAAGACATCAAGACATTTTATTATGAAACTTGCCAAAGCCTAAGATAAAGAGAGATTTTTAAGAGTGCCTAGGGATAAACGTAAAGTCACCTACAAAGGAGAGTCAATCAGGATAAGCTTGGACTACCCAGCAGAAACCATGCAGGAAGGAAGGAAATGGGATGACATATATAAAGCTCTGAAGGAAAAAAAATTGCCAGCCAAGAATCATATATCCAACAAAACTATCTCTCAAATATGAAGGCAAAATTAGGACATTTCCATATAAATAGAAGTTTAGGGAGTTTGCAAAAACCAACCAAAATGAAAAGAAATACTAAAGGGAGTCCTCTGGTCAGAAACCCAATAACATTGAATAACAACGCAAGACTAGAACACAGGACAGAGCAACCAGATATCAACCCAGATAAGGAAATCACAAAAATAAATCAAGATTAAAAAAAATAAAATCAAGGAAACATCAATGTCATTATGTAAAAGATGACAACATTAATTCAATATAGAGGGACTTAAAAAATGTAGTTAAAGATCTTTCATATGGAGAGGAAGTCAAAGCAATATAAGGAGCTAAAAGTTTGGTTTAAACTTAGAAAAAATAGGGGTAAATAATAAAGTAACCATAGAGGAGACTAACAATCCTACATATCAAAATAAAATACAAGAAAAAAATAAAGACTCAGCAGACACAAAATCAACAACAATTAAAAAGAGGAAAAGACAATATATCAAGAAAAACTACTCAGCACAAAAAATTAAATGGAAAAAAGAAACAGTCAACAATACACAAAAAAAGATATCAAAATGGCAGCACTAAATTCATACCTATCGATAATCATGCTGAATGTAAATAGACTAACTGCACCAATAAAAAGACAGAGAGTGGCAGAATGGATAAAAAACACGATCCGTCTATATGCTGCCTACAAGAGACACACCCTAGGGTTAAAGACACAAATAAACTAAAACTCAAAAGATGGAAAAAAATATATCAAGCAAACAACAATCAAAAAAGAGCAGAAGTTGCAGTATTAATTTCTGACAAAATAGAATTTAAAGTTACATCCACCACAAAGGATAAGGAGGGACACTATATAATGATTAAAGCGGCAATATGCCAGGAGGATATTGCCATATTATTTATGCACCCAATGACAGGGCTTCAAGACACATAAAACAAACCCTAACAACATTGAAAGTGAGATAGACAGCTCCACAATAATAGCAGGAGACGTCAAAACACCACTTTTCAATGAAGGACAGAACATCCAGAAAGAAGCTCAATAAAGACACGGAAGATCTAAATGCCACAATCAACCAATTTGACCTCATAGACATTTATAGAATACTCCACCCAAGAGCAACCAAGTATACTTTCTTTTCCAATTCACATGGAACATTCTCTAGAATAGACCACATATTATGTCATAAAGCAAGCCTTAACAAAATTCAAACAGAACCTTTGGGACACAGCTAAAGCAGTCCTTAGAGGTCAATTTATAGCAATAAATGCACACATCTAAAAAGAAGAAAAGGCCAAAATCAAAGAATTATCCCTACAACTTGAACAAATAGACAGCAACAAAAGAAACCCTCAGCACCAGAAGAAAGAAAATAAAAATTAGAGCAGAATTAAATGAAATGGAGAACAGAAAAACAACCAAAAGAGTTAACAAGAACAAAAGCTGGCTCTTTGAAAAGATTAACAAAATTGATAAACTATTGGCCAGACTGGCAAAGGAAAAACAGGAGAGGAGGCAAATAACCCGAATAAGAAATGAGATGGGCGATATCACAACAAAACCAACTGAAATTAGAAGAATCATATCAGAATATTATGAAAAATTGCACTCTAACAAATTTGAAAACCTAGAAGAAATGGACAAATTTCTAGAAACACACTACCTATCTAAACTGAAACAAACAGAGGTAGAACAAGTAAATAAACCCATAACAAAAGAAGAGATTGAAAAGGTAATTTTAAAACTCCCAACAGAAAAAAAGCCCTGGCCCTGATGGCTTCACTGGAGAATTCTACCAAACGTTCAGAGAAGAGTTAACACCGCTACTACTAAAGGTATTTTGACCATAGAAAAAGATGAAATACTCCCAAACTCATTCTATGAAGCCAGCATATCCCTAATATCAAAACCAGGTAAAGACACCACAAAAAAAGAAAATTACGCACCTATATCCCTCATGAACTTAGATGCAAAAATCCTCAACAAAATTCTAGCCAATAGAATTTAACAAAATATAAAAAAAAATAATAATAATAATTCACCATGACGAAGTGGGATTCATACCAGGTATGCAGGGATGGTTCAACACTAGAAAACAATCAATGTAATCCATCACATAAGTAAAACAAAAGACAAGAACCACATGATCTTGTCAATTGATGCAGAAAAGGCATTTGACAAAGATCAATACCCATTCATGATGAAAACTGTCAGCAAAATAAGGATAGGAGGAAAATTCCTCAACATAATAAATGGGATTTATACAAAGCCAACAGCCATTATCACCCTAAATGGAGAGAATCTGAAAGCAGACTTGAGAATGGGAACCAGACAAGCATGCCCTTTATCACCACTCTTATTCAACATTGTGCTGGAGGTCCTAGCCAGAGCAATCAGGCTAGCTTAAGAAATAAAGGGGCATCCAGATTGGTAAGGAAGAAGTAAAAGTATTTCTATTTGCAGATGACATGATCTTATACACAGAAAACCCTAAAGAATCCTCAAGAAAACAACTGAAACTAATAGAAGAGTTCAGCAGAGTATCGGGATACAAGATAAACATACAAAAATCAGTTGGATTCCTCTACACCAACAAAAAGAACATTGAAGAGGAAATCACCAGATCAATACCATTTGCAATAGCCCCCAAGAAGAAAAAATATTTAGGAATAAATCTAACCAGAGACATAAAAGATCTATACAAAGAACACTACAAGACACTACTGCAAGAAACCAAAAGCGACCTACATAAGTGGAAAAATATACTTTGCTCGTGGATAGGAAAACTTAACATTGTAAAAATGTCTATTCTACCAAAAGTGATCTATATATGGAATGCAATCTTGATCCAAATTCTAACGACATTTTTTAATGAGATGGAGAAACAAATCACCAACTTCATATTGAAGGGAAAGAGGCCCCTGATAAGTAAAGCATTACTGAAAAAGAAGAACAATGTGGGAGGCCTCATGCTGCCTGATTTTAGAGCCTGTTATACCGCTACAGTAGTCAAAACAGCCTGGTGCTGGTACAACAACAGATACATTGACAATGGAACAGAATTGAGAATCCAGACATAAATCCATCTATATATGAGCAGCTGATATTTGATAAAGGCCCAAAGTCCATTAAATGGGGAAAAGACAGTCTCTTTAACAAATGGTGCTGGTGTAACTGGGTATCCATCTGCAAAAAAATGAAACAAGACCCATACCTCACTCCATGAACAAAAAATAACTCAAAATAAATCAAAGATCTAAATATAAAATCTAAAATGATAAAGATCATGGAAGGAAAAATAGGGACAACGCTAGGAGCCCTAATACATGGCATAAACAGTATACAAAACATTACTAACAATGCACAAACACCAGAAATGAAACTAGATAACTGGGAGTTCCTGAAAATCCAACACTTATGCTCATCAAAAGACTTCACAAAAAGAGTAAAAAGATTACCAACAGTCTGGGAAAAAGTTTTTGGCTATGACAAATCTGATCAGCGTCTGATCTCTAAAATCTGCGTGGTACTGCAAAAACTCAACAACAAAAAGACAAATAACCTAATCAAAAAATTGGCAAAGGATATGAACAGGCACTTCACCAAAGAAGGCATTCAGGTAGCTAACAGATACATGAGGAAATGCTCACGATCAATAGCCATTAGAGAAATGCAAATCAAAACTACAGTGAGATACCAACTTACCCCAGCAAGCCTGGCATTAATTTAAATACCACAAAATAATAAGTGTTGGAGAGGTTGTGTAGAGTCTGGAACACTTATACACTGCTGGTGGGAAGGTAAAATGGTACAACCACTTTGGAAATCTATTTGGAGCTTACTTAAAAGGCTAGAAATAGAACTACCATATAATCTGGCAATCCCACTCCTTGGAATATATCCTAGAGAAGTAAGAGCCTTAACATGAACAGATATATGCGTATCCATGTTGATTGCAGCAGTGTTTACAATAGCAAAAAGTGGAAGCAACCAAGGTGTCCATCAACAGATGAATGGATAAATTAATGATGGTATATTCACATAATGGAATATTACACAATGATTAAGAACAAAGACGAATCTGTGAAACATCTCATAACATTTTGGAATCTGGAAGGAATTATGCTGAGTGAAATTAGTCAGTTGCAAAAGGACGAATATTGTATGAGACCACTGTTATAAGAACTCAAGAAAAAGTTAAAACACAGAAGAAAATATTCTTTGATGGTTACGAGGGTGGTGAGGGAGGGAGAGGGTTATGCACTAATTAGATAGTAGACAAGAACTATTTTAGGTGAAGGAGAAGACAACAGACAATATAGGAGAAGTCAGCACAACTGGACTAAACCATAGTTTCAGGGGACATCTAGGTCAATTGGCATAACAAAATGCGTTAAGAAAACGTTCTGTATCCCACTTTGGTAAGCGGTGTCTGGGGTCTTAAATGCTAGCAAGTGGCCATCTAAGGTGCATAAATTGGTCTCAATCCACTTGGAGCAAAGGAGAATGAAGAACACCAAAGACAAAAAGTAAATATGAGCCCAAAAGACAGAAAGGGCACATAAACCAGAGACTATATCAGCCTGCGACTGGAAGGACTAGATGGTGCCTGGCTACCACCAATGAATGCAACAGAGAATCACTGATGGACAAGGAGAACGGTGGGATGCAGACCTCAAATTTCTTAAAAAGACCAGACTTAATGGTCTGACTCAGACTAGATAGAGTCAGGAGGTCATGGTCCTGGGACCCTATGTTAGCCCAAGACTGGAGCCATTCCTGAAGCCAACTCTTCAGGCAGGGATCGGACTGGACTATAAGACAGAAAATGATATTGGTGAGGAGTGAGCTTCTTGGCTCAAGTAGATACATGAGACTATGTGGGAAGCTCCTGTCTGGAGGTGAGATGAGATGGTAGAGGGGGAAAGGAGCTGGGTGAACGGACACGGGGAATACATGGTGGAGAGGAAGAGTGTGCTGTCTCATTAGGGGGAGAGCAGCTAGAAGTACATATAAGTGTAAGTTTTTGTATAAGAGACTGACTTGTTTTGTAAACTCTCACTTAAAGCACAATAAAAAATTATTAAAAAGCAGCTGCAGCAGTATATCAACAGGGAACTGCCAAAAATTCAACCCGATTCAGAAGAGGATATGGAACCAGGGATATCATTGCTGATGTTAAGTGAATTCTGGTTAAAAGCAGAGGATAGCAGAAAAATGTTTACCTGTGTTTTATTGATTATGCAGAGGCATTCGACTATGTGAATTATAACAAATTATGGATACCATTGTGAAGAATGGGAATTCGAGAACATTTAATTGTGTTCATGAGGAATCTGCATATAGACCAAGTGGCAGTCGTTCAAACAGAACAAGGGGATACTGCATGGTTTAAAATCAGAAAAGTTTGTTTGTATCCTTTCACCATATTCATTCAATCTGTATGCTGAGCAAGTAATCGGAGAAGCTGGCCTATATGAAGAACATGGCATCAAAACTAGTGGAGGACTCATTAACAACCTGTGATATGCAGATGACACAACGTTGCTTGCTGCAAGCAAAGAGGACTTGAAGCACCTACTGTTGAAGATCAAAGACTACAGTCTTTAATATGAATTACGCCTCGACAGGAAAAAAAAAATCCTCACAACTGGACCAATAAGGAACATCATGATAAATGGAGAAGATATTGAAGTTGTCGAGGATATCATTTCGCTTGAATCCATGATCTGTGTTCATGGAAACAGAAGTCAAGAAATCAAATGCTGTATTTCATTGGGCAAATCTACTGCAAGAGACCTCTTTGAAATGTTGAAAAGCAAAGATGTCACTTTGATGACTAAGGTGAGCCTGACCCAAGCCATGATATTGCAATTGACTCGTATACATTTGAAAGCTGGACAACAAATATGGAAGACAGAAGAAGAATTGATGCATCTGAATTATGGTGTCGGCGAAGTATATTGACTAACATGGGCTGCCAGAATGAACAAATCTATCTTAGAAGAAGTACAGCGAGAATGCTCCCTAGAAGTGAGGATGGTGAGAGTTCATCTCACGTACTTTGGACATGTTACCAGAATAGACCAGTCACTGGAGGAGAACATCATGCTTGGTAAAGTAGAGGGTCAGTGAGGAAGAGGGAAACCCTAGATGAGTTGGATTGACACAGTGGCTGCAGCAATGGGCTCGAGCACAGCAACAATTGTGAGAATGGCACAGGACTAGGCAGTGTTTCATTCTATTGTACTTGGGATCTCTATGAGTCAGAACCAACTTGTTGGCACCTAACAACAACATATATATTTATATATACAACTTTGGTGCCATATCTAATAATCTATTGTTAAAAACTAGATCCCAAACATTACCCCTGTATTTCTTCTAAAAGTTTTATAATTTAGATCTCATATTTAGGTCCTCGATTCATTTTAAATTAATTTTTGTATATGGTGTGAGATATGTGCCCAGGTTCATTCTTTTGCATGTGGAAATCCAGTAGTTCCAGTACACTTTATTTATTTTTTATAATTTATCTTATTTTTTTTGTTGAGAATATACACAGCAAAACATACACCAATTCAACAATTTCTACATGTATAATTCAGTGACATTGATTACATTCTTCAAGTTGCATATTCTCACCCTCCTTTTCCTACTTGTTCCTTCCCTACTAACATAAACTCACTGCCCCCTAAGGTTCCTACCTAATCTTCTGAATTGCTGTTGTCAATTTGATCCCATGTGGATAGATCTTGAAAAAGCACAGTGTTCAACACAAACTTTCTGTACTAGTTGAGCTAAACTATTGATTAATTTTAAGAAGACTTCAGGAGATATTTTTGGTTTACGATTTAAAGATTACCTCAGGGCAATAATTTCAGGGGTTCATCCAGCTTCCCTGGCCCCAGAAAAGCTGGATTCTATAAGAATTTGAAATTATACTCTCAGTTTTCCCTCTTTTGATCAGAATTCTTCTATAGAATCTTTGAACAAAATGTTTAGTAATGGTAGCCGGGTACCATCCAGTTCTTCTGGTCTAGTGGCAGAGGTGGCATTTGTTCATGAAGATAATTAGCCACACATTCCATTTCCCCCTCCTAATCCTGACCCCCGTCCTTCCTCTGTTGCTCCAGGTGAATAGAGACTAATTGTCGTGCCTTGGATGGCCACTTGCAAACTTTTAAGACTCCAGGCATTACACAAGGAACTAGGAGGTAGAACAGAAGCCCTAAATATGTTATTAGGCCAATTAACTGGGATATCCCATGAAACCATGACTCTAAATCTCCAAACCAAGGAACCAAATCCCATAAGGTGTTCGGTTGTTCACAACAGACTCAGCAGCTACACTGTTTTGTTTTTGCCATTGTTAACATAGCTATCATAAATCTTTCGCTAATTCAACTTTTTGCAGGTGTACAACTTACTGACAGCAATTGCAACAATCAGCTGCGCAACCCTACTCTTAATGGATGTGGTTTTTCCATCACCATAAACTGAAATTCCGTACTCCATAAGCCTCCTTTCCCCCTCCCTCCCACTCCTGGTAACCAGTAATAAACTTTATTCTCTATACATGCCTAGCACCATTTATTAAAATGACTCTCTCCATTGGATGGACTTAGCACCCTTGTTGAAAACCAATTGACCATAGATATTACTGGTTTATTTCTAAACTCTCCATCCTATTCCATTGGCTTGTATGTCCTTCATTATACTAGTACCAGGTTGTTTTAACTACTGTAGCTCTAGAGTATGTTTTGAAACCAGGAAATGTGAGTCCTCCTACTTTGTTCTTTTTCAAGATTTCTTTGGGTGTTTGGGAACCCTTGTTGTTCCACATAAATTTAAGGATTGGGTTTCCCATTTCTGCAAAGAAGTTCAGCCAGTATTTCTTGATTGAACACATACAGATAAAATGATTTAATGTGTGTTAAGGTACAGATAAAATGATTCAATGTGTGTTAAGGTACAGAGACTTAGTGTCCTGTATAACTTGTTGTTTTTACAAAACTCTCTTTACGGTTGTTTGCTTGCTGACGTTGCATGACCCCAGATGGTGGTACATAAAATTTCTCTTCTCTCTGTCTTTGTCTCTCTTGTCTCTCCTACCTGCTATCACCTCTCAGGGTTGTTAATGTACTGTGGCCCGTGGCTTTATTTCACACTTCATCTACTTGGCAAGGACTTAGGTGTAACTTT